>NW_017732176.1:733348-794426 GCF_001890085.2 Hipposideros armiger | reverse complement strand
GCAACAACAATAATGAATGGCACTTAGCAAGACACTGCTACATGGACATGAATACAGCTGTGAGACACTGATATACCAAGATTACGAAAACTTACTAAGCTGTTTGTACAGTGCTGCCAAAGTAAGTGCACGGTGGCAATTTCGTGAACCTAATTATCAGAACTTGTGTGTGTGTGTGTGTGTGTGTGTGTGTGTATTCCAACTTTATTGATGAATAATTGACAAATATAATGGTATATAAAATAAGCAACATGATGATTTGATATACACATACAATGTGGAATGATTACCAATACCAAGGTAATTAAAGCATATATCATCTCAAATAGTTAAGTAATTTTGTGTGTGCTGAGAACATTTAAGTTATATACTCTCAGCAAATTTCAAATATATAATACTCAATACTGTATTATTAAGTATAGTCACAATGCTGTACAAGCATCAGAATTTATTTTTCTTTTTTTATAATTTTATTTTATTTTTTATTTTATTTATTTATTTTTTTTAAAGATTTTTATTGGGGAATTGGGGGAAGGGGAACAGACAAGTTGCTATCCTTTTGTCTTTCAGTCTAGTTGTGGAGGATGTTGCTTCACTGGCCCAAGTAGGCACCATCATTGTGCTCTTCCCCGGCGAGGCAGATCAGTCGCCGGCTTCTGGACAGCCACTCATGGCGGCTGCTGGCTACACACGGTAGCCCATGGCAACCCACTGCAGCAGGGGCTGCAGCCTGAGCCGTCGCCTGCAGCTCATGGGAGACCAGCTCCAGGTTGATCTGTTGTTCAGCATCTTAGCTGTAGAGGGCAGTGTCACTGGCCCTCATATGTGGGATCTGAACCAGGGCCCTCTGCTGTCCCAAGCCAGCTCTTAACCAAAGCGCCACTCGGCCGACCCAGAATTTATTTTTCTTATAACTGAAAATGTATACCCTTTGACCTATAGCTCCTCATTTCTTCATTGCAGCCCACAGTAACCTCCAATCTACCTGCTACCTGTTGTTTCTATGAAATCAGCTTTTTTTTTTAGAACTCACATACAAGTGATACCATGTAGTATTTATCTTCCTCTGTTTGTTATTTCACTTAACATAATATCTTCCAGTTTCAACCATGTTGTCACAAATGGAAGGATTTCTGTCTTTCTCATGGCTGAATAATATTCCATTGTGTAAATATGTATATCACATTTTCTTTACCCATTCATCTGTTGAAGGACATTTAGATTGTTTCCATGTCTTAGCTATTGTGAATAATGCTGCTATAAACATTGGAGTGCAAATATCTCTTCAAGATCTGGTGTGGTAGTTATAAATGCCTAGACAAATAGATTAATGAGAAAAAAAGAGAAAGACCTTGTATATAGAAAATAGGTATATGACATAAGTGGCATTATAGATCACTACTGAAAGATGGGACTACTCAGTAAATACTGTTGGGACAATCAGTTACACACAATAAAATAATGAAATTGAATCTCACCCTCACACACTAAATCTATTCTAAATGGATAAAGCCTTAAATGTGAAAGACAACATTAAAATATTTAGAGAAAATATATGAGAGTATTTTTACGACCTTAGGGTAAGGAAGTATCTCTTAAAATAAACATAAAAACTGAAAACTCTAAAGGAAAAATTTGATGAATTAACTATATTAAAATTAAGAACTTTTTTCATTAAAAGGCACTATTAAGAGTAAAATAATATAAACTTCATAAAACATTTGTAAGACGTATAACTAAACCTAAGATTAGCATGCAAAATATATGAAGAACCCCTACATTTCATTCAGAAAAAGAAAACAGTAAGAAATGGACCTAAGAACAAAATAATTTATTCAGTTACATTGTGTTCTAGATCAGGGGTCAGCAAACTGCAGCTCACAAAGCCACATGCAGCTCTTTGGGTACGTTCCATCTCAAAAGTTTGCCAACCCCTGGAAGAGCCAATCCTGTCCCTCACAATAATTTAAAAGTTATTCGAGAGCCATAAATATATTTTTACATAATCATCATTATGTGAATAATATCTTTAAAAAATTTTGTTTTTAAAGATTTTATTGGGGAATTGGGGGAGGGGAACAGACAAGTTGCTATCCTTTTGTTCTTCAGTCTTCATGTTGGTATTATGATCATTGCACTTTTCCCAGGTGAGGCAGTCACTCTCTGGCAATTGGACGGACTGCCACTCACGGGGCACGGCAGCTCACGAAAGTTCACGCCGCTGCTGGCCAGCCCCACTGCAACTCATGGTAGCCCAGCTCCAGGTCGAGCTGTTGTTCACCATCTTAGCTGTAGAGGGCTCAGCGTCACTGGCCCTCATGTGGGATCTGAACTGGGGTACTGCTGCTCAGAGCTGGCATCCCAAGCCAACTCCTAACCAACGCACCACTCAGCCGGCCCTAAAAATTGTATAAATCGAACTATGATAGTTTTATTTTCATTTTCAATTTTACTTCAGAGCCACATATATGTACCCAAAGTGCCACATGTGGCTCGTGAGCCACAGCTTGCTGACCCCTGGCGGCTTTTCCACCTCAAAAGTTTGCAGACCCCTGTTCTACATTAAATAGATGAAACATTCCACTGAAAACAACTCTGTGTGTGTGTGTGTGTGTGTGTGTGTGTGTTCTATGTGCATATATGGATATGGATCTATCTATCTATCTATCAATCAAAGTATATATAGTCAGGATGTATAGTGAAATTATTGGGGCAAAATAAAAGAGAAAAAGAAAAGCCAGTGGGTATTTTTTGGGGGTGTGGGAGAATTTGAGCTTTGATTCTAAAAGACTTTTGGGCCATTTGGAACAAAAATCAAAGCTTGCTAGCTTTTATTAGCTGACAAAATCAGCTAATAAGAAGTGTTTCAAAAATATGGAGAAATTGTAACCCTCATACACTTTTGGTGGGAATGTAAAATCATGCAAGTACTTTGGAAAACAATTTGGTAGTTCCTCAAATGATTAAACCCAGCAATTCCACTCCTAGGTATACACCCAAGAGAAATTAAATATATGATCACACTAAAACTTGTATGTGAATGTTTATAGCAGCATTATTATTCTTCATAGCCAAAAGGTGGAAACAGCCTGATTGGTAATCAACTGATGAATGGGTAAACAATCCATACAATGCAATTTATTCTGCCATTAAAAGTAGTGAAGTACTGATACATGTTATAAGTTGGATGAAACTTGAAAACATGCTAAGTGGAAGAAGCCAGTCACAAAATTCCACACATTACATGATTCCATTTGTATGAAAGTCCATACTAGGGAAATCTATAGAGACAGAAAGTAGATTAGTGGTTACTCAGTGATTGAAAGGAACATAATGGGAGGATAGTAGAATGATAGCTAAAGGGTACAGAGTTTCTTGAGGTGATGAAAATGTTCTAAAATCAACTGTGGTGATTGTTGCACATATTTGTGAATATACTAAAAACCATTAAATTGTATACTTTAAATGTATTAATTGTATGGTATGTGAACTATTCTCAATAAAGCTGTTTACAATAAACCTAAGAATACAGAAAACTTAGATAGTAGAAAAAGTTATAACATGCAAATACCAGTAAAAGAAATATAGTATAGTTATATCACTTGTTTACAAAATAGAATTTAAAGCAGAAAACATTACTAGAGATAAAAAGGGTCACTTAATGATAAAGAAATAATTCACTCAGATAATGCAATGATTTTAAATTTGTCTGCATATTATAACATAGCCTTGAAGCATTTAAGATAAGTTTGACAAAACTACAAGAAGAAATAGACAAATTTAAATTCACAGTCACAGTTAAATTTTAACTTATATGTCAATAATTGATAAAATAAGAAGACAGAAAATTAGCAAATATATATTGAAAATTTGTACAATGTGATTAACATGCATGATCTAGTGGGCTTATAGAACAGTGAGCCCAACAAATGCAGAATATACCTTTTTTTTCAAGTTAATGAGGCTAATTTGCAGAAGTTAACCACAGCTTAGGTAATAGAGCAAATCTCAAAAAACCTCAGAGACTGAAACCGTGCAATGTATGTTGTCTGACCTCAATGCCATTAAGCTAGAAATCAGTAACTAAGAGACAAATAATTTGAAATATTTATATATTTGAAAATTAAAATAGATATTTCTAAATAACATGTGACAGAGGAATAAAATCATAATAGAAATTAACATATATTAGTATGTTTTTCAAATTGAACCATAAGGGAAATATCACGTTAAAATTTGTGGTATTCAGTTAATGCAGGTTTTTAGAAGGAAATTCTAGATATATTGATTATATTGAAAAGAACAAAGTCTGAAAAGAACTTATTTCAAGAAGTTAGAAAAAGAAATCCAAAGAAAATAGAAAGAAGGCTTTCTAAAAATAAGAGTAAAAATAAGTCAAATAAAAAACAAACAAGAACCAAGTCAGGTTTTTTTAAAAAGTCTAATTAATTAGACAAATGAATAATAAAAGTTTTCAAGAATAGAGAAAACAAAAGTAATGGTGAATATTAGAAATGCACAGGGGCCATTATTGCAGATGGATCAAGACCTACTAAGTTTGTTGAATGAACCAACCTAGAAGTCCCTAGCAAAATGCCCCCCAGTCTGTTGTTTACCCAAAGATACTGTCTATGACTATGATCACTTTTGGGACTTCCGGCTTCTGGCGAATTAGAAAGGAGATTGATATCAAGTCATCCTAAACTATCTCTTCCTAGTCCCCTTTCTTACAACAAAATTGTATTCATGCTCAGGTTACCCTTAGACCAGAGGCTGTGAATGGGATCCTCGCTCTAGCACAGAGAAATTGCCACTGTACAAATGGGCTAACACATCTGCAAGTTGTGGTTTTCAGTCGCGACAGGGTCTGGGACCTGAACCTCATGGGGTATTGCCAAGATCACATAGGTATAGTGGGTGTATGGCCATGCTCAAGAACATCCAGATAGCTACCAGAGAAGAAAACTGTTCGGCAGGAGACTTCATGTTTCCCAACTCAACTTGTGCTTAAAAAACCTGTCATGACACTAATCCTGTCATGACATTAATATGGAGTTTAAAAACAGCTGCGATGCTTTACGATCTAATTAAATACACATTACTTGGAATGTGGGTCTCTTGAATACAACAAAATGCTATGTGTAAAAAAAAAAAAGCAATGAAAAACAGAAAATTGATTCCTAGGGATTTCCTGGAAAAAAATATGGTCAGTTCATTTAAAAAGCAGAAGAGGAACTCCCTCCTTTGGGGGGTTTCCACAATGGCTGGCTTCAGAGTGTGAAATGTGGGGCTCTCAGTAGTGAAAGAAGTTGATTCAGGAGTCACTTAAAGAGCAATGTTTTTCCCTTTTGGAAAGTAGAATTAATGTAATATTAGATTGAATAGAATCAGTGTCTAGATCCTGGCTAGGACAATTTTTTTCTCTCCTAAATCACTTGATTATTTCAGGGAGTGGCCAGTTTAAAATCAGCCTGTTGTAAATTCCTTCAGTATAATTCTATCACATAATGTTAGTGAAGGAATTGTTCACGAAGATGGTCAAATATTGATTTGCAATTCAGAACCTTGAGGCTGGGTGGTGATGCTAGTGGTGATAATGCTGTGGGATGGTCAGGAGGCTAGAGAATGGGGACATTTATAGGGGCTTTCCATGCTACCTAACTCTTGACAGACATTTCATCACCATTTATGTTTTCATTCTTTTCAAGTCAAGGTAGCAGAGATTTTGCTATCATTTGGACCTACGAGTACCTTCCTGCAAATCTCGTGGATTTGAATACCGTATTTTAGCGTATTTAACCTATTTTAGAGTCTGTGTTTGTGGGGTACTGAAGCAAAGGCTTGACTAGTTACAGTTTTCAGTGGTGCAGAATACTCGAAATGTCTCCCCTGATCGCCATTGGGAATGGAGACTAATTGCTGTCATCTGTAGCATCCTATCTTTGCCTCCTGAGGTGGCCTGATTAAGAAGAGCAGTTGAGGGCCCAGTAAGTAGTGGAGGAGGGTGTTTTTTCACTCTCCTTCCAGACTTTTCTACCCTTTCTCTGTGGCTCCTTTGTTTCTTTCTTGGGGTTTATCCAAATTTTAAACATAGATCTTTGGTTTCAAGAAGGCAAGGATTAGTCATGGTTCATTATCTTTAATTATATTTCTCCCTGACATGTGAAGAAGTCCTTTAGTTCATCTTCCTTGCCTAGGATTCACTTTTAAAAGAAGTTTAACAAACTAATTTATGGATGACACTAAATTAAATTCCAAACACTTTTCGCTGATGTGTGGTATATAAAACTGAAAACAACAAAAGAAGAAAAACAAATGAAGAAACAAAACTCATAGACAAAGACAATAGTTTAGTGGTTACCAGAGGGTAAGGGGGTAGGGGGTGGTAGATGAAGGTAAAGGGGATCAAATATATGGTGATGGAAAGAGAATTGATTCTGGGTGGTGAACACACAGTGTGATATATAGATGCTGTATTTCAGAATTGTACACCTGAAACCTATGTAACTTTATTAACAATTGTCACCCCAATAAACTTTAATTAAAAAAAATTAAGACATAATTTCATTAAAGCAAAATGTCTAACCACTGTGCCATACACCTGAAACTAATATAAAATAATACTGAATGTCAACTATAACTGAAAAAACTACATAATTAAGTAATAAAATTTATGTTAAAAAAAGAAACCACTTTTTCTAATTTATTGAACCATCAAGTTTTTTTCTTTTAAAAAAATTTTATTAAAATATAGCTAACATACAATATTATGTTAGTTTCAGGTGTATACCATAGTTATTCAACACTTATCTACCTAAAGAAGTGATCACCACAATAAGCCTAATAACCATCTGACAATGTCAACTGTAATTGATATTTTTTAAAAAGGGGGGAAAAGGTGAATGGCAATAAGAGGTTCAAATTTCCAGTTATAAATTAAATAATTCATGGGGATATAATGTACAACATAGGGAATATAGTCAATAATATTACAGTATCATTGTATGGTGTCAAGTTTTGTTTTTCATTATTGTTTTTGTTTTTCACTGAAGAGATTTGAAGATTGAGGAAGACGATGCCAGGTTATACAGATTATTAGTAGTTAATTGAAGTACATGTAAGTTTACAGGGAGGAGGTGGGATTTTAAAAAGGCATTTTTTAAAGCCCAAGAGTATTTGGTATTCTAATAGGAAGTAAACTTTCATTCAGTTGTATATTAAGAGGAATTTGAAAGATTTATTCTCAATGCTAAAAATAAGACAGAGTAATCAAGTGAAATAGTTTTAAATTTCATCAAAATCTACAAGTTGTAAAATTAGTAATTAATATGAACCAGTGAAAAAATTTAGTTTGTTCATGATAAGAATAATAAGAATAACGTAGACAATCTATGATCGCCCAAACTGTAAATTTCTGAGAAAGTCTATAAACCCTTGCTGGCTAATATATAATTTTAAGTAGTAATTAGTAGCCATTTCAAGTTCCATAATAATAGCAAATAAAAGAAAATAAAATCATTCTTCCTCCAGAAGTTTTAGAAAACAGTTCATGTATCAAAGATAAATAATGAATAAAAATATTAATAAACCACTGCATCTAAACATATTCTCTACTCCTACCAATAATCATTTACCTTTTAAAACCTTGGATGTTTTGAGTGAGAAAGAGGAAGGGATTAAGTAGCACAAATTGGTAGTTACAAAAGAGTCATGGGGATGTAAATACAGTGTGGGGAATATAGTCAATAACATTACAATAACTATGTATAGTGCCAGGTGGGTACTAGATTTATCGGGGGGGGGGGGATCACTTCATAAATTATATAAATGTCTAACCGCTACGCTGTGTACCTGAAACTCATATAAAATAATACTGAATGTCAACTATAATTAAAGAAAAATAGTCACAGGGATACTCTTAAAATTCCCCAGTATATTGTAAGTCATAAATCTAAAATGTTACTTGTTTAAAACACTTTGTATAAGTAGAATAAGTAATCAAGTGTGAGCTTGCTCTGAGTGATTAGACATGCAGTTTTTCCTCGACAGGTCTTTTGTTTTACAAGCCATTGCAGCCTCTTTAGCTGGTGATATTGCAAGTTTCACAGCAGCCAGGACGATTTTGTGATATACTTTGTAGCATTTGCAATTGCCACTAGAACAGGGTCCCCTTCAGGCAGAAAGAACCTGGTGCTGGGGAGCTTGGCATGGACTGGATTTGAGTGCGTGTTAGCTCTGGGCAGAGCAAACTGCCTAATCACATGCAGAGGCTCTGTTTTAGGCCTCAGTGAAAGGTTTTGTTGTTGGTGGTTTATTTCTCACTTATACTGCTTTAATTCTGAATCACTCTCACATTGCATCACCCTCTCCTTGGACCTTTAACATTAATTTCTTCAACTGTTAAAAATTCTTTCAATTGTCAGTAAATTTTGTCATGATTCTCTCACTTTCATTCACTTAAGTCTGTTTGGAAAAATAAAGACACTTCTACTGAGTCAGAAGTCAGTTTCGAAGCTTCAACCTGTAATAATACATCTCGCACAACATCTATTTTCCTGAATAACTTGTTTTCAGTTATTTTCCTCGTTTCAGTATTCTGTCTCTATTTACCATATAAATTATTTCTGCTAACATTAACATATTACAGAAGGGAAAGCCTTGAAAAATTTTGAGTAATTATCAAGGAGCTTAAAGGTTTTGTTATAATATTGATAAAATGAAGAGATAACAATGGTGTCTATAGCATTTACCTCTCCAGGGCGTGCAGTCAGTGGTAGAGAATAAAGCTGCCAGTATCTAGGCTGACAGACTCTTTGAAACCACATGAGCACAGCTTCTCCAGAGCTAGCCTCCCTGAAGGAACTTCAATTTTAAGAAAAATGGGCCTAGAAACTCCACATTCATATTAAGTGTAATTCAGCATATGATAATATGCTTATCTTTGGTATTCTGGTAGTTGAAGGCACTGTAAGGCCTCAGAGGTTTTAAAAGCTGAGTCTCAAAGAGAATTCATTGGTCCACACTGCTCGCTCTCACATGCTATTCTCTTCTGTTGTCATTTAAAAACCATGTTCTCATAGGTTCTTGCATGGAAATAAGATTTATTTTTGGAAAAAAAAATCACAGGCAAGGACAATGATATCTTTTCATATCAGTTTCAATGTATTTATTTTGCCATTCATTCATTCAACAAATACATGTTGAACAAATGGTACGGGGCACGCATTATTCTAATTGTTGGGCAAAAGAGACAAAAAGCTCATTTTAGAGTAATTAAGGGATACCAAACTGTTGCTTCAAATATCTGTGAATAACAAAATGGTCCTATACATGTTCTAGCTCCCAAAAGATTACAATATCATTGAAACCTCTTTTCCCTTCTAGGAATCACCATATGTTCTGGGAAGTGATAGTGTACATCCCTTCTATTTATCTGGTCCATAATGAGACAATTTATCTGGTAGCTAAAAAGTGGGCTTCATAAAAAAAATGAAAAGTCACTCTCCTTTGCCAATGAGATAAAGAAATCCTTTTCTTTAAATAATTTCCATTGTTTCATCCCAAACTTCTTCTTTCCCAAAGCATTTTATTGCATACATTTTTCTACATTCTGCTTTTATGTGATGATACACTTTTCATGTAGTCCTCTTATAATTCTATGTAATTTGTAATAATTTATGATCAATTGGGTATTTAGTTCTACATTTTCATCAATAAATATATTCTTGAAATATTTTGCCTTGAAGAAGATCATAAATTTTTCTATGCTGGCTAAAAATTTCATGACTCATGTTTCCTAGCAAGGAAAAACTTCATAGCTAATAAATGTATAAAAACATGGTGGATCTCACTAGTAATCAAGAAATTACATGTGAAAACCAATATTATCTCACCTCCATCAGATGGGCCAAAATTTTAAAGTTGGTGTTGGCAGCAATACCAAGACTTGATGAGGAAAGAGAGGCTCTGTGTAGGAGACATGAATATACTGGTCACTGGAAAATTCATGCAATTTATAGAAACCGATGCATAGAAGTTCTGTTAGTGTGAGTTTATCAGCCAGAGAACAAACCATGGTCCTTGTTCTGATAAAAGCCAATTTCTGAAACCATGAAGTCAAGGATTAGGCGTTAGACTGTGGGGACACCTTGAGAGACCTTGTTTGGGAGGCCAGCCATCTGATTTTGTCACCTTCTACCTGATCATATTGATCCATTTAAAATCCTTTGATTTATAATTATAAGCCCATATATCTTAACAGGCCCTGTAATACTTAAAATCCGGATGTGCCAGCCTCTTGCTCTTGGTCCCACACACACACAACAGAACTGCTTGCCTCACCACCAAGGCTAAACTCTCCAAGTCTCTGAGTCTTCAGCCTTGAACAAGCTGAATAGCAAGGGAATCCTTGCCTAGGATATTCTTCCAACTCCTTTTCCATGGCTACTGTGATCACCCTTCTGTTGGAAAACTACTCATCTCTCAGCTATCCAACTTAAAGCTCACATCCCTCAGAGATTCTCCTCTTTTACTAAATAACAGTTCTAAATGTTATTGGAGCTAGAAAAAAATGCCCTATGGAAGGGAAGGAAATGCACTTTTAAAAGTTTGTAGTCACATGTCTATCTATTGGAATAAATAGTTCTCTTTTATCATCAATACTATTCATCTCAGAGATTCATCCTCTTCTTATCATTGCAGTGTTACTACTATTTGCCCAAATGCAAAGTGATTTCTCTCAAAACATTGAATATATATATATATATATATTAGATGAAATATATATATATATATATATATATATATTTCATCTCTGTCTGAAATCTTTTTTTCTCACTTATGCAGTTGGCAAACATTAATTTGGAAGTTACTGTGCTCTAAGCCCTAGGCTGGGTCTTGGGAAAACAGCCTTGACGAGGATCGTTAACTTCTATTCATCTTTTGCATCTCCATTTATGCCTTACTTCTTCCAAGAAGCATTCCTAACCCCTCACATCCATGCTTATGCCCCTCCATCTTCCCCCATAACACTCTAAGCTACCCTATATCCCAGGGCTTTCCACACTCTAAAATTACCTGTTTATTTGCCTATATTCCTATATCCAACTTCAGACTTTACAATCTTTGAAGGCAAATCTAGTTTATTTATTGGCATAGCCCCACTAGCTAGGCAATGCCTGGCACCATAGTTAGGGTTCAACAAATATCTGTGAAAAGAATAATAATAACAATGAGAAAGCCTTTGGAATGTTGAACGTGATAGTGAGCTAGCCAAGTGTATTTATGCTATCGACAGCCAGGAATGTGGAACCAGGGTTTAGGGAAAAGACAGAATGTGAAATATAGACTGAAATTTTGCAGCGTAGAGATGTGAAGTGATGAGTAACAATGATGTCTCTGAGTAAATGCACATAAACACAGAGACTGGTCATGGGGAATATCCTTGTCCTATATGAAAAGGTCTGTAGCAGAAGATGCTCTAGCTATAGGTGCCCCTTGGCATTTCACCCCTACACACCTAAGGCTGCAAACATTGGAATCCTCTGCCCAAGGGCTTTTCTCTCACTCTGGAAGAATGTTGGGTCCATGATAGCAAGTCCAAAATGCTGGAGAATCATCTTCCCATAAGCAGTTCTTAACTAATGACAAATAGGGAGTTGGTAGAAAATCATCCCAACTTCTTTGCCCCTCGGCTGGGATAAATTTGACGTGGGTTCTTCACTGTCTTTCAAAGTTCCCCAGTGGAACTGAGTGTGAGAATGCACACTTTATTGGTTTCCTTCCCTTCCCTGTCTCATTTTCCCATGCCCCTACTAGTATTTCCTGAGATTGCCTCCCCTATAGACTACTTGCACCCTAATTTGCTTCTGGGGCAACTCAAATGAAGATAGGGGCCAGCGAAAAAAGCAGCTAAATGGTAATTTAAAAACTTGAAACATCAAGATACCTGGGACTTAGAGAAGCATTTTAAAAAAGAGAACATCCTTAGTCATGTCCAAGTTGCATGGGTTTTCATGATGGGATCAAGACACCCCCAAAACTTCTGCTTACCTGCTAACTGTGGTAGGATTCTGGGAAGACAAAGAGGGAAGACTTCTCTTGGTAAAACTGAGAACGTGCACAAACTTCTTTCCTTGTGGTTCTGATGCCATCTGTTTTTGGAAGTTGCTATTTATCCAACACAAAACCCATATAATAGATTTTGTCCCTTTTTGCAGCTTTCCCAAACCAATTTGAAGTTTGGGGGACCCACCTTGTTGTCCCAGTCAAGCGTTATCTGGTTCATTTTCTAATTCTATACTGTAAAGATGTTTCATTAAAAAATCCCACAGTTCCTTTACTCTTGATAAGATCATTATAACTACAGTGTACTTTTTCCTTAAGTGTTTCCTTTTCATGAATCTCTACTCTTCCTAAAGATTTTATGGTATGGTAAAACTACACTTTATTTCTTCTACCAGGCCTCTGAAGCTTACATTTTATATGGGTTTTCACTTTGGTGAGGGATACAATTTAACTATGTAAAACAAATGTTTATTATTTGAACAACTTTCTTTAAAAATTAGGCCCCTATGCCACTCTTCTTAAGACAACAGCTACATATATTCTATGGCCATTAAAATCTTTATTCAAATGCAAAAATAATCTTCCTATAGTTATATAATGCTTTATATTTTTAATGCCACATTATTGTTTAAAATTATTTTCAAATCAATTATTTATTTTAATCCTCGCAACAGCCCTGTGATATATTTGCCATTTCTTCTGTCATCCTAGGTCTTTGTTTTTTTCATATATTTCTAAAATTTTCACATGTATCACTTTAATATCCACATAATATGCCACCAAACATATTTCAAAATTTACTTAACCATTTACCCAACTTAAGTATGACTCCAGACTCCTATGCAAAAAAAAGTTGAATGTCTAGTTAAGTATTTGGTTTATAGCATTTCTATAAAGTCGTATTTTACAATACGTAGCTGTGAAACAGCACACAAATCACACTGGCCAGCATAAAACTGGTTCTGCTCCCTTAAAGCAGATCAGTGATTAATATAATGCTTGAGCTATTTTACAGAGACAGTACTGTGCATGTGCTAGCCATGTCCTCCAGCTGAACCCTGAATGAAAGCCTACCCCCTCGGATCAGGACATGATGGAACTTCAACATCAGAACCCTTTTAGAGGCAAAGGGTCTGTTTTCCAGGAAGACCTAGAGCTGAGGCATGTTATCATAAAAGACCAAGTTCCAAAACTCTCCAGTCAAACTTGCCCCACTAGTGCTTTTGCATATCTGTTCCCCCTAGCTCCTTAAAACGCTCCAATTATAAGTCATCAGGGAGTTCAGGCGTTCAGCTATACAGCTTTCCAATCTTGCTTAGTGCTGTTCTGCAAGTCAGACTACTCAGTTTCTCCACTGCAAAATTCCGTATTCAGTGTTTGGCTCGACTGGCACTGGGTGAACAAACTCTGCTCGGTAACAGGTTTTTTTTTCCAATTTGATAGGCCCAAATCCTAATATCCTTTTATAGTATTTCTAAATATTCCCTCTTAGATACTAATTTATTTGAGGACTCCTCTAACATTTAACTCATTTTTAATTTTAAAATTGCTCTAGGATTTTTAATTATTTTAGTGCCAATATTGTGGTGCCATTGTGGTGATACAAGGAAAGTCAATGCTTTCCATCTAGGTGTCATCTCCCCGCCTCCAAGCCCCAAAGAATCCACCGTGCGTTGTATGCAACTAAATCTCTTTCTTTTCAGAATTGCCTCCTTTATTCACTGAATTTCTATTTTTCTATTTCTTATGTTCTATTTATTATATAAATGGCATCTCATAAGTACTAATCCAGAGACCCCAGCTGAAATTTCCATCCCAGTAACTGAATGTAGCTTCCAGTTTTGTTTTTTCTTTCAGTCTTGAATCACCACAGTTTTTGATTCCCCCACCACGGTCATCCTACATATATGCCTTCTTCGTGCAAAGCAAATCACTATCCAGTTCTCATTGTCAGCACAGAATAAGTTGATTACATCTACCATCATCACTGCCTACCCCCATGTACATGGGGCTGCTTTTTCTAAGAGTAGTGTCTGAGGTAGATGCTCTTGGAATTTTTTTCTCCTACAACAGGCCTGAGATGGGAGGTTCATATTCTAGTCCCAGTTCTATCACTATCTAAGAGAAAGATTGATAAGTCAACTCCTTCTCCCTCTCTTTGTTTTCACATTTGTAAAACTAGGATTGAACTTTATGTACTCTTTCAGTACTGTTTCAGCTCTTGTGTTTTATGATTTTTTAAGACTCTTCATTAGCACTTTCAAGACTCGTTTGTTGAAAACAGGCTTATGGCCTCATCTGTAGAAACTCTGCCTTTATCCCAGCTTTATCAGTTCAGCCATCCTTGCTCTATGGAAAAAAATTATTGTCCGACGTCCCAGTGCCACATGTTTGAGTACATGCAGTGGAACCAGAATCAGGAAGTAGGTAACTGATATCGCTGAAACAATTTCTGAGTGTTATTGGCTTATGTTCATGCTGACTAAAGGACATTTGTGCTTTGTGAAAATTTTCCTTCTAATAGGTTTTTTTTTAAAAAATGAACTGCAATCAGACAGTACAGTTGGCTATTTGGACAAAAGATTCTTTGCTCCCTTTTGGAAAATCCCTATATGAGACTAAGAAAGACCGGTGCTTTCTGCAGGATGGCAAAGGAGTATTATATTTGACCCCAGAACATCCATAAAAATCTAACAAACATCAATGTTGTTAGTTTATCTAGTGGAATAACTATACAGCAAACAAACTAGTGGGTTGCTTTCTTTAGTTTCTTAATTTTTCTAAATTCTCTTTCAGGTCCTTTTTTTAGGATATTCATATAAGTTAACTAATAACAAACTAATACATTTAAATTAAATCTTAACTTACTCAATATTTCTTTAGGCCATTTGGCCAACAGAATCATGTTTTGTAAGTATTTGGGTTTTTAACACTTAAAGTTGGAATAGACTTTAAGAAATAATGTGACTCTGGTTTCTGAACATCGCTGGTCATCACAATCAACCAGGAGTATGTTAAAGATACAGATTCCTGTGCTACAACTCAAATAAGTCCAAATAACTTAGATGCCTCAGGTGAAGGATCTGGAACTTTTGTTTTTATTGATCTCCCAGATGATTATTTTGATGTGGTCAGCTTGGCACCAATATTGGAACAAATTTGAAGTCACTGAACATTGCATTCTTCTGCCTTAAGCAAGGTTCTCTCTGTGTGTTAGTATTATCCCCAGAGAGCTTTACCCGTTCCCTCTTGGGTTGAAATTTGTGAAGGCATTCTCTCCTTACTTGTTTTGACATGGAAACAAAATTTGTCCACCTGCTCTTTTCACCCATTGGCCTTACTGAATCCTCCCATTTAGAACTACACAGAATGAATCTAATGTTGCTTCACATATTTGATACCAGCTGTGTCTTTCTCTTCTATAGGCTGAGTATTTTAGTTCTATAATTAATTATATTACAGATTGACGTTCTTATACTATTGTCTTCACTGTTGGATATAAGCCAGTTTGCTTAGCTCCTTCTAAAATATGGTGGGCAAAGCTGACTTCAACATCACGCAGTGTAATCAGTGAAGAGAAGAATGAGATTATCATTTCTCTTTTCCTGAACATTATAATTGTGCTAATGTGTTCCAAAATAACAGCAGTGATTTAGACTGTTCTATCACATTGTTGGATAATATTGGGTTAATTAAATACTGAAGTTGTTTTCACATGTGCTGTTTTTAAGCCATGCTAAATTTACACATTTGAACATTTAAAGATTTTTTTAAATTAAGCACCAGTTTTTACAGTTATATTTGTAGTACTTCTTCATGCTAGATTTGACCTAAAGTTTTCCTATGTCAATATTATTTTGTATCCTTACCCTTTCAACCAACTTTGGCTATTCGTTCCTACTTCATATCAACCCCAAATTTTATACACACATGCCATCAATAATTGTTCCAAGTCACTGAGAGAGCCAAAGTCAGGCTTCTATTTAGAGTGAATTATCAGTTGCAAGGAATAATTATTTTGTAAGGATTTAAGTAAAAATAAAATGAATCTAACTTAAACACAAACTCATAGATCATGCATTGCTTCACAGTAGTGTTTTATAGTCATTGAACTATATTTCTAAACATGTGGACTTTAAAAGGACTTAATTTCCTCTACCTGGAGTTGGTGAGTCTTATTACTTTTTTTTTTCTAGCTCTTCTGTGGTTGATCTGACTTACGTAACTAAAATCACCTCCTCCCTTCCCCCATAGGTTTTATCTTAAGTCGTTGCAGAGTTCCCATAGGAAATAGGAACCAAGGTACATTGCACTTGCTTTTCGATTCTTCTTTTTTCTGGTCCTTTTATTGTGGTTGTGACAACAACAACTTTGAAAGTTGAACTTAAGTCTCTGATTGTTTTTTGGTTAAAGAATAAGCTAATATTTGAAATAATCATATAATTTGAAATAAGGCTAAATATAAAGTCTTTAAACCAAAAAATAAAACTAAACAAATAAAAAAAAAACACTTTCTACTTTGTGTCACTTAAAAATATAACTCGTACAAAGTTAGCTTTAGTATTCCTGTAGAAATCTGAAGATACCACCCCTAATCCTAAATTGTCTTTATCTTATCATAAGTCACTTTCAATTTATTCTCTGCTGGTATTCATTTCACTATATTTGTGGTTTTCACTGTCTCTAATGTAGTTTTCTGTAATAACTTCCTAAGTTATCTCTTTCTTCAGTCTTCAAAAATCAGATATGGAGGAGACTATTAAAAAGAACATTTTGAAATTAATATCATGAATAATTATACCATTTTACAGTAAATTCTATTATACAATTATTATATAATATATATAAATGTTACAATATGAATTATCACTGAAGTGTTATTCTTATAATAGAGAAATTGTGAAACAGCCCCTTCTTTTTTTCTTTAAAAACAACCAGAAGGTAAAACAATGGAATGTCTTAATATTTTGAAATTATTCAAAATCCATAAATTAGCTCCATGAAATGTAAATTTTGACTCCATTTGTGGCCCCTTCTTCAAGTATTCCCACTGCTTCCTTTTAGATGTCTAGCTCCAGAAGTTTGTACTGAGGAGCTGAGAAGTCAGAGGCAAAATATTTCCCCATTACTCAGGGCAATGTTTGTCATGCCTGGCAAATTGTCAGAATTACTTGAGAAGCGTTTTTTTAATATACTGATTCCCATGCCCCTCACCCCCCCCACCCCCTCCCACCCCTGAGAACTACTGAATCTGGTTAACTGTGAGCAAAATTTTAAAATCTCCCCAGGTGATTCTGATGATCAGCCAAGGTTGTAGAGCTGGTAAGTTAGTAAAAGAAATTTGAATGCCATTGAAAGGAAGTATGCACACTAAATATAACATTTTACAGTTAATACCAGTCGAAAATATGTAAACTAAGTCTATGAGAATGGATTTAGAGACTGAACATGAATATGTATCCCTAGTAGATTTATTTTTTTAATAATATAACCTCAATGTCAGAGTTAAAAATGATAATTGTCAGTATATTGAGTTTACGGATAAGGTTAAAATTTATCATGGTTTCAAGCAGATACTTTCAATAAACCACATTCTTAGTAATACTCTAGACCTTGTTATGTCATAATATTGCACCACTTCTAAAGTCACTACTTCAAGCATCCTGCTCTCTGTCTATAATCTTCTCTAGATTCAGCTTACTTACTCAACTACTCACTCTTGACCTTTGACTGCATTAGAACCTTCTACCCACTCTTTTGTTTCACAGAACAAACACCACTCCCCTCCCTTCCTAAACCACCTGCTCATTCTTCAGTTCCTTAATTAGCCTAGAGACTATAAACCACAAATTCATTAGCACTTCTGCTAATACTACAAGCTCCTGTGCCTCTGTGTTTTCTTACTACAAGTGTTTAGAAAACCCCAAACCTGGACCATCCTTATTCTCCACTTGCTCTGTGCCTTCTTCTTCTTCAGCTGCAGGTTGTACTGGGGCATAAATTTAGGGTAACCAGTTTCAAATGGGTATTCCACTTTGCAAGGCAACCTTACATTTTTTTCTACTTAATTCACTTTCTCAGTAATTACTTAGTACCTTCCTTATACTCCTCACCTTTCCAGCCATATTGCCCCTTTCCTTCCTTCTCACCTAATTCTTAATAGATGAGCTTGTCTCTTTCTTCACTGAGCAGCCATCAGAGATATATTCTTTAAATTTACTGCTACCAGTTCTATGAACCTCCACCTGCACTCATCTTTTCCTTCTCTCCTCCTGTCTCTACCCCTATTTAAGGTCAATCTTTTCACCTGGGTCTTGGATTCTACTCTTTCATATTTTTTCAGAAACATTACACAACCAAATAATTTCTTGTTTTTCTGCATATTCAACTGCTTGCTAACATTGGATCATTCCCAGTGACATTTAAATATGCTAAAAAATGTTTTAAAGTCAAGACATGGAAACAACATAGGTGACCATTGATGGGTCACTGGATAAAGAAGATGTGCTAAATATATACAATGGAATGTATAGTTATAAAAAAGAATGAAACCTTGCCATTTGCAACATGGTGGACCTACAGGGTATTATGCTAAGTGAAATAAGTCAGACAGAGAAAGACAAATACCATATGATTTCACTTATATGTGGAATCTGAAAAACAAAATAAAAACCAAACAAACAAAAAACCCAGAAACAATCTCATAGATACAGAGAACAAACTAATGTTCTCCAGATTGGGTAGGGGGTTGGAAGGATAGGCAAAAAAGGTGAAAGGGATTAAGAAGTACAAATTGCCAGTGATAAAATAGACACACTGATATAAAGTACAGCATGGGGAATATAGTCAATAATATTGTAATTGTATGGTGCCAAATGGGTACTAGACTTATTGGCATTATCACTTTGTAAGTATATAAAAGTCAAATCACTATGTTGTATGACTGAAACAAATATAATATTGTATGTCAACTATAACTGAGAATTTTTTAATCTAAAAAGATTTTAAAATTATTTAAAAAATTTTAAAGATAAAGGCAAAATAATTTTTTTGTTTTAAACATTTTGACTGATTTTTAAAATTATTTATTTTTTCATTTACAGTTGACATTCAATATTATTTTATATTACTTTAAGGTGTACAACATAGTGGCTAGATTGTTTATATAATTTATGCAGTGATTCCCCTGATTAGTCTAGTACCTACTTGACACTATACATAGTTGTTGCAACATTATGGACTACATTCTCTATGCTGTACTTTATATCCCCATGACTATTTTGTAACCACCAATTTGTATTTCTTAGTCCCTTCACCTTTTTCACCCAGCTCCCCAACTCCCCTCCCCTCTGGCAGCCATTAGTTGTTCTCTGTATCTATAGTCTTTTTCTATTTTGTTTATTCATTTATTTTGTTCTTTATATTCCACATAGAAATGAGATCCTATGGTATTATGCTAAGAGAAATAAGTCAGACTGAGAAAGGCAAAATGAAATTTTAAGGCTTTTTTTCAATCCCTGATATTCAGACCCCTTTCTAGCTAACACCACACTTTCCAACTTTCTCCTTATTTCAGAGCCATTTTAATCTTTTGAATGAGTTATAGATTCCTTATTATTTTCAACACCTTTTACTAATAATGTTCAGTCTACTTGAATTTGGCTTCTGCCTCTCTCACTGAGGTTAATAGTCACCTCCATATTGCTATACTCAATTGACATTTTTCAGTTCTTGGTAGAATTTGACATTGTTAACCATACACTCCTTCTTGAAATAGTGTGTTCTGCTGGCTCCCATGAATATGATTATCTACTGGTTTTCTACATATCTCTCTGGCCACTCCTCCTTTCTATAATTAATTTTGTTTGGCAGATTCATTCTCATCTACTTATTGATTAAATTAAATGATGGAGTTTCTCAAGACTCGAGCCTAGTCTCTCTTCACATTTTGTTATATCTCTACAGGCAAATACATCTATCAGCAAGTATATATACATGACTTTAAGAAATTCTAACTTTAGCTCACACCTCTCTTCTAAGCCTAAGACTCTATGTATCTTATTTCACATCTCCACGTGGATGCTTCAGTCTTAATATGTCACTGTTGGGACAGAGTTCCCCAGAGCAGTTTCCAGGCTCTCAGCCTCATGTGGAGAGATGCTGGCTCAGTTGTGTAGCCTGTGCATGTGCAGGACACATCCCTATGTAAGCACTTAGGTAACCAGTTGACCATCAGTCACTACTGTTCTGTATGCTATATAACTGCTGTGGCTACGTTAGCAAGTGCGAGTGTCACAGATCTTGTAGATCCTACTTCTTGTGTCTCACCCGGCCACCATCGAGACTGTGGTGCAGGAAGACCCCTTGTTGGCATATTCGCGGATGTTTGTTTCTTGACAACATTTTTGACAACATACTGAGTAATCTCTTTGAAATGCAATTCTCATTTTGTTTTTATCAGAATAAGTTCCTCACTGTTATTGAAATAATAATAATTTTAAAGGAACATTCTATCCCCCTCACTTTTACCAATCCTTCAAACCTTTAAAGTCCTTAGACTTTCCATTATTTTAAGCTAAAGACCAAAATTCTTAACATCCTTGAAATCCTTGATCTACAAGAAGCTGAATTGTATTGTCCTTGTTGATCTTTCTAGCCTCACCTTCTACTACTATCCTCCTAGCTTTCTCTCTGTTCCAAATGAAATGGAGAGGTCCATACAGACTAGATTAAGACAGGACAATGGAGAGTGTTATAAGAAGGAAGTAGAACAAAAAAGGTGTATTGATGACTCTGCCAGGTGAAAGCAAACTACTTCTGGTGGTTTTTACTAACAAGAAAAGAGAAAGAATTTTTCTGGATCAACAGCTGCATAGCAGGTACGAGGGGTTGTGTTGATTGGCACCATCAACTAGAGTCTTCATCTCATTAAGATAATGAGAAGCCGATACATTTGCATGGCCATTTCTCTTCTGCATAGGCCAAACAGGTGAGTTGAATGAAGATGTTGAAGAAATCATGAGCTTGGTGTCTTTCAAGTCTTTAATGGCTGCACTAATCTCTACAATTTTCTCCAGGAAAATGAGATTGCTTTTGATTTATTCTTTTGGTAAATACTGTCAGTTATAGGGGCTTCCACTAGTCAGCTTCTCTAGCTTTTCTACCAGAATATCACTCAATACATAAAGGCAGGAAATAATATTTGGATTCTGCCAGTTGTTGAGTATGTGTATTCCAACTATTCATTCAAGAATTGGAAAGTATCTTTAAAATGTGTTCAGGAACTAGATGGGCTGACTTTGATATGGACCTGAATCAAAACTCCACACATCATTCATCTATATCAGTCAAAGGAAAAACCTTATTCAACTAGCCAATGTCAAGGACATTTGTGAGACATTCTTATAACTGTTTTGGCATTGATATTAATTACTGTAACCATCTCACCTAGTGTCTGTTGAATGAGTGCTATCACTTGGCCCTTACCACTTCAAATATCAATCATAATTATTGAATTTAAAGAGGCCTTTTCAATGGCAAAATTTTCTACTGTCATTTCTGGCCTGCAAAGAAAATCTAGTACAGAAGACTTAAAGAATGCTGGAATTCCTCTCACCAATGTATTTCTCAAACCCTTGGAAAAGTAGAATCCTCTGGATTCTCCCATGGGACATAATTACATGGAAGCTGAATATCTTATACGTAGTCCATCTCAGAGTTCCAATATCCTTTAGTGTTTGAATAATAAGAAAAAAAATTGCATATTTACCCCTGTAGTTACCATTTCTGGTGGTCTTCAGTCTTCTGTATAGCTCAATATTTCCATTTGGTATTTTCCTTCTGCCTAAAGAATTTCCTTTAACATGTAGTACAAGTCTGCTGGTGATGAATTCTTTCAGCTTTTGTATGTTTGAAAAAGTCTTCATTTTGCTTTTGTTTTTCAAATATATTTTCACTAAATATAGAATTCTAGATCGACAGATTTTCATTCAGTGTTTAAAGGATGTCACTACAGTCTTCTTTCATTGCCTCTGACAATAATTCTGCTGTCATCTTCACCATGATTTCCATGTCCGTAAATGTTTGTCTCTGACTGCCTTTAAGATTTTCTCTTTATAATTGATTTCAAGCAATTTCATTATGATGTGCCTTGGAGTAGTTTTTTGTTTTTGTTTTTTTCATGTTTCTTGCTTGGGATTCAATTAGCTTCTCTGATTTGTACATTATGGTTTTCATAAAATTGGTTAAAAATTTGGTCATTATTTCTTCAAATATTTTTTTCTGTCCTCCTTTCTTCTCTTCTCTCAGTCCTCAAATTATTACACATATATTAGGTCACATGAAGTTATCTCACAACTCAAGGATGCTCTACCCTTTTATTCTTCTCTCTGTATTTTATTGGAATAGTTTTCATTGCTATATTTCATGACTACTAATCTTTTCTTTTGCAATGTCTAATCTACTGTATTTTTTATTTCACATATTGTAGTGTTCACCTCCAGAAGTTCAGCTTGGGTCTTTTTATGCCTTCCATGCCTTTACTTATTTTTTAGAACGTATGAAATATGGCCATAATAGCTGTTTTATTGTACTTGTCTGCTCATTCTATCATCTGTGTCAGTTCTGGATAAGTTACAATTGATTGACTTTTTTCCTCATCATGAACTGTATTTGCTTGCTTTTTGGGTAGCTGGTAATTTTTTATTGGAGACTAGACATTATAAATTTTACCTTGGGTAAAATTGGGTGCTGTGTATTTTTGATCTTCTTAAATATTCTTGAGCTTTGTTCTTGGATGCAACTAAATTGCTTGAAAACTATTTGATGCTTTTGTGTCTTACATTTAAGCTTTTTTTTTAAAGATTTTATTGGGGAATTGGGGAAGGGGATCAGTGTTGGGGTATTGGGGAAAGGGAACAGCCAAGTTGCTGTCCTTCAATCTTAGTTGTGGAGGGCAGACCTAGCTCAGCTCCAAGTCCAGTCACCATCCAACTGCCCATCAGCAGCTTGTGGCTGCTCAGCTTAAGGCGCCATGTTCAATCTTAGCTGCTGGGGGTGGGGGTGGAGGGGGTGGATGAGGTGGGGGGGAGTCTAACCAGAAACTTTGTTTTTAGGAGCACATGCTCTCTCCAGCTGAGCCATCCTGCCACCTGTAGGCAGCTCAGCGGCAGCTTAGATCAGGCACAGCTCACTGGCACATGTGGGAATTGAACCGGCGACCCTGTTGCTCAGAGCTCGTGCTCTTAACCAACTGAGCCATTTCGCCAGCTTCATTTAAGACTTTTTTACATAGGACAAGAGCAGTGCTTAACCTGTAGCTAATTATTCTCACCACAGAGTCAAAACTCTCTGATATTCTACATAATACCCCACAGATCTTGAGGATTTCCAGTGAAGTTTGTGAGAATACACAATTTTCCTGCTTTTTTTATGAGCAGCATGCACTGCACTATTACAGATAATACTTTTGGATGGATTTTTCCCTGGCCACAGGTACTTTTCTCACATGCATATATTTTTTTTCAGCACTTAAAAAAATTTTTTTATTGTGAAATAAGCATTTTTAAAATTAGTTTCAGCTGTACAACACAATGCAATAGTTATAGTTTTTACCCATCAAAGTGACAACCCCTTTCCCCCAATCTGCCGCCCCACTCCCCTCCATATCATACATATTTATTACAATTCCCTTGACTCCACTCCCACACTGTACTCCACATCCCATGACTATATATATATATTCAATTATAGTTGACATATAATATTATACAACATCAGCTTCAGGTGTACAGTGTGGTGATCAAGCGCCCATCCATGAAATAGTCTCCCTAACAAGACATGTGACCATCTGACACCCTACAAAATATTTACATTATTAATTATAATCCCCGAACTGTCTTTCATATCCCTGTGGCAATATTGTAGTTACCAATTTATGCTTTCTAATTCCTTCCCCTTCTCTCTCATTCCCACCCACCTCCCAGCTAGCAACCATCAGTTTTTCCTCTATATCTCTGAGACTATTTCTGTTTACTTTGCTCATTCCTTCAGTTTTTTAGGTTCCACATATAAGGGAGATCATATGGTATTTGTCTTTTGACAACTGACTTATTTCACTTAACATAATGTTCTCTTGGTCCATCCATATCGTTGCAAATTGTACAATTTCATTCTTCTTTATAGCAGAGTAATACTCCATTGTATAAATGTACCACAGTTTCTTAATCCAGTTGTCTACTGATGGGCATTTTGGTTGTTTCCAAGTCTTGGCTATTGTAAATAGTGCTGCAATAAACATAGGGGTGCATATATTTTTTGAATTAGTGTCTTGGGTTTCTCTGGATAGATACCTAAGAGTGGAATTGCTGGGTCATACGGTAGTTCCATTTCCAGTTTTTTGAGATACCTCCATACTGATTTCCATAATGGCTGCACCAATCTGCAGTCCCACCAACAGTGCACCAGGGTTCCCTTTTCTCCACAACCTCACCAGCACTTGCTGTTTGTTGATTTATTGATGATAGCCATTCTGACCGGAGTGAGGTGAAATCTCATTGTGGTTTTTATTTGCCTTTCTCTAATGATTAGTAAGGTTGAACATTTTTTCATATGCCTGTTGGCCATCTGTATGTCCTCTTTAGAGAAATGCTTCTTCATATCCTCAGCCCATTTTTTAATTGGGTTGTTTGTTTTTTTGGTGTTGAGTTGAATAAGTGTTTTATAAATTTTGGATATATCAGATATATCGTTGGCAAATATCTTCTCCCATTCAGTAGGCTTCTTTTTTTTTTTAATTGATGATTTCCTTTGCTGTGAAAAACTGTTAAGTTTGATGAAATCCCATATGTTCATTTTTTCTTTTATTTCCCTTGCCTGAGGGGATATATCATTAAAAATATTACTGAGGGTAATGTCTTCAAATTTACTCCCTATGTTTTCTTCTAGGAGTTTTATGGTTTCAGGTCTTACATTTAAGTCTTTAATCCATTTTGAATTTATTCTCGTATATGGTGTAAGTAGGTGGTCCATTTTCATTTTTTTGCATGTGTCAGTCCAATTTTTCCAGCACCATTTATTAAATAGACTATCTTTACTCCAAAGTAAATTCTTGCTTCCCTTGTATGTGGATGGGTTTATTTCTGGGCTTTCTATTCTGTTCCATTGGTCTATGTGTCTGTTTTTATGCCAGTACCATACTATTTTGATTACTGTAGACTTGTAGTATGATTTAATGTCAGGTAGCATACCTCCCACTTTGTTCTTATTTCTCAAGAGTGCCATGGCTATTTGGGGTCTTTTATGGTTCCATATATATTTTAGGATTATATGTTCTGAGAAAAATGTCCTTGGTAGTTTGATAGAAATTGCATTGAATCCATATATTGCCTTAGGTAGCATTGACATTTTAACTATATTAATTCTTCCTATCCATGAACATGGTATGTCTTTCCATTTATTTGTATCTTCTTTGATTTCTCTCTTCAGTGTTTTATAATTTTCTGAGTACAGGTCTTTAACTTCTTTGGTTAAATTTATTCCTAAGTATTTTGTTTTTGAAGCAATTGTAAGTGGGAATGATTTCTTGATTTCTACTTCTGATATTTTATTATTGGTGTATACAAATGCAACTGATTTCTGAATATTAATTTTGTATCCTGCTACCTTACTAAATTCATTTATCAGTTCTAACAGTTTTTTGATGGAGTCTTTGGGATTCTCTATATATAGTATCATGTCACCTGCATATGATGACAATTTTACTTCCTCCTTACCAATTAGGATGCCTTTTATTTCATTTCCTTGTCTGATTGCTGTGGCTAGAACTTCGAGAACTATGTTGAATAGAAGTGGTGAAAGTGGGCAGCCTTGTCTGGTTCCTGATCTTAAGGGGGAAAGCTTTTAGCCTTTACCCATTTAGTACAATGTTTGCTGTGGGTTTATCATATATGGACTTTATTATGTTGAGATACGATCCCACTACTCCCACTTTGCTAAGAGTTTTTATTATAAATCGCTGCTGGATTTTGTCAAATGCGTTTTCTGCATCTATTGATATGATCATATGATTTTTATTTTTCATTTTGTTAATGTGATGTATTACATTAATTGATTTGCAGATATTTAACCAAACTTGCACACCAGAAATGAATCCCACTTGATAGTGGTGTATGATCTTTTTAATGTGATGCTGAATTTGGTTTGCTAATATTTTGTTGAGGATTTTTGCATCTATGTTCATTAGGGATATGGGCCTGTAGTTTTCTTTTTTTGTAATATCCTTGCCTGATTTTGGGATCAGAGTAATAGTGGCCTCATAAAATGTGCTTGGGAGCCTTCCCTCCTTCTGTATTTTTTGGAATAGTTTGAGGAGAGTAGGTATTAATTCTTTTTTGAATGTTTTGTAAAATTCATCTGTGAAGCCATCTGGTTCAGGACTTTTGTTTGTTGGAAGCTTGTTGATTACTGATTCAATTTCTTTGGTAGTAATCAGTCTGTTCAAAGGTTCTGTTGCTTCTTTGTTCAGACTTGGTAGATTGTATGCTTCTAGAAATTTATCCATTTCTTTCAGATTGTCGAACTAGTTGGCATATAGTTGCTTGTAGTATTTTTTTACAATTTTCTGTATTTCTGTGGTACCTGTTGTCACTTCTCATCTTCCATTTCTGATTTTATTAATTTGGGTCCTCGCTCTCTTTTTCTTGGTGAGTCTGGATAAGGGTTTGTCAATTTTTTTTTTATCTTTTCAAAAAACCAGCTCTTGGTTTCATTGATTTTTTTTTTAATCTCTCATTTATTTCTGCTCTGGTCTTTATTATTTCCTTCCTTATACTCCCTTTGGGTTTGTTGTGCTGTTCTTTTTCCAGTTCCCTTAGGTGTAAAGATAGTCTGCTGATTTGAGATTGTTCTTGTTTCTTTAGATAGGCCTGCATTGCTATGAATTTCCCTCTTAGGACTGCTTTCCCTGCATCCCATAGATTTTGAGGTGCTGTGTTTTCATTGTCGTTTGTCTTCAGATAGCTTTTGATTTCCTCCTTGATCTCACTTTTGACCCACTCGCTATTTAGTAGCATGTTATTCAGCCTCCATGTATTTGTGTGCTTTCTGGGTTTCTTCTTATAGTTGATTTCTAGTTTTATAGCATTGTGGTCAGAGAAGATGCTTGATATGATTTCAATCTTCATAAATTTATTGAGACTTGTGTTGTGGCCTAACATGTGGTCTATCTTGGAAAATGTTCCATGTGCACTTGAGAAGAATGTATATTCTGTTGCTCTGGGGTGAAATGCTCTAAAAATATCGATTAAATCCAGCTGGTCTAAAGTGTCATTTAAGATCACTGATTCTGTGTTGATTTTCTGTCTGGAGGATCTGTCCATTGGTGATAACGGGGAGTTGAAGTCCCCTACTATGATGATGCGACCCACGCACCAAACGATCACTCCTGACTTGTCAGCCAGGAGTCTACAGAGAGGCTACCTGAGAGGATTGGGTGGGAGACTGGAAAAAAAAGAGACTAGAGATGAAAGCTGGGGACAGGAGGTCCATCCAATGCTGATAGCAGAGAGTGGCCCCGTTTATTGTTTACACACAGCTTTTATAACAAAAGTTACTTTCCTTAGGTAGGGGGGTTTTGGGAACTTGAGGGAATAGTCCCCTCCTCCCAGGGAACACCTCCCCCGGGGCTTTCCATAAGGTGTAGGGAAGCAATCTTCCCAGGGTTAAAGCAAAACATAACAAGCAGAAACTGTTAATAGGATGGCATTCCACTCTGTAGCTTTCAAGGCATTTGGCTGTTTTCTCCTCAGCAGCCAACCTTCCCACGCTGCTCACCCGGGCCTGAGAGCCTGTCAGCCTGCCAACTTTCAGGCTTACCCCTTACTATAAACTTCCAGCTCTCAGTCTTAACCCTTACTGCAAGCCTCCAGCTCCCTACACTATGATAGTGTTACTGTTGATATCTGTCTTTATGTCTGTCAAAATCTGTTTTATATATTTAGGAGCTCCTATGTTGGGTGTGTAGATGTTTACTAGGGTTATGTCTTCTTGTTGAATCCATCCCTTTATTATTATGTAGTGCCCTTCTTTGTATTTTATTATAGTCTTCATTTTAAGGTCTATTTTATCTGAAATAAGTATTGCTACTCCAGCTTTTTTCTCATTTCCATTTGCATGAAATATCTTATTCCATCCCTTTACTTTCAGTCTGTGTGTGTCTTTTGATCTGAGATGAGTCTCTTGTAAACAGTATATGCATTGGTCCTGTTTTCTTGTCCACTCAGACATTCTATGTCTTTTGATTGGAGCATTTAGCCCATTCACATTTAAAGTGATTATTGATAGGTGCATATTTATTGCCATTTTGTTATTTGTATTTCTGATCTTTGTAGGTTAGCTTGTTTTCCCCTTTCTTCTGTTTAAAAAGCTCTTTTAACATTTCCTGCAATGCTGGCTTGGTGGTAATGAATCCCTTAAGCTTATTCTTTTCTGAGAAGCTCTTTATCTCTCCTTCAATTTTAAGTGATAGCCGTGCTGGGTAGAGCAATCTTGGTTGTAGGCCTTTATTTTGCATCACTTTGAATATTTTTGCCACTCCTTCTGGCCTGCAGAGTTTCTATAGAAAAGTCAGCTTTTAGTCTTATAGGAGTTCCTTTGTATGCAACCTGCTGTCTTTTTCTTGCTGCTTTAAGGATCCTGTCTTTGTCTTTAACCTTTGCCATTTTCACTATGATGTGTCTTGGTGTGGACCTGTTTGGGTTCAGCTTATTTGGAACTCTCTGCACTTCCTGGGCTTGTATGTCGATTTCCTTCACCAGGGTAGGGAAGTTCTCAGTCATTATTTCTTCAAATACATTCTCGATCCCTTGCTTCTTCTCTTCTCCTTCTGGTATTCCTATGATGTGAATGTTGTTGCACTTGATGTTGCCCCACAGGTCTGTTCAATTATTTTCATTGTTTTTTATTCTTTTTTCCTTTTGTTGTTCCAACTGGGTGATTTTTGCTATTTTGTCTTCTAAATCGCTGATCCAATCCTCTGCTTCATCTAATCTACTGGCGATTCCTTCAAGTGTGTCCTTCTTTTCAGTTATTGTATTCTTTAGTTCTAACTGGTTGTTTTTTTTAATGATTTCTCTATCCTTCTTTATGTCCTCACTAAGTTCCTTAAACATTCTTATCATCAGTGTTCTAAACTCTGTCTCTGAAAGGTTGGATACTTCTGCTTCATTTAATTCCATTTCTAGAGGTTTCTTCTGATCTTTTACTTGGGACATGTTTCTTTGTTTCTTCATTCTGGCTGTTGCTCTGTGATTGCTTCGATGTATTAGATAGATCACCTAAAAAAAAAGAAAAAAGAAGAAGAAGAAAAAAAGGGGGGACTCACCCCGCCCTGTTTAATCTGCAGACCACTTGCTCAGCAATAGAGAGACTCTGGGTGACTCAGCACCAGTTGTTATGGGGAAGGGTTCAGTGCATCATGCACCAACCTCCCTCTCAGGCTTGCAGTGAGCTTCCCGCAATTAGCTGCTGTGTGCTCTGGAACCGTGCTCACCACCAAAAATCCTCACAGGTTGTTGCGGGCTGTCTGCTGCTGCAAAAACCCCTCTGTGGCCTGCAGTGATGGGGACCAGGCACCAGCGGCTCAAGGTACCTCTGGCAACATAGCTCTAGGTTTGCGGGGCAGGCCTCAAGGCACCACAGGATCACATGCATATATTGATTGTTACTGAATACAGAAGATGACCATCTACATATCTCCAGTGTTCTTTTTTTTTTTTCTTAACACAATGAAAGTTTATTTGTCAGAATTTTCTTTTTATGCAACCCTCTCTTTGTGTCTCTGTCCTGTGAACTCTATCTCCCTTGGTCCTGTGGTCTCCTCAGACTTATTATCATTTCCTCAGCTCATGGAGCCACTGCAATCCACCTCCCAGGGATCACTGTTCTTTGTTCTCTGATGTCCAATGTCTTCCAAATCATTATTTAATATATTTATCCATTTTTTATTGTTACAGATGGGAGGGTAAATCCAGTTCTTGTTCCTCCACCTTTGCTGGAAGCAGAGATTTTCTTAGTGTTTAAATACCTTCTTGTATATTGGACCATGGAAGTTCTGGCATCTCAGTTTTATTCAGCATAGGCCACCTGTGAGTTTAGGTTTAAATCAGTCAATGGAGCAAACTGTTAGTCACTCCCAGTTGCCTAAGTGAATACATCAGATTCAGAACCTCTTGTTAGTGCATGCTTGCTAAATCTGGCAAAATATTACATTATATTTCTTCCACTTTCATCCAACATTGTTGCAATATACTCCCATTCATATTTCCCATGTTTCTGTGGCTATAATTTGGAAAAATCTTGAAATTCTTTTTCATGCATTTGATACCTCCTCCCAGGCCACATGTATAAACCAATCTCTGGGAACTCATAGAGTTTAAAAATGGTTATAGGTCTAGAATAAATGAGAATTGGTGGAGGTGGGTTTTTTTTTAAGATTTTTTTTTTATTGGGGGTTGGGGGGATGGGAACAGTGCTGGGGGATTGGGGAAGGGGAACAGACAAGTTGCTGTCATTTTGTTCTTCAGTCTAGTTGTGGAGGATGTTGCTTCACTGGCCCAAATTGGCACCATCATTGCGCTCTTCCCGGGCGAGGCAGATCAGTCGCCGGCTTCTGGATGGCCGCTCACTGCGGCTGCTGACCGCTCACGCTGGCTGCTGGCTACATACAGTAGGTAGCCCATGGCAACCCACTGCCACAGGGGCTGCAGCCTACGCCGTCGCCGGCGACTCACGGCAGCCCAGCTCCAGGTTGAGCTGTTGTTCAGCATCTTAGCTGTAGAGGGCAGTGTCACTGGCCCTCGTATGTGGGATCCGAACCGGGGCCCTCTGGTGTCCCAAGCCAGTTCTTAACCATCGCGCCACTCGGCCGGCCCGGTGGAGGTGGGTTTTGATGAGGATCAGCATTCATAATTTCTCTGGGAATTTCATTAAACCTTCTTCAAAATAAATGTTTCGCATTACACTGTAACTCCACTACCTCTAGAATTGAGCTTTAGGTTTGTTTTCAGAAATTTTGACTCTTTGGCTATAGCAGATAGTTTTTTCATGGCATTCATTTATTTTCTTGTTCCTTATACTAAACTTGAATTAAGATTTAAAATCTTAACCTTATCATTTTCTTTCTCCAGTGTATTTAGAATTGATAAATGAATGGTGCAGTCTTTAGAGTGTCTTCATTTCTATTAAAACTAGCTTTATAGGCTGATGCAAAAATGAGAAATACATTTATTTTCTTTACAGTTGCACAAAGCACATTTTATCTTTCTTCACTGATCTTCTCAGCCTGGAGTTCTTCACTTTGTTCAATGGATACTAAGTAGCTGGAGTTTGCAGCAAAGTTACCCAGGCATTTTCTTGTAGACCGTTACTAGCATGCTCCAATGCTAAAACCATCAATATTCATTTGAAAATCATCACAGTGACTCTTGCCTAGGGCTGAAAAGCTAAATTCCACAAGATTTTGGAACTATAAAGTTAATATAATATTTTAGTCTAGTTAAGTTTAGGTAAAGTTGGTTTAGCTTTAGATCTTGTTTGTGTAATTAAAAGTTCTTTAGTCACAGTGAATGTTTTGTCTTTTGCATTTTCTGGAAACAGAACCGTAACTTCCAGATAGTACCCTTAATAAGAAAAGAGCATTAATTGGTTAACACTACAATAATACTTTGTAACTATCATAAAATTCACTGCCATATTAACCAATATTTTTTTCTCATGCTTGTGCTTCTGCAGGTTGATGACAGTTTGGCTGATCTAGGATGAACTCAACTGAATGACTCTGCTTTAGAAGGAGTAAGTTGGGCTTATGGATTGGTTCAAGCTTACTCCCCATGATTTTATTGCAGGGCCTAGCCTAAAGGTCGGTGGTTACACAGGGTATGCTCTCCTTGTGGTAGGTTATCAAAGTGTAGTAGGGCAAGTCCAAATGCAGAAGCATATTTAAGTTTTCTGCTTGTGTCAAATGTGCTAAAGTTTCTTTGGCTGCAGCATGTTGCTTGGCCAAGCCCAACCTCAATGGTGGGAGGCTGGGAGTATGGGGATGTAAACTCCTCATCGCCTGAGGGAGGGTAGTGTTTATTTGCTAAATTATTATTAATCAAATAATTTCACTTCTAGTAATCTATCCTAGATAGATAATCAGAAGTGCATGCAAAAGTTGCTAATCCCTGCATCTATAGTAAGATTAAAACAAACCAATCAAGGGCCGGCTGAGTGGTGCGTTGGTTAAGAGCTGGCTTGGGACACCAGAGGGCCCCAGTTTGGATCCCACATAAGAGGGCCAGTGACACTGCCCTCTACAGCTAAGATGCTGAACAACAGCTCAACCTGGAGCTGGGCTGCCATGAGTCCCCTGCTGCAGTGAGTTGCCATGGGCTACCGTGTGTGGCCAGCAGCCAGCGTGAGCGGCCCCCAGGCCGCAGTGAGCGGCCGTCCAGAAGCCGGCGACTGACCTGTCTCACCCGGGAAGAGCACAATGATGGTGCCAACTTGGGCCAGTGAAGCAACATCTTCCACAACTAGACTGAAGGACAAAAGGACAGCAACTTGTCTGTTCCCCTTCCCCCAATTCCCCAGCGCTGTTCCCACCCCTCAATTCCCCAATAAAAATCTTTTTAAAAACCCCCCAAAACAATCAAACACATAAATACCCAACAGCAATGGAGTTAAGTAAAGTAGAATGTATGAAAGAAACATTATACAGAAATCTACCAAAAAAAAAAAAAACCTAAGGAGAATACTGAGACATGAAAAAAAACAGCATGAAGCAGAAAGAAAAAAAATTTCAGTTATAAAACCAAACTTCCCAGTGGCTGCTTCAGCATTTTAGAAGAATGACAAAATTCTTAGGGAAAAACTGCTCTTTTGTTTAGGGAAAGTCGGTGAAGAAGACTCTGTGGCTCTGAAAAGAAAGGCCATAGGCCAATTTAGATAGGGAGAGATTTAGAAAAATCAGGAGCCAAATTGCTCAGCATAATAATATAACAAGAGTTTTCAGTTTTTGCATTAGCAGACAAAAAGAATTTTGGAGAGTTTGATCAAGAAAGTGAAAAGAAGCCAAAAGACAGTCAACAGTCCAGCAGGAGGCCAAGGCTAAGGAAAGGTTGCTTTTATAACGAAAATAAATGTCTAGTTTCATAAGAATGCTTGATCTTACTTTTTAGCTTTACGTCATATATATTTTCATTACATGGGGTTTTTAATTAGAAGAGAAGAGCATGATAAATACTCCAAATCAGTTAACACTTCAATCAAAAATAATATATATTGTTCTAGCCATCAGTTGCAGAACTGAAGCCCAGTTGGTTAACTGGTTGGTTGGATTTATACATTGGGCCTGCTGGTTAGTGAAACTGAGAAACAGTGACACCTGCTATTTGTTTTTAAGCCATTTTCTTGTGTTGTTTTGCAGTAATATCCCTCTGCTATTGCTAAACCTTTATAAAATACTTTTTTTGAACATCCAGCAGCAATGTGGTTTTGGTGTTCTGGAGAATATAAGAGTAGGAGCTAGGTGATAAGAGGAAATGGCAGTAGGTGCAGATAGAGGTACAAGGGAGGAGTCAGACAAGTTCAGGCAATCCAGAGCAATGCTATCCAATAGAACATTCTGCAATGAAGGGGTGTCCTACATCTGCATTGCCTAATATGCCAGCCACTTGCCACGTGTGCCTGTTAAATATTTTTAGGGTGACTAGTATGACTAGGGAGTTAAATTTTCAATTGTTTAAATTTAACTAATTTAAATTTAAATAGCCACATGTGGTTAAGCACAGAGCACCTAGATAAAACCAGAAACAGTGGGTGGAAAAAAAAATAATCATAAAAATGTGAGGTTCTCTGTAATTCATAAATCTCAGAATTAGTAGAAAAGGCACTAGATTTCTGGAAATCATATGAAATAGAAACTTAAAATATTTAATTTGGTTATTTAAAAATGGTGACTCGAAAATGTAGAAAGGTAACATATATTGTATGAACTTATAGTTGTAAAGTATATTTATGTGTTCAGAGAAAAAATTGGAAGGATATATTCAAAATGTTAACTTTAGGTGGTGTGATTATAAATAATTTCTTTTTATCTTTATATTTACAGCATTTTTCAAATTTTCTCCACGAACATGTGTAAGTTCTTATTTTTGTTTTAAATCTAATTGTTTATTTGTCTGGATAATATTTTGAATTATTAATGTTGCCCCCCTCAAATTTCTTTCCCCTATTCAATTAAGCAGGTAACTTACTGTGACACTGGGTTTCATTGCTACTGGGAAATTACGTAGTTGGCAAGAAAGCAGAAGTTGTTTGCAAGATTTCCGGTCTTTGAGGATGTAAAAATTTTCAAAATTGTTAAGAGAAATTGGGGGGTTGAAAGAAACAGAAGGAGGGGGTGAAACTTTTCCCCAGAGAGCAAAATTATTTCTAGGGCTTGAGAGAGGGGTCTGTGCATTTCAGAGTACTGGGGACCAGCATGGACTTTCTGGTATTTCTAGGGTCTTACATGACCTCAGAAATGTCCCTTGTCTCAAGGGTGTTGTTGAAGGAACAGAAAACTGCCAACACTGAAGGTGCTAGACAGTGGCAAAGAATATCTCAGTGACAACCTGTGTGGACCAAAGGGCCCAACATCCAATACCCTTTCTTTGGACTTCGATACAGACCTGGGGTGGGTCTGAAGGGCACAGGAATGAATGATGAGCAACCTTTGAAGAATTTGAAAATTCAATTGACTTACGTAGTTTTTTAAAAGAATGTAAAGAAAATGGAACCCTTATTCATTACTGATTGGAATGTAAAATGGTGCAGCCACTATGGAAAAGTTTGGCAGTTTCTCAAAAAGTTACACAGAATTATTGCACGATCCAGTAATTCCACTTTTAGGTATAGACCCAAAAGAATTGAAAGCAGGAACGCCAACAGATACTTGTATACCAATGTTCATTGCAGCATTATTCACAATAGCCAAAATGTGGAATCAACCCAAATATGCATCAATAAATAATACATTTTTTAAAATCATATGCACACATAATAGAATATTATTTAGTCTTAAAAAAGGATGGAATTCTGATACATGCCACAACATAGATGAAACTTGAAGACATTATGCTAAGTGAAATAAGTCAGACACAGAAGGACAAATATTGTATGATTCCACTTAGGTACCTAAAATTGGCAACTTCATAAAGACAGAAAGTATTATAGAATAGTTGTTACCAAGGGCTAGAGGGAGGGGAGCTTCAGTTTGGGATGATGAAAAAGTTCTGGAAATGGATAGTTGGTGATGGTTGTGCAATATGGTGAATGTACTTAATTCACTGAATTAAAACTTAAAAGTTATGTGGGGGCTGGCCGAGTGGCTCAGTTGGTTAAGAGCTCGCTCAAGAGTGTGAGCTCTGAGCAACAGGGTTGCTGGTTCAATTCCTGGCCCGAGCTGAGCTGCCAACAAGTGGCAGGATGGCTCAGTTAAAAAAAATAAATAAAAGTTATGTGTATTCTACCACAAAAATAAAAATCCTAAAAAGAAGCATTCATTTTCTTTTTCTGTTCTTAAGCTTTATTAAGTGGATTCAGATAGCCTCAGTGGTAAGGCAATCCCCTTTCAGGTTTCTACCTGATTCCCCATGTGCTGAGGTGAGGTCTTTCTGCTATTGCCAAGGGGGGCACATCATTCCCAGTCTTTCTGAACTTCAATGATTTTCTGCCGATGTCTTTCTGGTGCTTTTTTCTCTGGCCTCTGGTAATTGCTTATACATGTGTAGCTAGTACTCAGCCACATACTTGAAAGCAGCCCTCTGGAGATCTATGTGCAGCTCTTCTTCTCTCTGATACTCCGCCCTCCAAATTGTAGCCACCTTGCCCACACCAAACTCCAGCCTGCAAGTCAACTCAATGAGGCTGCTGGTTCCCTGTACCACAGTCTGGTAACTACCGTATTTCCCCGTGTATGACACCTTAATTTTAGGGCCCGAAATTTGAAAAAAAATGTATTACATGAAGTTATTGAACTCAAGTTTTATTCATCATAAAATTCATACAACTCCTCATCACTGTCAAATGCAAGTAAAAAAATCTACAACCACTGTATAAGACGCACCCAGTTTTTAGACCCCAAATTTTTCAAAAAGGGGTGCATCTTATACATGGGGAAATACGGTATCTTCAGGTAGCAAATTTTTCTTGCAGTGAAGCTCACCTTGTCCATTTCCCTTCTCTCCAAGATCACAGTCCTGTGCTGCTACCCAAACAATGTCTGCTATAAGGTGACCCTCAGGTGGATTTCTGGAGCTCTTTCTGTGTGCTCTTCTCGCCACTCTGGTGCTCTCCCAGACACTTCTGTCACTTCAGACTTCCTGAACCCTGATCTCTATCTCTTAAAATCTTTGAGCCCACTGTGCTCTGCTCGGGCATTCCCTTTTTCTGTTGTGATCCAAAACATGTCTCCACTAGAAGCCAGAGCAAGCACAGGGGTCACCTAATTTGTTTCCCTTCTCTCAGGAATCATAGCCCTGCTCCGGCTGTTATTTAATACATAAAAACAACAGCTGTCTATGTTTTATCCAGTTTACTTGATTTTTATGGTAGCAGGACATCTCTGGTACTAGTTATGTTATTTGGCCAGGTATAGAAGTTTAAATTACTATATATATATATATTTTTAATTTTTAAAATTTGTTTTGTTCTTTTCTAAACATGTCTAATCCTTTTTATTATGTCTTGTTCTTGCATTATGGTTTCTACTTCTTACTTTTCTTTGAACATTGTAAATATTCTTAATTTAAAGCATGTTCATAGTTTTCTATTATCTATATTCCTTTAGATGTGATTTCTCTAATCCATTGCACCCTATCTCTCTCTCTCTCTCTCTCTCTCTCTCTCTCTCTCTCTCTCTCTCTCTCTCTCTCTCTCTCCCTCTCTCCAAGTTCTTTGTTTTCTCTTATGGGTTATACATTTTACTAGGAACTCTTCTTCAGTGGTAATTGTTTCCATAGGAATTAAGCAGACTGTTTTGTGGAGGTTCCCCTGTGGGACAGGAGCACATTTGACTCTACAAAGGCCCCACGGGTTTTTATAAGAATTTGTCAGTTCTGGTTTTTCACATGAGATAATGCAAATTCGTACAACACACTGAGCAAGGTTTGAGGCAGGCTTCCCATTTCTTTTTTTTCCTCCCTCTTGCTTCTTTGCTGCATCTCTGGCCTCGTGGGCAGGGTATTGCAGCTTCCGTATTATGGACTGGCTCTTAAATTTATGAAAGGGCCCATTTCTAGGGGTCAGTGTTGCCTGGGACTCTGGGCTCAAGTTCTGAGTCCTAGTGTGTGTTAACCATGGTTCTCGTAGGGATTTATACCATTCTAGCGCCTCCATAGGTCACTGGGTTTAGCTTTTGCTCATTACATTGGTTTTGAATGTTCTCTTCATGTCTTCAACCTGGGGATTTCCATTCTTAATTTTGAACTCAGCTATGCATTTTTAAAAATTAATTTGGGTTTATTGTATTATTTTGTGTGAGATGGGAAGCTTCAAAAGTCAGTCTAAATTCTACCATATTGCCTTGATATATGTATGGTACCAAGAATTGCATCATACTGTCTCTCAAGTCACACATTTTCCTGAATCATAGTCTTTAACCTTTAATAAATGCATTGTTTATTTCATGCTTTGTTCCAAAAAACATTTTAGATGCTAGTGTGTGAATTTACTATTTCCTTATTTGATTATAAGGTACTTAAATGTTATAGAGCATGTTATTTTAACTTGTACATTCCAGGACTCCTACAGCAACACCAGCTTAATATAGTGTTGAATAAGTATCTGTTGAAAATAAAACATGGGAGCTTTCTAAAATTTTATTAAGAACTTGTATTTATAAAGTTCAAATTCTTTAAAATTTAAGACAAAATTTCACCTTTTTATTTGATTCAAGACAACTATTAAATATTTAAGAGTGCAAATGATCCTTCAACTAATAGTTAGTTTTAAATTTTCTTTATTAAACTGGTAAGAAAATATGGCATCAGAAAAAACTCAGTAAGAAATAATATTTTCTTGAAGCAATGCTTTAATCAGCTAAAGTGAGAAATTACAAAATAGGTTCAATCCTTTGAAATATTTTTGATTATTAGTAAGTAATTTAATAAACAAAGATGCATAGAGAAAGATATAATAAGCATCTAGCAAACAGCATAAGAAACAAAACCTTACAAATGGGAGTAGGGGATCAGGAAGGAGTAGGCTGTGGCACTCTTGGGAGTCTGTTATTGAACTACCCAGAGACAGCCTCAGCATCTGGAACCAGAGAAGAGTGGAATGTAGGGGCAGGGTACCCTTCTGTGAGAAGGAAGTAGAGAGCTGAAGGAGCTCTAAACCTCTTCACACGTGTTACTTGTAGCTCCACAAGGGGCAGTGTCTCCCAGAGGGCTTGTGTGATGCAGGAACTGAAAGGACCTTCGGTTGACCTCCCAGCTAGAGACTTCAGGAGTATTTGGAAGCACCCCATTCCTCCTGGCTTTGAGAAAATCCCTAGAGACCCTTAACTGGAAATTTATGCAACTGGATTGCCCCAGACTTCCCTGTAGGAGGGGGAACTTCTTACTGCTTTCTGCAAAGGAATGAATTATTTGGAAAACTTGGGACTCTGGACAGTCTGTTAGAGGACTTTTCTTAGGAGTGGGACACAGAGAGAGTGAGGGAGGTATGACACTAATTTGAGAAATTTGAAGAGCACAGCAGGAGAATAACTTATTTGGGGGTCTGATTCCTACATCAGGATCTTTGGGAACCTTTCTTCAAAAGGTTCCAGGATCCCTGGAGGGACAAATAGTAAGGGGTGAGGGCAGGTTTGAGGAGTGAGGTGGCCTTGGCACTGAGCAGAACAGACTTGGTGGGCCTAGGTGCTGAACTGGGGACAGAGGCAATGTCCCATCACATGGGCAATTTCTCCTTTAGACAGGGGGTCTAGAAGAGTCCTTAAAGATAAAACTCAAACTGTCTATTGAAAAAACCTAAAAGCTCCCAAATATCTGTGATTTCCATGAAATTTTATAATCTTGAGTAGAGTTTACTAAGAAAAAGGACAAGCAGTAACGATAATGATGGCTCTCCAGAGGCAAATAAAGTTGAGTCTGTCTTTTTGGTACCTGTTATACAGATTAACTCTGCTGACAAACAAAATGTTACACCTACAAGAAAGAAAGGATCCTTTTTGGAAAAGCATACACCAAGTTTGCTTCAGTTATTTTTACAGCAGACTCTGCAAGGATTGCTCACAGAATTGACTCATCCCCGTACCAGGGACTTTCAAAGCAAAGGCAAGGAATTCATTTCTAGCTCTTGATTAAATTGTAGAATCAGCTTATTAGTGCTGGAAGAAACATTTGGGATTCTTCCTTTTAACTCATTCAATTTTCAGGAGATGGCATTAAGGTTCTGAAAGGTAGGTGATCATAAAAGTCAGTGATACCTGGGGCTGGAGTCCGATTTCCTGACACCTAACATAATGTCCTTTCCAGACACAACACAAAAGTTCTTCTGGGTTGGAGGAAATGCTCAGATTTGGCCAATTTGTGAAAGACAATTGAGATAATATTGAGCTCATGTTGGGAAGTCACTTGTCCAGACACAATGGAACCTTTCCAGGGACAGAAAAAGACATGAACTCGGCTGTACTTATTTATTACCTATGATAGGAAGGAAGAAAGTCTGGCTTTCCAAACTCTTTGGGCCTTATATTCATCCTAAAATAAAGATTGGTGATTAGTTTTGAGTATGCCTTGTTAGATTATTAGGGTCACAAGTAATTTCAGTCTCTTCTGTTTTCAGTAATGGCTGAAAAGGAAGATTGAATTTGAGATTAGATCTTTGGGTTTTGCATCTCATTATTTTTAAAAGGAGTACATGGGTGATGATGGGGACAGGAGGCAGAAGTTAAGAGAAATTGAGTTTGCAATTCAGTTGCTCTTCTATTGTATATGAGTATGTGCTCAGGATCTGCTTTTCTACAAATACACACAGCAGGTTCCTAAGGTACCACTGAGAACAGTGGACCTCCAAGTGGAGTTGGAGTCTACTTGTTCAGGTGTTACGGAACCTTGACAGAAACAGAAAAAGATTGACTCACCTATCCCCCTCCTCCATTCCTGTTGTCTCATGGTTTTGTCCAAATCACAATCCTTCTGATGGAAATATAGTGAAATGGAAAAGTCAAGTGTAGGAGAAGGGAAAAATCAGAACTTTTTAAATAGAAGAACCTGATCTTACTCTTTTTTACAGCTAGTCATTAGCCCCCACATGCGTCCTTGTTACACATAGCACCTACATATACAATCAACAAATACCAACACTTAGCTCACTTCCCCCTGATGTTTTTGCTATTATAAACCAATGTTTGTTGAACTGCATAGCATCTTCTCCTGCTCACTCTTCTAATTTATGGCAGAAATCTTAACTTAGAAATAATTCACCCAAGTGTTTTAAGAAGATGGCTGTAGAACAAGAGTTGGGAGGTAGAAAAATTTGTATAGGTTGTATGTATTTAAAGCCTCTCAAATTTTGGGAGATTTTTTTTTTATTATGTTTTTTAAAGATTTTTATTGGGGAATTGGGGGGATGGGAACAGTACTAGGGAATTGTGGGAAGGGGAACAGACAAGTTGCCGTCATTTTGTTCTTCAGTCTAGTTGTGGAGGACGTTGCTTCACTGGCCCAAGTTGGCACCATCATTGCGCTCTTCCCGGGCGAGGCAGATCAGTCGCCGGCTTCTGGACGGCCGCTCACTGCGGCTGCTGGCCGCTCACGCTGGCTGCTGGCTACATACGGTAGCCCATGGCAACCCACTGCCACAGGGGCTGCAGCCTATGCCGTCGCCTCATGGCAGCCCAACTCCAGGTTGAGCTGTTGTTCAGCATCTTAGCTGTAGAGGGCAGTGTCACTGGCCCTCATATGTGGGATCCGAACCGGGGCCCTCTGGCGTCCCAAGCCAGTTCTTAACCATCGCGCCACTCGGCCGGCCAGAGATTTTTTTATTTTGATGGTCAGTTTAATTCAGCCTGATGTATATACTTTTATCTTACTTCCCCATCAGCTTCTAATGTTCAGGGAACCCATTGTTCTTTTTATTGTGTAATTTTGTAATAACTTATATTCCTATTGGACATAAGCATTTATACAAATATTGGCTCACTTAATCATAATAGCTGCAAATGGGGGAAGGTCTTATAAAAAGCACTTAAGTTTAGAATCATGAAATCTAGGACAAATTTCCCTCTCTGCCATTTACTTGTTTACTGAGGGTGGATAAATCATGAGATATCTTTGTGTCATGTTTCTTCATTATAAGAAAGAGACATAAAACACCTTTCCTATCTCCCCCACAAAGTTGTATATAAATGCAGGGAGTACTGTCGATTTATCAAGTGTTTAATGTCATTGTTACAGATAAAGAAATAAAGGCTCAGCAAGATTCAGTTATTAAATGAAAGAGAGTCATTACAAAAGTGTTTAAATTTTATACTTGGAACTTTTTTTTATTTTTAATAAGGTCTAAGGGCTATGTGTAAGCTCTAAAGTTTAGGTCTAGGAAGAGCTAATAAAATGGCCATATAGCTAACTAACTCCATCACATAAATGAGAACCACCAATATTTTTAATATATTCTTTAAATTAGAATTTTAGATTTTATAGAAAAATATTTTTGTTAATATTTCAAAATTTGATGCTACTCATTTGAATAGAGAAAAGTAAAATTTAAATAAAGTTATAATGCCGCAGAAAATATTATTTCCTCCCTATATAACAAAAAGATAAAGTGTGGGAACCCTAACGGCATGTACTCAGTAACAATCACAGCGATTCCTGTTTATACAGCACCTCAGATGTTTCAGTGTCATGGTGGCTTTAGTTTTTGTACAAATACTTGATATATATATTTCTATCACTAGATGGAGACATCACCATAACTGATCAAAGTTCCCTTGCCTGCTCAAAACAAGGTGTAAAAACCACCTCTCTCCAATAATTGCATATGGAAAAGCATATATACATTAGAAATACAATATAATAAATTGCTTTGATAATTTAATATCATATATTGTTTACATTTTAAATGTTTTATCAATATGAAAGACTGACATGTGTGAAGTTTCCAGGTAATTTATAGATGTCATATTAATACCTCAAATCTCTTGGAGTAGACAGCAGAAGATGGTCAGTTATAAACAAAACAAAGTAAAAGTGCATATGGAAAGCTATTAATTAGTAAAGTTGAGAGTCTTTTCATATACCTGTTAGTCGTTTGTACATCCTCTTGGGGGAATTGTCTATGCAGGCCCTCTGCCCATTTTTTAATTGGATTGCTTGTTTTATATTGTTGTTGAGTTATATGAATTCTTTAAATATTTTAGACATTAGCCCCCATTGGAGATGTTGTTTGCAAATATCTTCACCTGTTTGTTTGGTTGCCTCATTGTTTTGTTGATGGTTTCTTTTGCTGTGCAGAAGCTTTTTAGTTTGATAAGTCCCATTCATTTATTCTTGCTTTTACTTCCCTTGCCTTTAAGGTCAAATTCATAAAATCCTCTCTAAGATCAAGGTCTGTAAGTCTAGTACCTAGGTTTTCTTCTATGCAATTTATTGCTTCAGGTCTTACATTTAGATCTTTGATCCACTTTGTGTTACTTTTGTTGTATGGGTCTGTTTATATATTTATACATTTCACTTTATTGGTTTATCTATTATGAAATATATATCAGTACCCTTTATGATTAATTTATTTTTACAATTTGACAAATCTCATTTTAAATTATTAGTTAAAGATATAAAATAATGGATACTGGAAAATTATAATAACTAAAATTTAGTGTAACTTTTGTACTCCTGATGGTAAAGATAAACAAATTCACTTGTTCCTCTTTCTGAAGCATCAGATATTATAAATCTAGATAAAGCTAGTTTTCCTGAAACCTAAACACAACACAGTGGTTTTTGTTTTAATAATTTTTCCACAATGAGTAGTTCTATTGTCTTGATTTGAATTTTTTTTTCCCTACAGTAAATGATTCCATTTTCTTGGGAGAACTGTGGCATGTTGTTCTATCATGAATTACCTAAACTTAGTGAAAGACCATTGTGTCTGAGTGGGACTTTCAGTAGGGGAAAGCCTGTGTTGGCTATTTAACTATACACTAGCCTGGTTAAAATATATTTCCCATCATGGGTCCCACAAAGCCTCTAAGAATCATATTATGTAAAAGTAATCCTACAGTTTATGGCATATGCTCTGAAAGTATGGCTTCTGATTAGTTGTAATGTTAGCCCTTATTATGATATTTAAATTCATATATCTGTTTTATCAAATATTTATTTACTTACTTATTTATTCTTTTTTTTTTAATTGAGGTAGGGGAATAGTGTTGGGGAGTTGGGGGACCAGCAAGTTGTCATTCTTCAATCTTAGTTGTGGAGGGTGCCAGTCGCCATCTGGCTGCCCATCGGCAGCTCTTCACTTCTAAGCTCAAGGTGCTGTGTTACAATCTTAGTAGCAGGTGGGCGTTGCCACCATCCCATGCAGGAGTCGAACCAGCAGCCTTGTTGTTGAGAGCACACACTCTATCCATTGAGCCATCCAGGCAGCAGCTCAGCTTAAAGTTCCAAGTTCAGTCTTAGTTGCGGGCAGGCATAGTCCCTCATTGAATAGGCAGTCTTGTTAGGAGCACATACTCTCACCAGCTGAGCCATCCTGCCACCTGTTGGCAGCTCAGCTCCTCAGCAGTGTCACTGGCCATGTGGGAATCGAACCAGTGGCCCTATTGTTCAGAGCTTGCTCTCTTGAGCTAACTCTTAACCAACTGAGCCACTTGGCCAGCCCCTATCAAAGATTTAAATACTTGTGAGTCTTATTTTTAAGAAAGAGCTTTGATACATAATTATTTTTCCCATTATTCAAAAGATAAAGGAGAGCCGGCCGAGTGGCGCGTTGGTTAAGAGCTGGCTTGGGACGCCAGCTCTGTGCAGCAGGGCCCTGATTCGGATCCCACATTAGGGCCAGTGATGCTGTACCCTCTACAGCCAAGATGGTGAACAACAGCTCAACCTGGAGCTGGGCTGCCATGAGTCTCCAGCAACAGTGTAGACTGCAGTGGAGCTGCATTGGGCTCCCATAAGCTACCATGAGCAACTTGCAGCCAGTGTGAACTGCCAAAAGCCACCATGAGAGTTTGTTCAGTGGCCAGCGACCGATCTGCCTCACCCGGGAAGAGCACAATGATAATACCAACATGGGCCAGTGAAGCAATGTCCTCCACAACTAGACTGAAGAACAAAAGGACAGCAACTTGTCTGTTCCCCTTCCCCTGATTCCCCAATGCTGTTCCCCTCCCCCAATTTCCCAATAAAGTCTTAAAAAAAAAAAAGATAAAGTAAAACCCATAGCTTTGTTGGATTCCTTATTCAAGCAGGGAAATGAGAATCCTTGTCTCTTTTAAATGAACAACTGCTTAGGGATTGAATGATTAAACTGAGGTGGGGTATACGTTGATGAACAGAGAGGTAAGATTAACCTCCATCTGTGGTTCAGAGTGGAGACTGCTGCAACCTGATATTACTGAAGTATCTATAGGATCCAGATTTTAATTTTTTAAGTGACATGAGGAATCCTTCAAGCCTTTGAAGGGAGGGTGGCTTTCCTAAATTTCACATTTCTGCTTTGATAGTTCACCCAGTTAAAGCCCAAGTCTGATTACTGAAAGGCAACAGGTTTTATTTCTTGGGGCTAAAGGAGAGCCCAGCAGAGAGAGGTTTTATTTTCACAATATGCGTGAACCAGCAGTGGAGCTGTGGAGCTCTATAGACAAACTTCTCACCTTCCCAGATTCTTTCTTCCGTAACAGAACTCTGCCACGCCTGGTGGATATATACTCAATGCGACGGTCCGGTCCGGTCTGGGAAGCTCACTCAGAGCAGCGATAGGCACCTCTGGGTAGGCAGTGTCTGCAAGGACAGCCTCTAACTGTCCTGGTTAAGAGTCACCTATCTCCCTTTCTTTTCTTTCTTTCTTTTTTTTAAATTAAAGTTTATTGGGGTGACAATACTTTGTAAAGTTACATAGGTTTCAGGTGTACAATTCTGTAATATTGGGTTGTCAGAAAAGTCATGATGTATTTTTTCTATGTTTTTCCTCGCAAAATATGCGTCATGACTTTTCCGACAACCCAATATATCATCTATATATCACATTGTGTGTTCACCACCCAGAGTCAGTTATCCTTCCATCTTTGGACAAAAAGGATGGTCATAACCTCCACGTTGCCCAAGCATTTGATGAAATTCTATCACTGAAGATGATCCGTTTTTCATTCCTGAATGAAAACCCACAAATTAAAAAAATGGGCAATGCAAGTCCAAGTGAAATCCAGGAATGCTAAACAGGGGCTTTAGCCTTCTAGAAGCATTTTGGTGTCAGGATCTGCATATTTCCTGAGAAGTGAAATGGGCATTGAAGATTACCCCGACTAATGTATTCTGAATATAACCCAGTGTCCATGGAGGGAGATTTGATCAAGATCAGCTTCTTTAATAGAAAGGCATGTCTCTAATGTGCAATGGAATTTCCATAATTTCAGTACAAAGAGATCACTATGTGTATATATACATCTGGCAGGAGTCTCTAAGATTCCAAAATATGTTAAAAGAATCAAGACGAACCTTCCTAATGTTTTAAATGTGCTATCTCTGAAACAAAAACAATAAAGCAACAATAACAACAAAACCTCTCTAGATTAAAAGAAAATGGAAGTCCATGTCTTGCAGTCATTATGTTTGCAAAGACAACCGTTATTTATATAGGATAAAGAAATTAATATTTAGAGGACCAAGTATGAACATGTTTTCTCTATTTGAAAACGTTCCCTTCTAAATAAAAACGCTGACTCATTAAATTGTGTTACAACATCATTGGCCGAAGATAATAGTATACTTCGATGAGATGAGAAATAAAATATATACACACAGCTGTGTAGAATAATCTAAATTATTAATGAAAATGTTTTTCTGCCCTACTCTAAATGCTTTCTATTCTTTAAGAAATTAAAAGCTGTAGTAGCAATACTTACACCTGACAAAATAGGCTTTAAAACAAAGGCTATAACAAGAGTCAAAGAAGGACCTAGAAATCCCACTTCTGGGTATTTATCCAAAAAAAACAAAATGCTACTTTGAGGGGATATGTGCATCCATATGTTCACTGCAATGTTGTTTACATTGGCCAAGGTGTGGAGGCAACCTGGGTGTTCATTGATGGAAGAATGGATAAAGAGGAGGTGGTACATATATACAACGGAATATTGCTCGGCCGTGGAAAGGAATGGGTTCTTGCCATCTGCGGCAGCATGGATGCACCTGGAGGGTGTTGTGCTGAGTGACGTCATACAGAGAAAGACAGATGCAATGTGATTTTGCTTATATGTGGAATCTAAAGAACAAAATAAAAAAAATAAAACAAAAATAAACTTATAGATGCAGAGAACATTTCGATGATTGCCAGATAAGAGGGGGTTTGGGAGTGGGTGAAAAAGGGGGAGGGATTAAGAAGTACAAATTAGTTGTTACACAGTAGTCATGGGGATGTAGGGTATAGCACAAGGAATATAGTCAATAATACTGTAATAATTATGTATGGTGTCAGATGGGTATTAGATTTATCGAGGTGATAGATGGGAGGGGGGTTGGGGGACAGGGTGGAAAAGGTGAAGGGATTAAGAAATACAAATTGGTAGTTACATATATAGCCATGGGGTTTTAATGTAAAGCACAGGGAATAGAGTCAATAATACGGCAATAACTATGTATAGTGCCAGGTGGGTACTAGACTAGTCAGGAGGATCACTTCTTAAATTGTATAAATGTCTAACCACTATACTGTACACCTGAAATTAATATTAAATAATATTGAATGTCAACTGTAATTGAAAATTTTAAAAAGGGGAAAGTTATGAAGGGGAATAAGAAGTTTAATTTTTCAGGTATAAAACAAGTCATGGGGATGTATTGTAATATACAGCATAGGGAATATAGTCAGTAATATTGTGATAGCATTGTACGGTGTCAGATGGTTGCTGGACTTATGGTGATCACTTCTTTAGATATATAAATTTTGAATAATTAACTATGGTGTATACCTGAAACTAATATAATATTGTATGTTAGCTATATTTTAATAACAGTCATAATAAATAAATAAATACCCCCCAAAAGGCATCGGCACAGTACCTGCCACATAAAAAATACTCGATAAATGGTTAAAAAAAATGAATTATTATTTATATTTTCCTAACTGGATAACACTTGCACTTGTTTTCCTTATCAATGAAACAGAGTAAAAACCTCTGAGAGTCATTAGAAGCCAGCTTTCACAGGCGGCACAATGAGTGATCAACTTAATGAGTAATGATATAATTAACAATGAATAAATGGTATTAGGGAACCACAGGGACAGGAAGATCACATCAACATAAACAGACTCTAAGAATCCATAATGTGAGTAGTAACAATGTTGCCATCATTTTCTGCGGGCTAGGCCAAAACATCACCCAGGAATAACACTTGGGCACATTCGGCAGTAAAAACCTGTGGAGGCTCTAGGATCCAAACAGATGGAGATAGTGCCAAGACACTATGAAAAACTTTCATGTGCACTGATTAGGAAAGAAACACATAAGTACTTTTTCTCTAAATTATTCTCAATTTTCATTGATAAATCACTATACTTTACATGGGACCATGAATTTTAGAATGCAATTTAAAATCAAATTGCTTTTATAGTTAGAGGATGCTCAAAAAAATAAGACTTGGCCTGGGGCACTACACACCCCCTGGGCAGCACTTCTTATAAGAAAGTCAATGCTGCATCTGCCAGCGGCTCTGATGCTTGCTGAGGTAGGTACAGAAGGGGGACCGCCAGCATTGCAATCCATAGAGAGACCCTTTATCGATCAGCCTGGTCTCTGCTCCATGTCCCAGTCCCTGTCTCTATGCCAGTTCCAGTGTGGGAAACTCTACTTTCCTCTGAGAAAAATGGTTCTGTGCTCTGACGCTGCTTCTGTGCACATTTAGGATAACAGCTCTCCCTACTCTTCTTCATCATTCCTATTAGGCTCCCATGGGCATTTGATCTTTAAAAAAAAAAATGCTAAAAGCTAAAGCTGGAGCTGCTGGTGACCCCAACTGACAGGAATGTAGCTGGCTTCAAACAGACAGTGGGCCTGACCCTGGAAAAACAGTCAGTGGTCTCCAGGGGTCTCTCTCCAGCTTTTCTCTCAGTGTGTTTGCTTTTATTATTATTTTTTAAATCTTTCTTTGCATATGTCTTTCTGCTAGTTTGCTCATATATGGCAGGAGACATGACAACCAACAGTTCCTTGGTTTTGCATTTGTGTTCAGGAGATATACCCAGGCTGAAGGTAGGATCTGTTAGACCCAACCAGGTTCCACAGAAGGCATTCTGGCACTGGTCAGTCAAGGACCTACCAATCATGAACGCTTTGGACATCATAGGCTTCCTATATTCTTTTTCGATTCTGTGTGCACACTGGCCAGTTAAATTCCAAGTTTATCTCTTGTCACTTATCAAATGTAGCAACCATTTATACTATTAACATTCTGCCATGAACCCTCTTTGCCCAGGGCCACTAGTTTAATGCGTACATATCTACCTCCCAAGTTATCTCACCACTGCAGGGTTGCTATTTCCCCAGCTTCCTTTAATAGATACATATTTTAGGAAATTTCATACCAGAAACCCACGTCTATGTATAAATTTCTTTGTCAATTTTTGCTGAAACAATAACTCCAAAACCGTAGTGGATTACCGAACCAATGTTTTCCTCTCTTTTAAGTTGCAGATGCAGGAGTTTGGATGGGGTTTCGCGAGGATTGGCTCTGTTTCTTTCGGGTCTGATTCAGATTTGTTTCCAACGTCTTTGGTCATGCCAATACCTGGTGTATGGTCCTCTCATGATTGATAACAAGATCAGAAGAGGCCGTATGCCAAACAAAATCAGACACTTGGCTCCCTGCTTAAAATTGAAAGAGGAAAAACTATAGGGAAAAAATTTTTAACACTTTAGTAAATTACCTTACTCCTTTGAAGAACTGTTACTGCTTTTAAAGAGTGCATGGCAGACTTGAGATGGAAGTAGGGGCAACAAGAAGCAAAGACAACACCACCACCAAGTCTCAACATTCAGGCACGGGGAGTGTGAAAATGAACCAGCCCCCAGTGGAGTAGGCTACAAAGGCAGTATTAACTTCAGGGAAGAGGCTGTTTTCAATTTAGGCAAAGGGGGAGGAGGGAATACTTAAGGAGGGTGGCTGTAAAATGAGGCATTTCCACTTTGGGCATTAACCCAAAATACAATGCTAGGGTGTAATAAGACAAAGACTATTAATATTTAAGTGTTCCAAGAAATTTGATAGTGATAGTGGGTCAAATAATATAAAACACATATTTCTGTGGTAAGCAAGTGTAATTTTTACAATAAATAAGCATCTGTCTCAAGAGTAAAGGCAATACAATCTTTGCAACTGAAGTGTCATCTCATAGGAGAGCTTACCTTGGGAAAAAGTAAAACAATTCAACTTCATGACAACAGTATACAAATTACAAATCCTACAAGAAAATCCCATTACCGCCAACAGGCCTGCAGTTTATATTATTAAGATAACTGATTGTTAAATATTTTTTCAGCTTTTACCTTTATCTAAGTAATATACAAAGGCTAATTCAACATATTGTATTTTCAAAGTTCAATATCTCCCAATATCCAAAATTCTTGCTATTATAAACCCCTGTTCATTGAGTCCAACTTTCAGTTTAATCAAAGCAAAATAAAATATTGAGAATTTATGATTTTTACTTCTACACTAAACACATGACATGCTGTAGTCCTCTCTCCAAGCCTTTCCTCCTTCTAGCATGTGTCATCATTTGCAGTCCCCAACCCTACCATGTGAACCTCATCTATTTGTCCTTTCTCAGTTCACATCTTGTCTTGAATACCTCCCTGCCCACCACTCCACAGCTCAGGCACCGCCCGTATTCACTCCAAGTGATTACTATAACACTTACAACTCTACATTCTTTCTCTCAATAAATATATAATGTTGGTCTTTCTGTGGTAGACTATAAGCAACTCGAAGGCAGACAGTGTTGTTATCTTGGTAACTTCAGCACCTAGCACATGATAACCTGCACACAGTAGGCTCTCAGGTATCAGTGTTATCCTTGCTACTACTCCAGGAAGCACCAGATTGTCACAGAGCAGGCAGAGCACACCCTCCTATTTAACAGATGAATGAATTACTAGGTGGATATGCACCTATTAACAGAGCTTTCAGGAGAGTTAAAAAGAATTTCCTAATATCAGAAACTATTAGGAAATTATTGTTAATCTTGTTGTGATGATTGGGGTTAGGTAAAAAAAAATATCCTTATTGTCAAAAGTACATATTGAAGTATTTACAGTGAAATGTCATGATAGACATTGACTTTACTATAAAATACTTCAACAAAAAAGTAGATGAAACAATATGACAATTATTGTTAAATTTAGTTATGTGTATATTCTAGTCTATTCCAACACTTAAAATGTAAACAGCAAGATAACAAGAACATATTTAAAATGTAGAAACTAATGTGATTACCTTTATGTAAATCAGTAAGAAGTAACATAACACTCCTATTAAGGAGAGAATATGACATGACTTGAGAAAGCACAATATAGTATAATTTAAAAGTAAGCAAAAATGTTTCATGCTAGGATAACCAAAAGCACAGCATTCTAAACTACTTAAGGGAGGTAGGAGGGGAATCTCTTATTTAGAAATAAATCATTTATATTTAAGAAAGTAAATTTCAGATACTACATGAGACAAATAATGTGATCAATTATTTATTTCATTTAGGGAAAATAAATTTTTCTTTACATATCTTCTTGAACTTTACTTGTTATACATGTAAAACTAATGTGTTCACTGCTTTAAATTAATATAAATAACCTCAATATTTATAATTTAAGATCACTTCAGAAATATAGAATCTTTTCTTATGCTAATATTATAATATCTCTGGATACTTTTAAAGACATTAAGTTAATAAAAAGACATCTTCCATCCTTCTACCCGTTTTACAGGGCTCTTTTACAAAAAAAAAAAAAAAAGATTGTCCTAAAAGCAAAATTAAAATTACAGCTGATCCATCTTATAGTTAATGGGCTAAGTCCTAGTTAATTATCTGTGCTTGTGTGAAAAAGAAAGAACTATTCCTTCTTTTTATACTTCTTTACCAACTAACCCAAGAAATTCACCATTCTGGGTCATTAGCATGTTTTTCATCTAAAATATTTTGTCAACACATTCAGACTTATTTTAATAGAATTAGAAAATATAAAAATGCCTTAGACTCAAGAAGGATTCTTTTATAATGTGGTTCATCTCTCTTTGGTAATTTTGCTTAAAAGAGACTAGGCAATATCTTTTTTGTTTGTTTTCAATATCCAATTAATGTTTTTCATTTTTTATTTCCTTTGTAAGTAAAAATAACATTACATATCTAGTGGGAAAACGTCACTTGTTTCCTTTTTTTCATGATCACCTTTTAAGCATGAACAAATCTCTACACTTGCCTATACTTTTAGGAAAGTAATCACTCTCAGTCTTGTGTGTTGTTCTATTATCAAGAGGGTAGGAAGTGTTGAGAATGTGATTCCAGGACAGATTCGTTTCTCGTCATTTCACTGATATTCCTGTGCACCTTAAAGACAATGGTAATGTGCAAAACAAAGAGCAGTACTGCATATATTGTGTCCACGCCTCCAGAAATTTATACAGAACTAGAAATATTCTGTGTACTTGTGTGTGCTTTCTTCTTATGTCTTCTTTGGCTAAGTCAATTAGCCAATGATTGTTAGCATCATAAGCAAAACTGTCACTATTATAAATGCATGTCCTGAAAGTTAAAAGAAAAAGTTAAAATCAGCATAATTTTAGTTACCGGTGATAAACATTAATTTTTTATTACTATATGATAAACCATAAATGAATGAATTGGGTAATTTGGGGTGCTAAACAAATGCAAAATTAGTAAGTTATGGAGTATGGAAAACCTTAGCCAGTATAGTTAGAGCTTAGTAACTATAGCAACACTAACTAAAATATGACACTTAAATTTTTAGTTTTGGGGATTAAGTGGCCAAGTTAGAATCAATTAAGTTACTTTCAGATTAAAACTCAATGAGAACACCTTGACTACTATGTGTGGAATAGAGGAAAGTTTTGTCAAAAGAAGACACCTAGAAAGCTTCATAGATACATTAACATGAAGCTATTTTTGTGTAATAATTTTGTGTAACAACATAAAAGACATATCTTGTAAGATCTGTAAACAGGACTTAAGAAAGATACCTTAAAACAAATTTTAATATTTCATATACACTGAAAACTCTAAAAGCCTTCAAGTAAAAAGGAGAAACGACTACAATGTAAGCCAATCATCTCATGATGCAAATAGTCATAATGAGGGCATTCCTGTTTGTAAGCCCTAATGTATCAACCTTTTGGTTTTTTCCAAATATTTGTGGCATTGTTAACATCTAATCATTACAGTAAACAGTAAACACAAGATGAGAGCATGCTGAAGAGTTGAGAACTGATGACATGTCATGTTAATGAGAGGTTTAATATGTTAGTCATTCATTCGACAAAGAAAAACAGTGCTGACAATAATAGAGGTTTAAGTCTCTATTATCCTTTAACAGTCACAGATAAATCCTGAGCCAACTGTATTGATGGACATTTTGCAAGATACAGAAATGTGATGTTATAGAACCATATACCTTTTATAATTTACCAGAAGGTCTTATTTCTGAGGCATCAGGAGTCACAGTTAAATTATGAAATATAACATGTAGTGCTCTGTTGTCTTCAAATGTATAATAAGAGCTGAATAGCAGAGAAGGAAAACACTAATTGAATTACATAATTTTAATTTGAATCAAAAAGCAATACCAGCATTCCCTACAAAGACACCTTTTTTTTAAAATATATAAACTAAAATGTATCATACAAATTCAATGCTTCTAAAAGAAGTAAAGAAATCCTTTGATAGGCAAACCCAAAAGATCACCAGGTGAAGAAGGTATATTATCACCTTTAAACTCATTAACTCTTTCCTCTGTCTTCATTAAGATCAAAATTTTAATTAAATCAGTGTGAAATCAGGAGACTAACCAGGAATGTGTGAAGTTAGCTCTTACCCTGAAAAGCTTATACTTACTTCCCAACTAAGGCAAATGGAGGGTATTTTCAGTGCACATGAAAAAGGCAAATTTTTTCTTAGGAGTTTGCATGCATCTCCTCTTATTTAGAAACAGAGAAATTAGGTTTACTGCAAACGTCAACAAAATTCTAAACAAATATTCCCTCCTTCCATGTTTCTGCACTTTTCATCTTATTAAAAATATCATGGCCAATTATTTTACCAAAGTATGTAAAGAAACTGATGACAGCCAAGAGCTAGCTAGCACCCTGTAAACTCATTACTTTTCACCCCCTAAAGCACTGGCTTTGGAAGGCAAATTCATAACCCATAATGAGGCTGGAACAAATGCAAGGAAGTACATAAAATGGGTGGTTTACTTTTTTTCCAGAGTAGTTTTGCTAAGGCATCTGTACCAGCTCATTTTATATGACAGTATTCTGTACGTTTTTGCTGGGCTCTAAATCACACTCTTAAAAAGTTTCTGAAACATCTAAGAGAAAGTTATATGTTACTACATTTGCTATTATAGCCTCTAGACTATTTTATTGGTAGTGAACAAATATCTGTAAAAACGATTTTTAAAAAAACCCCAGGACCTAATGGTCAAATATTTTTACTAAAAAACTGAACCATTTAGTGATTTATAAAACATTGACATATTTTAGCTTACAATAGGCTTAAATAATATTGTTAATTTAAGGAGAAAGGAAAGAGTTATATAGAGCAAAAAGTAGATAGCTCATCAAAATAATGAAAACAGGCAATTTAGTAACAGCATTAAAATATAGTTGTTCTTAATTAATGAAAACATAGGCATTAAGGCAGCTTAGAAATAACTCAAGTTTATATGAACTCCATAATTAGCTTTCTGAACAGTAAAATCTATAAGATAACAGAAGGGGATTAATTTAAATAATCCTGTTTGTCTACAGAATACATCAGAGTCAACCATGACATTATACTTAATATATACCGGGGGTGCCAAAAAATGTGTACACATTTTAACAGATGTTGTCTATGCACAAGCAGTAGTTCGCAGCAATCAAAAGTGTCTGGACGCTGATGGTAACCACTTTGAGCTCCTCTTGTAATGGCAGAAGTAAAATGAGACTTGTATTCATCTTTTGTTATTGGTATATATTGAGTATTACAATTTTAATTTAGTTTTTCCTTTCTTAAAATGTGTATACATTTTTTTGACACCTTCTGTATATGTATAGTCAATGCAGATCAGATGTTTCAAATAATACTGATTTTTTTTCCTGTATGTTATTGCTTTGCCATCTGAGGGCTTGCCACATGCCAGGTAATGTTCTAATCTCTTTATGGGTAGCAACTCATTTGATGCTTACTGTATGAGAAAACTGAGGCATAGAGAAGTTAAGTTGCTCACAGTCACGTGGCACCTAAACAGTAGACCCAGGATCAAACCAAACAGTCAGGTTTCAAACCTACCCTCTTAACCACTGGGCTGTTTTGGGCTAGATCAGCATGGATTAATAAATGCAATTCAGGAAAAGGTCCAAGCACAGGCAATTTAACAATATATTAGAGGTTGGCCTTTCCTATATTTCTTTGCTTTGGTATAACACACATATATTGTACTAGCATAAATTGTACTAAGGACAAAGGTGAGTTGATTAATAGATTGCAAAGTGAGACTTGGGCGTTCAAGTCGCTTTCCTTTGAAGTGTTGTGAATGTCTTTGAATATATTCAGAAATTTAAAAAACACACAAAGTCTGTTCATCCAGGGTAGAAATTACAGAAAAAAGAAATAAAGAGATAGCATATTGAAAAATACAATTAAGCTAAGAAAGTTATCTACTTATGATATAGTATCAAGTTTTATTGGAAAGCAGCTAAGGATAAATGTTTTAAATCATCAGAATTTCTGCTCACCCTGATTTTCCATAGTCCCAGAAAATTTTGACTAGAATTAGGGAACCAATTAATATAGTACCAGCAACAAGTCCTTGAGGGGGAAAAATTTGGTAACACAGTTAATAGAAATATGAGCAATTACATGTACAGTGTAATTTCACAATAACAAACACACTGGTTATTAGGTGAGTTAAAGAAAATGTAGAAATCAAGAATTATATTTTGTATATGGTTTCCTCATGTCACAAGTTTGAGAGTAAAAAAGGCATGTTATTTATCCTTTATCTTGTTTTCTCAAGAAAAATGAAATAAAATATTTAAAATGAAGTATCACAATGATCAAATAAAATTTGTTTCACAGGTTTTAAAAGATTCTAAAATGTTTCAACCCCACTATGCACAATTCTAAAAGCTTTGCTCATTGATTTTCATATATGTATTTCCCCCTCACTCCACTCTCCAATGTCCTTGAACTCTACTCTTGATCTGTCTACAAAAGAAATTAAAGAAGACACTAGAAAAACAAACTGGAGCTAATGTGTCTAATAAGTGTATTTGGTTCTAAATCAGCAAAATATAAATGTCGCGCAATTGCACTACCATATGGACACATGGCTTTAAAAACAAACAAACAAGGGCTGGCCGAGTGGCTCAGTTGGCTAAGAGCTCACTCAAGAGTTTGAGCTCTGAGCAACAGCGGTTCGAGTCCAGCCCGAGCTGAGCAGCCACTGAGCTGCCAACAGGTAGCAGGATGGCTCAGCTAAAAAAAAAAAATCTAGGTAAAAACAAACAAACAAACAAAAAATGCTATTTCCACCACAAGTAAGCTTTCACCGTATTTTACCCAATTTTATTTATTTTATTTATTTTTTTTTAGCTGAGCCATCCTCCCAATCAATTTTTTAACTGATGCCCTAGCACAATACCAGGAACTCGGAAAGACTGTCATAAAATAAATTATGGCTTGTCAAAATTTTTAGTTTATTTTCCCTTGACCATGACCCATTAACCTCACCATTTTCTACTGTTGCAAAAACATTCCATTTTCACTTTGAATGATAAATAAAAATAGAAACTTAAAAGTGATCCAAAAATACCTCAATGATAGAAGTAAAAGCCTATTTCTAGAACGCTGATCAACACATACATGTTAACCTATAAGAAAGCATGTGAAAGGGGATGGTTTAACAGAAAACCAGAGTAAAATATAGAAATATGAGAAACATAAGTCTACATAAATGATTCCTTAATAAATTAATAAGGGAGTATTAGCTCCCAAATTAAAAACAAACAAGCAAAAAAAAACCCTTTAAGTTATGAAGGCAATAGTTTCTGAAGTCAAAATTCACTTGGTGTCTATTAGAAACCGTCCAAAAGTAAATCAGTGTAAATTTAATATTTATGCAATGTGGGATTAATGAAACTGTAGATTTTGAATGAAATTATGATTATGATTCCAATGTTCTTAGTCATTAACTGAAGAGCACTGATGTAGGGAAAATGCATAATTTAAGAAATGGCTTTCTCCAAGTAAAAAAGATATTTTAGTAATGTTCTCCAATGCAGAACTATTTTTACATACTGTTTAAAATGTTGCAAAGCAATTTTCCACCTATTATCTCATTTGGTCACCTCCAATAACTAGCACAATGCTTGACAAATAATAGAAAGTATTTACTAAATATTTATTAAATTTCATCAAAGGATATTCTTTTTGCAGATGAGAAATTGAGAGCACTAATATACAGAGTATCATCTTCATTTCTGAAGCACCCAAGTCAGAATTCTACCTACAAGATCTGGTATTAATTAAATGATGCTTGTCTCGTTTTCTGAAGAAGTGTGGTCTCATCCAGTCACTTCAAAAGGTCTCACTTGTATCTAATAAGGTAGAAATGCAGTGCATGTGGTATGAAAAACTAAGAAAGTTGTAGACAGGTTTTGTTCTCCCTTATCATCCTATTTAACATAACAGAATAAAGGGACTGAGGTCTGTGGACAGGTGAAGTCACACTGGAAAGAGACTTCTGCAGAAAAAATGTGAATGTGCTTGAGTAATCCTCAAATTTTCAGACTTATAAGTCAGGATTCAATACTACTCCCTCAGCAACATCTCCTGGACCCTTTAAGTGTCTTGCTATTACCACTGGACTTTCTGTGCCTCCGTTACTTCTTCAAATTTTTAAAATAAGGGAAATTCACACGTTTCCTTTTTCAGACTAAACAGACCACAGAAAAATTACATGATTACTTAACTTCTTAACTCTGAATAACAGGTAGGTAATTGAAGTCACTTTATAGTAGGATTAAGTTTGTCATGTGTAGGCAGGTAATAAGATACAGTGAAGACCCTCAATCAGCATCACACTCATTTCAAACCACCACTGATGGTTCAAGACTCTTCAAAGTACACCTGAATTTGGGCTCGTGTGTAATATGTGCTATATTCAGATAGATATACAGCATTAGTAAATATGTATGTGATATTCAAAGGATATCAAAAAGGCATTTTAGATTTTTCACTGAGTGTTCTCTAATTTTTAATTTAATATTCCTTTAATTAACCTTTTAATCTCCATAAGGGACTTAGGAATGTCACAATACCAGATTTAAGCAATGGAAGGGGGAGAAGCAATAGTTGTAAAGAATTAGGACTATGTTAATTGTCAAATTTGAGTTGTGCAGTTTCTTATCCTCTCTAGCACAAGAACCCTTCTAGACTTGCAAGTACCTAGTTCTGAAAAAACTATAATAGTCATCTCCTTCTATTTAAGCAACTAATAGATGTGACCTTGGGCAAGTTATAAATCCTGCAAAGCTACAGTTCTCTCAGATAAAAAATGGGACATAACTACATTATAAGATTGTGTGATGAGTTAATAACATGCTTAAAAATGTCTGAAAGGTTTTTTAAAGGGGAGAACGCAATATTTTTCTTTAAAAAAATGAGGAAACACTGTTATAGAACCAGCAGAAGAATATCTTTAAAATTCACAATACAGGCTTCATTTACATGGTAAATAAGGAAATTCTGAGACGATTAGTTCATCTCTCTTTCTTAGCAGAATTAAATGGAAAAAAATTCAAATACTTCAAAAGTTATATTATCTGTATTATCCTCTTACATTGCAGTATGATCAATAAAAGCAATTTTCTTGCAGTGGAGTTTGCTTATATTTAAAATGAGATAAGTGACCTGATTCGCACAATAAATTTTATTGTCATGTGTCTGATTTAAGAGGAAAGGAACTCCTCTTTATTTCTGAGCACAAGTTGGAATTACAACTAACCCTAATGAATGGGTTTTAGGGAACTCACATAATATATAGCTCAAGAATTTCAGAGAAAATAGTAAGTACTTCAGATCTTCATTGAACACCACTGAGCAGATGAGAAAAAGCTAATCTATTACACTCATCATAACAATCATAATGTGAACATTAAATTACTAAATCATGGGATTTGCATTTAGAACACATTTATTTCTATTTAAAATATAGAATGAACAAATTGAATTCCAACTGTATGAATCTTTCAAGATAAATCTTTCAGCTTGAGAAGTTTATTCAAAATATAATAAATAATAATAAAAAAACAATTAAAAATATCTGCTTTCAGCTATATAGTCCTTTGGCTAATTCACGCATGCATAAGATAGGAGATTGCAGATTAGAAGGACATAATTTTAAAATATACACTTTTTTATAAGACTGTATTTTCTGTTGGATCTTTCATATCAATATGTAAATTTAACTGTATTTCTTCTTAACAAATATTTCTCTTACTATAGTCTTTAGAAGTTTATTTATTTTCTTGTTAATGTATAACATCAAATAATATATTTATGGACCAAAAAAAGGACTTCACCAAATGTGAAAAGAAATCGTAACATAGAGATATGTTTTGGGCCTCATGCCTACAGCAACGGAATATTTTTTTAAAGATAACTTTGTTTTAAATCCCTGACAGGGAAGGGAAAAGGAAGGGGATATAATCTAAGGTAGAACTCTGTTTTATCTGGGGTAGGATAGAAACATAGAAATTGTCAAGAAGCAGTTTATGATTAATTATAAAATATCTAAGGATAAAAACTGTATTAATAACTTTCTTCTTCTTTTGGTTCTTCATCCCTAGAACAATTCACTGAAACAGCAGGCACTCAACTGATTGAATGCCTAATGATGTTACGTTTTCCTAAAATTCCCTTGGAACAAGAACATGGCTGGAAACACTTAGAAACATACCGAATACATACTGGTGTCCACGAAGCATATTGATGAAATGCATTTACCTGTCTTCTCTTTGGCTTCCAAAAATACTTCATTTTAATAGTACTCCTACAACACTTAAAAGACAATATTCTCTTATGGAAATATGAATTGCACCTCCAACAGTAATGACAATGTCTTTTAACTTCCAGAAAGCCAGACTTACCAAATGCAATGGTGCTGACCCCTAAAAAGGAAAAAAGAAAAAGAATTACAAAAATAAAAATTTTGAAGTCATTGATTTGCTAGCAATTGTATTTATGTTATATATATATATATATATATATATATATATATATATATATATATATATAAAACTTGAAAGTTCAAGTCATTCAGATTTCCATAACCAAAAGAAATAGTTATATTTATGAAAACAATTATACATTATGAACAATCAAATAACATACACACCAGTGCCTATATCTATTCAACAGAGTCAGCACTATAAAAACATAAAACACAGCAGTTACTGAATACTGAGACAAACGCCATGTAAATGGTTATATTATTTAATGACAAGAAACAAGTTCAAAAGCTTCAATAGTAACTGCTGATGCAATCCTAAGATCAAGAAACTATCAGAAACCTAAGTCTCTTTCAACACTCTATCAAAACTTAAATGACCATATCACATTATTATTTACACCTTTCTATGACTATGAATGAGGCATTGCAAAAATAGCTTCACTTTCAGATAAATACAGAGGATGCCAAAAAAATGTATAGATATTTTAAGAAAGGAAATCGTATATTAAAATTGTAATACAATGAATGACGCTAGCATTCATTTAATTAATGCCATCTTTTGAGCGAACGTCATATTACACATTGCTACATAATTCAACTTCAAAAAGTAATACATAGATAACATCTCTTAAAATGTGTATACATTTTTTTGGCACTCCCAATATATTTATAATAAATACATTGCTCTCTTAAATGGTGAACAAATTTACTCAAAATACCATGGAGATCAGGCAATACTGCATAGCAGAAAAAGCATAGAATTTGGAGCCAGCAAATATGTTTAAACCCCAATTTTCTCCTTATTAACTATGCACTCAATATGAATCATATAAATTAATCTCTAAGACTCTAATTTAGCACTTATAAAATGAAACTGAAAATACTTATTTTGCAAGGCTGTTGTAAGGACAAAAGGAGATTTGACTTTGAGTGGTGAATACACAATACAATATATAGATGATGTATTATAGGACTGTACATTTCAAATCTATATAATTTTATTAACCAATGCCACCCCAATAAATTAAATTTTAAAAATTTTAAAAAGAAATGGTATGATATTTAAATAATAAATTAATTGCAAATAAGAAACTGGATCTCAACATCAGATGAGATCAGGCATGTTCAGGGTGGTATGGCCATATTAAAATTAACTGAAAATGGGTCAAAGACCTAAACATAGACCTGAAACAATAAATTGCATAGAAGAAAACATAGGTATTAAACTTATGGACCTTGGGTTCAGAGAGAATG
>NW_017732176.1:728202-731028 GCF_001890085.2 Hipposideros armiger | reverse complement strand
TATCTGAGTAATGGCAAAATAGACTTCAACATAGCAAATCTGGACAAAATATTGAAAAACAACAGTAACAATGGTTTGAAGGCCCTGAAGAACAAACTAATAAGTGCAGGCAGTTGATCAAAGTCGAGAGAGAGAACTGCATGGAATGAGGTGTTCCATATACTCATATTGCAGCTGAGGGAAATCCCTAGGCCATGTGGTGTGTGAGCGGAAAGCCACAGTCTTACCGGATTGAGAAGTCAGAGGATGAACAGAACATCTACAAAGCGAGGGGGCAAATCTGAGAGGCTACTAATGTTCTATTTCTCGACATTTGTAGTGGTTACACAAATACTTGTTTTAGAAAAGTTATTGAGGGGGCCAGCAGAGTGGCTCATTTGGTTAAGAGCTTGCTTAAGAATGCAAGCTCTGAGCAACAGGGTCACCGGTTCAACTCCCACATGGGCCAGTGGGCTGCGCCCGAGCTGAGCTGCCTCTGAGCTGCCAACAGGTGGCAGGATGGCTCAGCTGGTGAGAGCACGTGCTCCTAACAACAAGGTTGCCTATTCGAGGTGGTGGGCTATGCCTGCCCGCAACTAAAAGATTGAACTAAGCACATTGAGCTGAGCCGCCGCCTGGGTGGCTCAGGGGATACAGTGTGCGCGCTTAACAACAAGGCTGTTGGTTCGACTCCTGCATGGGATGGTGGCTACACCCACCAGCAACTAAGACTGAACTCAGCACCTTGAGCTGAGCTGCCAACCAGATGGCTCAGTGGATAGAGCATGTGTGCTTAACAACGAGGCTACCAGTTCAACTCCTACATGGGATGGTGGCTATGCCCACCCGCAACTAATTGAACACAGCACCTTGAGCTGAGCAGCACAACTGGAGTTGGAGCTGAGCTTGCTGTGCCCTCCACAACTAAGATTGAAGGACAACAACTTGGCTGTTCCCCTCCCCAATTCCCCAGCACTGTTTCCCTCCCCCAATTCCCTAAAAAAATCTTTAAAAAAAAAGTTATTGAGCCAAGCATGTACCGTATTTCCTCATGTATACGACGCACCCTTTATCAATAAATTTGGGGTCTAAAAACTGGGTGTGCCTTATACAGTAGTTGTAGATTTTTTTTACTTGCATTTCCTGCTTTTTACGTGCTTGTTTTTGTGCTCATATGACCACTGTGTAAGACACACCCAGTTTTTAGACCCCCAGATTTTTCGAAAAAGGGTGCATCTTATACATGGGGAAATATGGTATGTTTTATGCAGTTTTCTGTATGTGTGTTGAGTTCAATGAAAATGTTAAAATGATTTTTAAAAAATTATTTCCTGGCTCAGTTCTATTGAGCTTTTCCAAGGAACAAATAAATAGATAATAAATAAGTGAGTAAGTAAGTAAGTAAGTAAGTAAATAAATAAATAAATAAATAAATAAATAAATACGGTATCTCTGTCGGAGAACAAGAATGTCTATAAAAAGGGCTATATATATATTAGGCAAGTTGTGAGACAAGACGACATCCTGGTGGACTGAAGCACATGAATTAGTAAAAGGTGGTTCACTTATTTGCTCAATAGGTATTTCTGAAGTCTGTGGCATATTTTATTCCACTTTTATAAAACAACCTTTTATTTAAATAGCCCTGTGTTAATTTGAGCTATTTCAAAGAACTCTATGTTCTCAATTACTTAGAAGACACCATTAAGATGTTTTACCAAATTAGCAACTTGGGCATGTGGAGAGATCCTTTGGCATACTTGAGGGATGGATATCTCTCAACCAACCAGACCCAGCACTCAACCTTAAGGAGGATACATACTTGGTCCTTTGAAGGGTCTTGAAGAATTCAAGGACTCCCTAAAGCTAACACAGAAAACAGAATTTCTTTACCAACCTTAATTTAGCATTATTTTTTATGGGGCCACAACTTTTTCTGTATTATAGCAAAACATTTCTTTTTTAAAGATTGCCCTAGCACAACCCAAGTCTGCCTCTGAAGAAAGTCCAGAACATTAGTATGAAAAAACACAGGTTACAATCAATCACAGACTATTTAATTTTGAGATCCTGGTCAAGTTGAAATTTCCACCATAGCACATTAGATCCATACTCAGGAACCAGATCAGAGTCAACTCACCTGCAGGAAGGGTTCCTGAATGAGAAGATGTGGTGGTTCTTAGATTAAAAGGCGTGGCTTTCACGGTAACAGCTGGACTCTGTGCTGCTGTAATACGAGCAGAGGTCAATCTGTGTGTTGTGCGGTGACCCTTAGTCACTGGGTCATGTGTAGCTGTGAACTTTTGTGTTACAGTGACTTGTGTAGCAGAAATATTTGCAGTGACATGAGTCTGGGATGCTGGTGGGGTCTCTGTAGATAAAACATTTGATACAGGGGATGTTTTGGCTATTGTGGCTGAATCATTTGCTGTGATGGTTTTCCAAGGAGTTGATGGAGCTTCTGCAGCTGCAACATTTACAGTGGTGGGTTTCTGATGAATTAGTGGGGCCTTTGCAGCAGAAGCATTTACTGTGATGGGTTTCTGAGGAGTTGATGGGACTTCTGTAGCTGGAATTTTTACTGTGGCGGGTTTCTGAGGAGTTGATAGGGCTTCGGTACCTGGAATATTTACTGTGCTGGGTTTCTGAAGAGTTGATAGGACTTTGGTACCTGGAACATTTACTGTGGTGGGTTTCTGAGGAGTGACCTTGGAAATGTGAGAACTTTCTGTGGAGGAAAAAAAATGTTTAAAAAAATTAGCTAAAGGGCCGACCGAGTGGCTCAGTTGGTTAAGAGTTAGCTTAAGGGAGCTCCGAGCAACAGGGCTTCTGGTTCAATGCCCACAT
>NW_017732176.1:720192-723898 GCF_001890085.2 Hipposideros armiger | reverse complement strand
AGATAGATGCTTGAATATTTTATATTTTTGAGTTCTAAAAGAGCAATACAGGCTTCATAGAATAATAGAATGTACTTATATTTAAAGGATTCAAAGTATTCTCAGATTCAATATTAGTTATATTAATGATCCAAATAGCTATGCTTACAGAAGACAAGTGATACTGATATTTTTATTTTATTAAAAGTGGACACAGAGTAAATATCATAATTCAATTTGCAGATATTAAATGATAAAACAAATATAAAGCTTTCAGCAGTGCCTGAGACACTGATGATACACAACGAACGACTTCCTTTCCTCCACACAAATAACTGATCATTCCAATTTCGGGCTCAAAGACTTGAGCCAGAATAGTATTTTCACACTAGGGATAAACCTTTTTAAACCATGATATTTTGTAACAGGTTATTTGCATATAGGAAAAAACATATGCAAATTTATTATTTAAGTAAATGACAAATTGCTTTCATATTCAACACCTGGATTTAATGTTTGCAACTATCATCAACATATTACAAGTTTTTCCTTTACTCATCACATTTAAAAGTTTATAATGAATCACATATGTACTGAAATCTAAGAATTGAGAGAATTTAGTGGCGTAAGAAACCTTCCTTTCTCACCATATTTTACTAAATTTAACTGCGATGAGTTCATGGGAAAAATCTTTGACTAAAAGGGTAGTTTTATTGCTATTAGCTTATAAACACTGGCCTCAAATCTAAAAACTTCCATCATACATCCTAATTTGTTTTTTCATTTGTTAAATATAGAGTGTTTAGTATATCAAAACTTACCCTGTTTTACATGAGAAGATGATGGATGCACCAAATAATATGTCAGTTGTTATATTAACATAACCATTTATNTTGCATTCAGGTGGCACGCCACTCCATTCTCCTTGCTCACCTTTTACTTAACAGTACAATAGAGTTCCCTCTGATCAGAGTGAAGCCTTTAGTACCTTTATGTGTTATAGACTGTCTATATACATAAGTGTTCTGTTGCCGTTGAGTTATTCCAGTGTAAATTTCAGTGGTTCTGGACAAAAATTTCTTTAAAAATATTTCAGCATATTTTAAATTAATAAAACTGGCCAGGTATTTTCACCAATAAGTAAGATCAAAACGATAAATATTTTGTTTTTAAAAATCAAAGACAGGATGGGGAATGGGAGAGAAGATAAAGGGATTAGAAAGCACAAATTAGTGGTCACGATATTGTCACAGGGATATGAAATACAGTGTGAGGAATATAATCAATACTGTTGTAAAGATTATGTAGGATGCCAGATGGGCACTGGACTTATTAGGGAGACCACTTCATAGAGTGTGTAGGTGCCTGACCACTGCACTATACACCTGAAGCTGAAGTTGAATAGTATTGAATGTCAACTATAATTAAAATAAATATAAATATACTCAGAGGATGTGGAGTACAGACAGCATAGGGAATATAGGCAATGGAATTGTAACAGCTATATATGATGTCAGATGGGTTTTAGATTGGGGGAGGTTATCACTTTGTGAGGAGTGTAAATGTCTAACTATTACATTGTTTTGTACACCTAGAACTAAAGAAAAAAATCATTTTTTCTAAATCCAGCATTATTGATGAGGATTGCTTATAAATACCTATAAGTAATGGGTACTATATTTGGAGCTTTGGATACAGTGTTGTAAAACATGAATGCTAACTTTAAGACCAATTTATAGAAATATAGTAATGTGACGCTTAACAACAGAGATATGGTCCGTGAAATACATTGTTAGGCAATTTCATCATTGTATGAACATCATAGAGTGCGTTCACACAAACCTAGATGGTATAGCCTCCTACACACGTAGGCTCCATTATAATCTTATGGGACCGCAGTCATATAAGAAGCCCATCATTGATTGAAATGCTTAATGCAGTGCATGACTGCAATAAGGTTTAGAACATATATGTAAAACAAAAATTACAATTCACTGCACATGTTATATATCAAACTGGTGCTAGAAAAAGTTAAGGAGTTCAGACGCAAAAGCAGGGCAGAGATTTTAGGGAGGAAACAGAACTTAAGCTTAAACCTAAGATGTAGCTTTCTTTAAAGGCAGAGCAGAAAAGAGAGCATTGCTGTTCTTTGCATGGCGGAATGATGTCAAATGGAATGCCTTGGAAATTCAAGTGGCATACTTGGGAAATAGGAATAGATCATTTGGAGAGGGGAAAAAGATCTTAAACGCCAGAATTACATTTTGATGTTTAGGATAAAAAACTTTTAAACATGTATTGACTCACAGCCTTTTATTTTAAATAAGTCTTACTGAGCAGCTGAATTTGTAAAGCATATACAAGCAGATTTGCTCTAATTATATTATAAAAAGTCCCTCTCCCTGGCAATCTCCGTGATAAAAATTTCAATTATTCCACATTCTCTAGAGCCATAAAGTTGTTTCTTTTATTTTTTAAGCAGGAAAGCAATGTGATCACGTGTGTACATTAAATTATATTACACTGAATGCCCCAAAGTACCCAGAGAATATTAGCAAATTTATAAATTACTTTTAGACCTTGCTTTGCAAGAAGCAAAAACAAGCTAATCATATTTACACTAAACTTGGGTTTATGATGACTACANTGCATTTGTTCTTCATTTCCTCTTGCATTTTCATGTTTTACCTGGGATTATTTTTATTCTACTTGAAGGATTTCCTTTAGTTTTTCATTCTGTGTAGGTCTAGTCTGCTGGTGACAAGTTCCCTTAGTTTTTGTATGAGAACATCTTTATTTAGCATTCAGTTTTAAAGAATATGTTCATTGGGTATAGAATCCTAGGTGAGCAGTGATTTTCTTTCAGTATTTGAAAGGTTTCTCATTAATGTCATTTGGCTTCATAATTTTTGTTGAGAAGTCAGTGATCAGTCTCAGTGTTGTTCCTTTGAAGAAGACAATGTGTGTTTTTGCATCTCCGTGCTTTAATTATTACCTTGTTTCCAAACTTTTGCTATGAGGTACCAGGAAACGGTTTTATTTTTGTTGTGCTTAGAGTCCTGAGGGCTTTGGGAATCTGTTGGTTGATGTATTTCCTTAGTTTTGGAAAATTCACATTATCTTTTTGAATATTTCTTCTGTTCCTGTTTCTATATCTCTTTCCCTTTCTGTCTCTCTCTTTCTCTCCTCTTTTTCTAACATGTTAGAACAGTTTAACATGTCTCAAATATCTCAAACTTTTATCTATATTTTACATTCATTTTTCTCTTTGTGCTGCAGTTTGGGCATTTTTAACTAACCTCTCTTCCAGTTCCTAATACTCTCTCCTGCTGTGTCCAAATCTCTGTGAAACCTATCTATTGTGTTCTTCATTTCAGATATTATATTTTCCAGTTGTAGAATGACTATTTTACCCCATTTTTATAGCTATAAGTTCTCTATTGAAGTTCTCTGTTTATGTTTTCCTTTAATGTTTTAAACATATTAATCACTTATTTTAAAGTCCTTGTCTGCTAATTCAATTATCTTGATCTTCTTTATCTGGGTTTATTTTTTCCTGATTTGGTTATATTTTCTTGCTTCTTTCCAAGTTGAGTAATTTTTTTTTATTGTATGCCATGCATTGTATAGAAAACATTCAGATGATATGATCTTCCAAAGAGAGGGTCTCCTTTCCTGGCAGGCAGATTGGTTTGAGGTGATCACATCCTCAGTCTATGAGGGATTG
>NW_017732176.1:713446-714607 GCF_001890085.2 Hipposideros armiger | reverse complement strand
TTAGTATATCAAAACTTACCCTGTTTTACATGAGAAGATGATGGATGCACCAAATAATATGTCAGTTGTTATATTAACATAACCATTTATTACTTCTCCAGGATTAGGACATGATGTTTCTAGAAAATAATATGAATTGTTTTTTCATTAAAGTATCAGGCACATCTATACAAATTCATCATCTGAATCACTGATAATCTCTTATTCTTAGGCTTTCTAAGTTCTACATGCATTCGATAAGTTTCAAAAAAAGGAACATATATAGAATATATACTTATTTCATTTAAGGTTAGCCTTAAACTAATTAAATGTGAAATCTGTGAGTCAATTAATATTTCTATCTCAAAAGTATTTAGTTTGCCTAGTTTAAAATAAAATGACTCTAATGGTTCTTTTAAAGATCATTCTAACGAGAATATGTATACATAGACTTCTAACACGAATGAAAAAATACTATTTCCTCAAACACCATAGGATTAAGAATACTCTTCAAACTTATACTCACTTTCACAAAATTCATCTGGTTTGGACCACTTAAAATTCTGAAGGCAAGTTACTTTTCCTGACAGGGAATGATTCCTTCTGTAGCCCCTACGGCACTCATATTCCACAACGGAACCCGCTGGGAAATAATTCTGTTGGTTATAAGGCCGTTTGAGAGCTGCAAAGAGTAACCTGGTTGGAACATCACAGCTACCTAAAAGTATTAACAAAAGAAACAACAACAAAAAATATCATTTTATAATTTGTATTTAATTACTTGGAATTATCTGGTCCTTATATTACTCCTTTTTCTGTATTTCATTGTACATATTTGGTACTTAACTATATTAATATCACTATGGCATTTATAGTGTATCAAGTATGTTCATATATATGCTTTCATTTCCTAATTATTAGAGGCCTGTGAAATAGATTTGGTACACAGATGTCACTGTGCCCACAGTTCGGAAAATATAACCCATTTAAGTTGCCTGGCACAGTTCTGGCCGCTGACTCAACAAATATCCATTCTCTTACCCGCCCCATGCAGCACCGCAGCAGATGAGAACCGATATTTCCAGATTCCTGGGCTAACGTCCTGGACAACAACCATAACAGTAACAATACTAGCTAATAGTTATTGAATATTTCTAAATGTTTTACACATATAAATTCATT
>NW_017732176.1:710370-711896 GCF_001890085.2 Hipposideros armiger | reverse complement strand
ATATCCCCGTCAGCTCAGTTCAAACATTTTCTGAGCACCTAATAATACATACCAGGCATCGTTCTATCAATATGAATGCAAAACTGAATAAGATATTATTCCTGTGTCTTCAAATAAAATGGGGAAAGAAATTCAAAGAGGTAATTTCAGTAGAAAATAGTAAGGGTTATCACAGCAGCATGCACAGTGATGTGGAAAGAGAGGACAGTTAACCAGACTGGAAGGTCAGAAAGCTTTTAAAATGACTGTCAGAGCAGACCTCGAATAAGGAAAAAAAAAACCCAACCAACAAGCAAAGATGGAACTGCAGGGCATTTCAGGCCGAGGCAATAGTGTAAGGAATGACATGGGGGCAGGAAGAAGCATGAGGTCAACGGAACAGTAGAGCAGTTTGCATGGTCAGAGCAGAAAGCATGAAGGCCAGACATGAGCGTGGAGAAACAGGTCGACCATGACTAGCCTTGTACATTATATGATGGCGTTTCAACTTTGTGAGTGATGAGGAGACACTAAAAAGCTCTAAGAAGGAAAGACAAGTCATGTTCGTGTTTCAAATGGGTCACTCCGGGTAGAGTGTAGCTGAAACATTCATGAAGTGCAAAACTAAAGTCTGGAGGTCGTTGTAATCAGTATCACCTTTGAACTCAGGCAAGTGGGGCTGCTGTCCTAGCTCCCACACTTTAAAATGCTGTGCTCTCGCTTCCTCTGGCTGTACCTCTCTCTACTAGGTCAAGTATTTGCAGGGCGGAAGGGATGTGCTCAGTGAGAGCTCCTCTCCCACCCCATTCCAAATCATGCTTCAGGAACCGGTACCCAGGATTCCTGTGCCAACACCCTTTCAAGGCCTGAGAGGGCCCTTTCTCCTGGTCCACATTCTTTTAAAACTATGGAGCACTTCACAAATTTGCATGTCTTCCTTGCACAGTGGCCATACTAGTCTTCTCTGTATCATTCCAATTTTAGTATATGTGCTGCCTTCGGCCTGTATTTGGTCTATATTCTTGAGGAAGGTGTATACTGCTGATGTGTATGCCTATAGCCCAAAGATCAAAAGAGTAGGAATAAAGATCCTAGTGGACATGACAATTTGTCCGTTTATGTGCATCAGAGGCCCCTCACAGTGCAAGAACAGGGCACCTATTTGAGAAAGGTTGGGTCTTAGGCCAAGGACTTCCATATCTATTTTAGCTGACTGTTAGAAGGAATAGTAAGATAATAAATGACCAAGCACAATACAAACCTCAGTTTGTTTTTAATCCTTTACCTCCACAGCTAATAAATTAAGGAGCATTACAAATAAATGTCTTTAAATGAGCTAAGACACACATTAGAAGGTAAGGGTACTACCAATATATACTGTGATAATTCTTAGTGGGCAGAAAATAATTTATCATTGATTATTCAGCCCCACAACCTGAGGGCTTAGATTTTTTCAGTCTTACCTTTGCATTCTGGCAATGGATCACTCCAGTCAACAGTGTTGCCCATAAGAATACAGTAACTAGAAGTTGCACCAACTAATTCGT
>NW_017732176.1:706387-708340 GCF_001890085.2 Hipposideros armiger | reverse complement strand
ATATAACCCATTTAAGTTGCCTGGCACAGTTCTGGCCGCTGACTCAACAAATACCCGTTCTCTTACCCGCCCCATGCAGCACCGCAGCAGATGAGAACCGATATTTCCAGATTCCTGGGCTAACGTCCTGGACAACAACCATAACAGTAACAATACTAGCTAATAGTTATTGAATATTTCTAAATGTTTTACACATATAAATTCATTTAACCAGTGTATGCATAAGAGTATGTACACATTTTAAACATCTGGGCAAATATGAATTTATAGTGGCATGGCATAGTGGAAACGGTGTTGGGTTTATAGTCAAAAGACTCAAGTTTGAACCCTGGCTTTTCTGCATAAGAGCTGCTGATCTCAAGGAAGTAACTTAACTTCTGAGGGCCTGTTTCCTGAACTGTAAAGTGAGGATGAGCCCCTATTCACCTGGTGGAGTTATCTGGAGGATTAGAGGAAGTAATATATGCAGAAGTGTTACAAACTCTGAAACATGATACACATACAAAGGTTTATGTATTCAACCTACTGTCTTCTATCACAGATAGATTTTTAAAAAGATAAAGCCAATTACATACCTGGTTTCAAAATATATTTGCTGCAGTTTCTATATTTACTGTAGCTTCCATTGCTTCAACTTGTTCAAAGGCAGGAAACAAGTCTTATCTTTACACTTCCTTGTATATGTAAAAGCTATGCATAAGTTTTTAAGTAAATATACAGACATTTAAATAATGCCATCACAGGGCTGTATTTGGTAAATCCTAATTAAAAAATGAAATTTAAGAAAATAGAGCGCCTATGTTATGTGTCCCATAGTAATTGCCAAACATATTCATATACAATTTACTCCCTAAACAAGGGTAGCTATTGTTTATTTTCTCTGTTAGTTCAGGAGGTACGGTGTTGGGGGGTGGAGGTGAGGGGAACCAGTTAATGGAGAAGCAGGAGCTATTTGAGGAAGTACTGATGATCAATTAGCTGAAGTGTGAAGTGCCAACAAGAATACCCTGGAGTTTAATAATGCTAGAAAATGATCAGTTACACGTCACTCCAAAGAGGGATAGAGTTTGACAAGACACATTCCATTCTCATAAAAAGACACATTCCATTTTCATAAAAAGAAAGGAAGAACTTACGATTACAAAATTCTGCAATCAGCGACCATTCATTGTCCTTAAGACAGGTTATTGCGGCTAGCTTGCCAGGAACATTTACAAAGTCTTTATTGCATTTGTATGTTACTGTGCTTCCTTCTGGAAAACTTGTACGACCTTCCAAATCTGGCTGGGCATTAGGTACATGCGGGGGAAGGCTGCAGTCACCTAGAGTGAAAAAAACGGAACTGAAGGAAGAAACACTTTTCAATTGATTGCAGCATTCCCTTCCCAAAGTGAACAAGGGAAGCGGCAATGGCTTTAGATGTACTCCTAACATTTCCATCCAGGGCAGAGCTGACATACCAAGAAGTTGCCAGGCTTCCTGTCTGGTCAATTAATTTCAAGACAAAAATAAGTCGAGAATAAACCCGTCTCCTTCATTATTTTTTTAAAGTATTTTAGTATTTATCTCTGCCTAGATACTGTTGCTAAGCACGCAACAAACATAGGACCCCCTCGGAACAGTACACCTGGAGGGAATGGGCAAATTTGTAGCGCCGTGTACTGCACATGACTGGACTCTGTTTAGAGGCGAGGATGGTCAGCTATTTGCCCTTCAAGAGATATTGGGGGTTTGAGAAGTCACTCTGTTTGAGCCCTGACTTTTGGTTTCCGCATCCTTGACTGTTCTGCATACTTAGTTTGTGCTTCCCGAACTCTCCATGTTTCACTCCTAAAGCCATGCCAGCTGGTCACCACAGCAAGACCCTTAATTGCTGGTTAGCAACGGAGATCCTCTTCCTGTCCCACGAGATGGTGCCTGTAAGAGCTCTGAGTCTTAAAAGTAGAGGATTAC
>NW_017732176.1:695602-701147 GCF_001890085.2 Hipposideros armiger | reverse complement strand
TTTTGATGACATTCAGTTCATCAAGGGTAATACGATGACAGCTCTGATGACCATTCCAGAGAAAAAGTTCCAAAATTGCTTTGAAGGGTGGACTAAGCGCTGGCGTCAGTGCATAGCTTCTCAAGGGCAGTACTTCAAAGGTGACCATTGTGATATTTAGCAATGAGGTATGTAGCACTTTTTCTAGGATGAGTTCGTGAACTTAATTGTCAGAACTTGTACAATGGCTAATCAAAGTCTTTTAATAAATTTGGGAGCACTGAGTACTCAGAAGTGCACTATGAATGTGCCAGTACTTACACTTAAGAATCACTAATTGTGATAAGAAATACACCTTTGGTCATTCAGACAACCCAAATATATGTCTCTCATGTACTTTGGTCTTTGTCTACAACTCCTGGTTCACAGCTCCTGGAACTCTTGTTTTCTAAGTGTTGAGAGGTGTCTTTTGTTATGAGGTGACTTTTGGACTGGTTACCAGTGGAACCAACCATGTGATTAGAGGGTTGGACCTTTAGGTCAGACCCTGACCTCCAGGGAGAGGAAAGGGGCTGGAGGTTGAATCAATCCACAATGGTCAATGGTTTAATCAACAACCATAACCATGTAATGAAGCCACCACAGAAACTCAAGAAAACAGTGTTTAGAGAGCTTCCTGGTTGGTGAACATAAGGAAATGCAGGGAGAGTGGTGCACACGGAGAGGGCATGGAAGTTCCATGCCCCTTCCCACATACTTGGCTCTAAGCATCTGGCTGTACCTGAGTCACATCTTTTCACGATAAACCAGTCATCTAGTAAGCGACATGCTTTTCTGAGTTCTGTGACCTGCTCTAGCAAATTCATTGGATGCAATGAGGCGGGTTGTGGGAACCTCTGATTTACAGCCAGTTCGTCAGAAGAACAGGTAATAACCTGGACTTGCACTTGGCATTCTGAGATGGAGGGGGTCTGAAGTGTGTGTACATTTGAGAGGAAGGACAATCTTGTAGTGCTGAACCCTTAATCTGTGGAGTCTGATGTTATCTCTAGGTAGATAGTGTCAGAGTCCTGAGCATTGTTTGTTGGTGTTGGGGGATGCCCCCCATGTTGGACTTGGGTCCAGGGACACAACTGAATAATCTAAGAAGGAGGTTTTATGTGATAAATGCTATGAGAATGTCACAACCAATGTAGTGAAGGGAATCAAAAAAGTGAGAAAGAAACATGGCCATTAGTGTGGAGAAAGCTAGTGAATCAGCTAAATAATGACAAATATCAATGCTATAGAGAAAATACATGAAAAGAGATAAGAATGGTTTGAGCAAAGGTTTGGGGTCAGGAAAAATATCAGTTGATTCCAAGACTAGTAAGAAATTATTTGAGGCAGAGCATGGGGGATTGAAAATGATCAATAGAAAAGGAGACTGAGAGATAGGCTGGCAAAAGATGTGCGAGTAACACACAAGGCTTCTGCACTTTAAACCAGTCAGAAGCACTGACAGACTGTTAAAGATTTTAATGGAATGATAAGGTTAATTTGGAAATTGTGTGCAAGATGCTGCAATGCGAGTGGTCCTGCAAGCAAAGACCCAGTTTGGCTACCTGTGCAATAGTCCTGTCGTTGAAGATTGGAGAACAGAAATGTTTTCCATTTTAATTTTAAAATTAATAAACCCATACTAAGGAAACAGTCTTGTTACGCTAAAAACCCCGACACAATTATTACAGCCATTTGAGTTTCCATGTCTGTTTTTACCAAAGAAGTTTCAAAGGAAGAACGTACAGAATTTGGTGACTGATTAGATAAGGAACAAAGAAAAAAAAATGTTCAAGATGACTCAGAGGTTTGGTGTCTGTGAGACTTGGGGCCCTACTTGAAAATTCAGGGAAGAAATAATAAATTTGGCTGTACAGCTGTTGATTTAAAATGCTTTGGCAGGGTGTCTGCGTGGAGATGCACAGCAGGAGATGGTAGTGTGGGAGAGATGGAGCCGGGGCACGGATGAGACCTGGCTGAATGCTAGGTAACCAAGAAAGAGAGTTAAACAGAAACTCCAACAGGCCTAAGGGGTGAGCCAGGAGGACCCCACATTAGAGTACAAACAATGAAGGGGAAGGAGAGGGTAGTGGAAAGAAAAGAGGATATTGCAATTTCCTGTAAGCCCAGGGGTACAAAACTGTGAGCCAAATAGTATCACCCTCCTAATAGGTGAGGCAACTGTCTACTTAACTAACTGAAGTTAAGTAACCAGCCCCGCCTGCATGGCTTGTGAGTGGTAGAGCTGGGGCTTAGGATCCCAACATCTCTGTTACACTGCTCAGGCATCACCTCCTCCAGAAAAGCTCGCTGGTCCCAATATCTGACCCCGTACCTTCTACATTTCCAAAGTCCTCCATCTGTCTGTCGGTTCCTCGAGTCTAAGGAATCAGTCTATTTCGTATTTGCATTCATAACTCAGCTTAGAATTATTCTTGACTAATCTTAAAGTGGCCAAGGAAAACAAAAAGTTTTGTTTGAGGTATTTGGTCATGCAGCTGCAATGGAGAGCAGTTGTGCTTTGCAGAATAAGTGAAGTATATTTTCTAAGGATAAATGAAAACAAATGAGCAGACTCCTGTTTCTTATAAAGGAAGTTTATTCTCCAGGAACTCACTAATCAAGGTATCAGTGTATACATCAAAAATAGCATTTGTTTTCCCCCACAAGATGCGGCCTAACACCATGTGACAGTTTCACCTGACATGATGACATCCTGCCCTGCATCTGACTTCTCTCTGTGTGTGGAAAGGCTCAGCAGCCAAATGGAAGTGTAAGGCTTGACTCACACGAGCACATTTTACTTTGCCAAGCCAGAATTTTCTGAGACAGCAGTGAATTTTCACCTAAGCAGAGGTAGAGACAGGAGCCAGAAATGTTGTGTGGTGTGTGTGTCTGGTGTATGTGTGAATATATGTGTGTGAGTGTGTGTTTGTGAATCTGCGACTGTGTGTGTGAGCATATGTATATGTGAGTGTATGTGTGTGGCTGTGTATGTGAGTTTATGTGAGTATATGTACTGTGTGTTAGTGTGTGTGAGTATATTGGTATGTGAATGTGGGTATGTATGCATATATTAGAGTGTGACTGTGTGAGTGTGTGTGTATGTGAGTGTTTTGTATGTGTGAGTGTGTGTGTGTGTGTCTAAGAGTGTGTGATGGGAGACAACATAGCACAGAGACTGAATGCGGGTTTGAGAGTCAAACTGACTTAGAGTTGCATACCAACTCCATTGCTCCCTTACTTTCTCTGCAGCCTGATATTCAGAAATTCCTCACTTATAAAACAGGAGTGATGGGCCAGCCGAATGGCGCGATGGTTAAGAACTGGCTTGGGACGCCAGAGAGCCCCGGTTCGGATCCCACATATGNTTACTAAAGATTATTTCAAATAATAACCTCAAATTGTTGTGTTCTAGTCACTTCATATACAGTATATCATTTCACTAACACAACTTCATGAAGTGAAGATAATTGCCCACATTTGATAGATGAGGAAACATTCTAAGAAGCTAAGCAATTAACCAAAATCTGTGCACTATTTATGTGAGCAGGCCAGAATCTAAATCTAGTTTGTCTGATTCCAAACAAGTACTTAAACTCTTTTATTCAGCCTCTTCAATACATGGTTTTGAGAGAATTGGTAAGCCATGTGCAAAAGAATGAAACTAGACTGCTGTCACCATGTACCAACATTAACTCAAAATGGATCAAAGACCTAAACATAAGTCCTGAAACAATAAACTGCATAGAAGATAACATAGGTACTAAATTTATGGACTGTGGGTTCAAAGAGGATTTTATGAATTTGACTTCAAAGGCAAGGGGAATAAAAGCTCAAATAAATGAATGGGACTACATGTGTTATCAAACTAAAAAGCTTGTGCACAGCAAAAGAAACCATCAACAAAATAAAGAGGCAACCAACCAAATGTGAGAAAATATATGTAAACAATGCCTCTGACAATGGGCTAATATCCAAAATATATAAGGAACTCATACAACTGTACAACAACAAAAAAATCTAATTTAAAAATGGGCAAAGGACCTTAATAGGCATCTCTCCAAAGAGGACATAAAGATGGTCAATAGACATAGGAAAAGATGCTCAACATCACTAAACATAGAGAAATGCAAATAAAAACCACAATGAGCTATCACTTCACACCAGTTAGAATGGCTATCATCAAGACAAATAATAGCAAGTGTTGGAGAGGCTGTGAAGTAAAAGGAACCCTCATAAACTGTTGGTGGGAATGTAGATTGGTGCAGCCGCTATGAAAGGCAGTGTGGACATTTCTCAAAAAATTAAGAATAGAATTACCATATGACCCAGCAATCCCTCTCCTGAGTTTTACCAAAAAAATCTGAAAACGCTTAGTTGTAAAGATATTTCTGCTCTATGTTCACTGAAGCTTTATACATGGGCCAAGACATGGAAACAATCAAAGTGTCCTTTGATAGATGATTGGATAAAGATAGGGTATTTATACACAATGGAATACTATTCTGCCATAAGAAAAGATGAAATAGTGCCATTTGTGACAATATGGATAGATCTTGAAATTATTATGCTCAGCAAAAGAAATCAGAAAGAAAAAGTCAAGAACCATATGATTTCACTCATATGTGGGATATAAAACTGAAAACAACAGTTAGTTAAGAGCTTGCTCAAGAGTGTGAACTCTGAGCAACAGCGGTTTGATTCCTGGCCCCAGCTGAGCTGCCCCTGAGCTGCCAACAGGTGGCAGGATGGCTCAGCTAAAACAACAACAACAACAACAAAAAAAAAAAAACTGAAAACAACAAAGGAACAAGACAAACAAATAAAGAAGCAAAAACTCATACACACAGACAATAATTTAGTGGTTACCAGAGGGAAAGGGGGTAGAGCAGTGGTAGGTGAGAGTAAAAGGGATCAAATATGTGGTGATGGAAGGAGAACTGACTCTGGGCGGTGAACACACAATGTGATATATAGATGATGTATTACAGAATTGTATACTTGAAACCTATGTAGCTTTACTAACCATTGTCACCCCAATAAACCTTAATTTAAAAAAAAATCTCTTTTATTCTACCACACTACATTTTAATAGAATCAGTCAGCAAAAACTTCTTCTGTCTAGAGGACACTGAATTAGATACTTTGGGAGGTGATTTGAGAACCAACCTCCTTCTGGTGTCAACAGACCTGAGTCTTCCTACTTGATCTACCAAAAACTAACTCTCCCTTAGGGCTTCATTTCCACAGTAAGACAGAATTTAGGACTAAAATAATCTCTATGGAGCTTTCCAATTCCAAAACAATAAATTTATGTATTTTAAATAGAAAATAGGTCTATGATTTTGGTTGAGGCTAGTGAACACAGCTCTCGTGCCTGTCCCAGGAAACATACAAGGTCTGACAATTAAGCTTGTGAACTTGTTGCAATGATGTTGCTAACCTTTTTTGATATCAGAGGGATTATTCATTATGAATTTGAACCAACTGGACAAACAGTTCACCAAGTTTACTATTGGGAAGT
>NW_017732176.1:679680-690087 GCF_001890085.2 Hipposideros armiger | reverse complement strand
AAAATAACTGGACAAAAGGGTAAAGATGGCAAAGCTAAGATTTGAACCCAGGTCTGCCTAGGTCTGAAATTATACTCCTTCCACTACATGTGTTATCTTATATTTGTTGGTGCATAATTAAAACAAAATGTTTTCTTGATAAGTCTCTGAAGTATTCATTAGTGGATAATATTTTCCTACAACTTTTCTTTCAGCTGTCAAATAAAATCATTTACCTAAATTATGACTATCTCCCTAAGGTAAAGTGTACTTTCTCATATAAAGCTAAATAGTTTGCTGTAAAGAAGACAATTTACCTCAGACAAACAATAATTGCAATTGCTATTGAAAATGCTACCTTATCCTCAAGGTCCCCATCTATTACTGCCTCTATGACTTCTGTAATATCCTTTCTCTCTCTCTCTTACATGTCAAATCTTGTATTTCCAAGGCACTTCTCATCTCCTTGCTGGCACTTCCTTAGTCCATTCTGCCATGTATGGGTTAATTGAAGCACAAGTCTGAATTTCAGTAATTGAACTTATTGAGGGTAAGCATAATATCTAATTTATTTTTGTATTTTTTTATTCCCCAGTGCAATACCATGCATATATTAGGCCCTGAATAAATGTTTGTTAAATTGTATTTACTGGTCTATCTTCTTCATGATCATGGGATTTATTGACTTATTCAATAAATACTATAGATATGTTTAAATAAGATGAATGAAAACATTGTTTCAACCTTTGGGCATTTCTCTCTCAATTCATATTTTACGTACGACTAAATCTTCCCTGACCTCTATGCCAGATTAGAACTTCGATAAGTAGAAAATAGAGAAAAGAATTTTCCAAAATGAAAGACCTATATAATGTGATTTTTGAGTTTATCTGGGAAATACATAGAAGTGAGCCCATTTTCATATTCACCACCATTCTCTCTATGTCAAACCTGCTTTACCTCAAAGAATGGTTCCCTTGTCCACCCAGACCTAGGTGCCTCCCCATCTATTGCCTCCATTACTTGAAGACATATAATTAAAGAAGGTATTAGAATGGCAAAAATAAGCACAGGGAAAAAATGCTCAATAGCATTATTCGTCAGAGAAATGCAAATCAAAAGTTCAATGAGATACAACTATACACTCACTAGAATGACTAAAATTTAAAAAGAATGAAAAAATCCAGGCATTGGTGAGCATATAGAAAAACTGGATATAGAACTCTTAGACATTGCTGGTGAGAGTGTAAAAGGTACAACCACTTTGGAAAAACACTGCAGCAACTTATTATAAAGGTAAACAGATACCTTATGACCAACAATTCCATTTCTAAGTATTGACCTAGGGAAAGTAAAAACATGTCTACAAAAGACTTGTACGTAAACGTTAATAGCAGCTTTATTCATAATAACCTCAACTGGAAACAATTCAAATGGATAAACAAACTGTGGTACTTCTCTACAACTACTCAGAATTAAAAAGGAACAAATTAGTGACACACACAACATGGACAAATGTCAAAAACGTGATGAGCAAGAGAAACTAGACATAAGAGTACATGCTTTATCACTCTATTTATACAGATCTGACAATTAAGTTCATGAACTTGTTGCAATGATGTTGCTAACCTTTTTTGATATCAGAGGGATTATTCATTATGAATTTGTACCAATTGGATGAACAGTTCACCAAGTTTACTATTTGGAAGTGCTGAAAATGCTGCATGAAAAAGTTAGACAACTGAACTTTTCACCAACAATTCATGGCTCTTGCATCACGACAATGCACCAAGTCACACGGCACTGTTTGTGAGGGAATTTTTAACCCGTAAACAAATAACTGTATTGGAACACCCTCCCTACTCACCTGATCTGACCCCCAATGACTTCTTTCTTTACTCAAAGATAAAGGAAATATTGAAAGGAAGACATTTTGATGACATACAGGACATCAAGGATAATATGATGACAGCTCTGATGGCCATTCCAGAGAAAAAATTCCAGGGTGGACTTTTGGAAGGGTGGACTAGGCACTGGCACTGGTGCATAGCTTCCCAAGGGGAGTACTTTGAAGGTGACTGTAGTGATATTCAGCAATGAGGTATGTAGCACTTTTTCTAGGATGAGTTTGCAAACATAATTGTCTGACCTTGTATATATAGGGTTTGGTATTACCTGCAGTGTCAGGCATCTACGAGGGATCTTGGAACACATTCCCCCCACCCCACCCCAGTGGATAAGGTGGACACTAAATTCTTCCTTGACCATCAACCGGAAGGGTTCTCTGAGCTCCTACAGTAAAATGATTATTTTCCCTAAACTATGCTTGCAATTGTTTGTGGCATCTCTTCTAGCATCATGTTGAACTCTTTCTTCTAGCATTGTGTTGAACCTTAGCTCTTATGAGGTCCTTTAGTTCTCTTTGCTCTTCCTCTCAACATGATTATAAAGCAATTTGTCACAGTGGATAACAGCACTGACTCTCAAGACTTCTGCTTGGGTTTGAACCCTGCCTTCATCACTTATGAGCTTCGTGACCTGGACAAGTTATTTTATTTTATTGGGCCTTAGTTTCCTCATCTATAAAATAGAGACAATAATAATATCTGTCTCATAGAATTAAATGGGATAATATAACTAAAGTATTTGGAACAATGGTTGGGGTGCATTTACTGCCAATTAAATATTAGCTATAATGACTGTTATTAAAGTTATTTTAGTATAAGGATTTCATATTTCTTTATATCATCCACAGCTTAGTAAATGCTTTACTAGGGGATGGTGAGTAAAAATTTGGATATTTATTGATTGTTTTGTTAATGAGACTACCTTTATATCACAAGATGGCAAATCTTGGGAATTTATTGACATTCTATGTTGTATCAACACTATATTATATGCTATACTATATGCTGTACATACATTATTTTATAAAACAATCATGTTTTTCCTATATAGTTTTATATGTAGTTTTTAAATTTGAATGTTAGTATATATACAATTTATTACATGCATAATTTTTATATATGTAAAAAATATATAAAATTATATATATAAAATATATATGTGTTATATATATATATATATATATATATATATATGATTTAAAAGCCAAATAATACTGTAAGGACATGAGGTAGCAGTTCCCTGATCCAGCATTTCCCTAAAAGATAGCAAGTGTCAATATTTTTAATTGTATCTTCAGATATATACCTCCATGTCTCTCTTCTTCATGCCTTACTATTTCTTTATCGATTTTATCTGTTGACTTCCTATTATGGAAAATTAGAATTTAATTCTCTTACACTCCTGCCTCCTATACATACGTCCCATCTCCCTCATGCTCTCAATATAGGTATTTTACAAGTTTTACTTAAATTAATATTCAGTGTTAATACATTAGTAGTATATAAATATTGTTAACATGTGTTGCATTATTAATAAATTTCCTTTTTTGTACTAATCTTTTTACATTTCTTTCCATTGATAATTGCCTCATTCTACTGTTCATTCAGTTTTGTTTTGTTTTGGTTTGGTTTTTTAGCTGAGCCAGCCTGCCACCTGTTGGCAGCTCAGCAGCAGCTCAACTCGGGCCATGAATCAAACCGGGGACCCTGTTGCTCAGAGCTCAAACTCTTGAGTGAGCTCTTAACCAACCAACTGAGCCACTCGGCCTGCCTGTTCATTCAGTTTTAATGTGCACTTTTCATTAAATTTGCACAGAACCATACTATTCCTTAAAATATGACCAGACATTAAATAAACTATCATTTTCATATTTTCTTCTTTTTGGAATACAGAGCTTTTGTAGTCCTTCACTACCTTCTATCAACCTGTACAGATGTCTTCTTGGGGCTTCCTTTTACCATGATTCTGAGAATTTATCATTGCTTCTTTTGTTGTTATTTTTATTGGATTTCCTGCTTCTTGCACCCTTGTCTTCCTTTTACTTGTGTTTCTCTTCATTTTGATGGTCAATGTTCTCTAATAGCTTCCTGGAGGAAAAAGAGGGGGGTGGGTAGGGAATGTAATTTTTCTTTTTCTTTTTTTTTATTTCTGAAAAGTATTTGTTCTACCCACAAACTTGATTGAAAGTTTATCTTGCTTTTTCAGTCTAAATTGAAATCCTTTTCCTTAGAATTGTGAAGGCATTTCTCTATTGTTACCTATTTTCAGGATTACTAACTTCCAGAATTTGGTTGTCATTCTGACTCCAAATTCTTTGACCCAATTTATTCTCTAGGGGTTATAGTTTCTTCGCTTTAACATTGGAACTCTGAAATTTTATTATAATGTGCCTTACATTAGTCTTTTCATTCACTGTGCTGGGCAAGTCACTCTAGAAATTCATGTCCTCCAGTTTAGGGAAGTATTCTCATATTATTCTTTTGATAATGTTTTTTTCTGTATTCTCCTTCTTGATTTCATATTAATTAGACTATGTGTCTTGGAATGCTTATTAGTTCTCTAAACTTTTTTTTTTTTGCTATTTTTCATCTCTTTGTCTTTTAGTTATATTTCCTCAACTTGATCATCCAACATTTCTATTGAACTTTTATTATTGCTATGACATTTCTAATTACCACTAGCTCTTGGTTATTCTTTGAATATTCTTTAGTTTTTACCAATATCTTTTTTTCATTTCATAGGTAAAATATCTTTCTTTACATCTGATGATATTAATTATACAACTTTGATTTTGTTTTGTTTTTGGTGGTGGGGTGTTTTTCTTTTCCTGTTGTTTGCATTGTCTGTGTGTCTTCTGAGGATTGGGTTTTTTTGTTTTTTGTTTTTTGGGGTTTTTCTATCTTCATCTGTTTGTTAGTTTTAACCTCTGTTTTTCATGTTGGAGGCTTTCATGACTTTCCTTTAATATTTAAGAGTGAGTCTTCAAAAAGCTGATCACAAAATGCTCTCTCCCCCACCACCCGTGTGTGTGTGTGTGTGTGTGTGTGTGTGTGTGTGTGTGTGTGTGTGTGTGTGTGTAGCCCATGCTGGTTTTCTGGTTGACCTGAATAGGGTTATTTGGTTGGGAACTTGACATTGTAGGTAGTAGTCCCATATGTTATTGCCTGAAAATATTTTCTCTTAGATCCATTCATTTCTCTAGAAAGAAATCCTCCAGAGTCTTACCTGAGATGAAAGAGAGAGTTATAAGCTGGTTACAACATCCATGGCTCTCAATGGGAAAAGGATACCAAGAGTCTCACTACGCAATATTTGTCTTTCATACCCCTCTTCATTCACTTTCTGATGTCCTAGAGTCAAGAATTACCCTGGCTTCATTTGTCTAGTTAAAATCCCCTGCCTCTTGCCAGGGTAGTCACCTAGATGCTCTGGATATGAAAAGGGTCTTTAGGGTCTTCTTACTTTATGTAGGTTTTCAACCTATCCTCCTGTTTTCACTCCAAACCCCCATCCCCATATCTTCAGAGGTTTTTGGTGCCTCCAACTTCTCAGCTTTTCTGAGCTTTTTCAACATAAAGAGACTGGCTTCTCCCTCTGCTTGTGGTTAGAATTCAGCTTTCTACTTACTGCTAAACCAGTAACCATTCAAACCCTTGTCTACATCTCCTCGCCCATTGTCATTCTCTTGTGTTTTTATGCCTTTTAAAAGTTGTTTTTACTGTCACTTTACTGGCATTTTGAGAAAGAGTAGAAATAAACTTATTTTATATATATACTTATTTTATATATAAACTTATTATATAATAAGTTATTTATATTATATAAGTTATTATATTTTATATGTTATTATTATATAATAAGTTAATTTCTAAGCAATCATATATATGTAAAATTGCTTAACTATTTCATGTGATGCTATTATCACCTAAAGAACAGAGGCTTCTTTATCAGCCAATATTTATTTAGCATCTGGGTAGGAAATTTGAAAGACTTGGATAAAGAGTACAGAGGCAGAAATTGAATATCTTCTTTGTTCCTAGGACAGAAACATCCAGCAAGTAAGGCAAATTTTGAATCAGCACTTTCCTCTTAAATGGCTTTAAGAGTGCGCTCTTCTTATCCAAAATACTACCTAAAATTCAACAAAATGCATCAATACTGTCCCTTGAAAAGCCAATTAATTTACAAGTTATTAAAAAAAGTCTTCAGGGGGCAGCCAGGTGGCTCAGTTGGTTAGAGCATGAGCTCTGAGCAACAGGGTTGCTCATTCGATTCCCATGTGGGCCAGTGAACTGCAACCCCCGCAACTATTGGGTTGTTGGAAAAGTCATGACATATTTTTCTATGTTTTTTGCTGCAAAAATGCATCATGACTTTTCCGACAACCCAATAGATTGAATACGGCACCTTGAGCTGAGCTGCAGCTGAGCTGCCGATGGGTGACCAGATGAGCTCAGTTGTTAAGAGCATGCTCTTAATAAAAAGGTTGCCAATTTGACTCCCACATGGAATGGTGGGCTGCACCCCCCCATAACTAGATAGAAAACGGTGACTGGACTTGGAGCTGAGCTATGCCCTCCACAACTGAGATTGAAAGACAACAACTTGACTTGGAGCTGATGAGCCCTGGGAGCACACTGTTTCCCAATAAAGTTTTTTTAAAAATCTTCAGGTTTACTCACATTTCTTAATAAAATCATTTGACAAAGGCTAATTCAAGCCCAGGGTCTAATGGAGGTAACAATGCTTCAGAGAGTATACAGAACTAATTTATATTAATTAATTTAACAATCATTTATCATGCCCCACTTTGTACCAAGAACTAGGATTATTGGCCATTTGATACCAGTACTTACAATGGATAAAGTAGTGGGTCATGTTGACCCATGGCAAGCTGTCCTCTAAAGCAGCTAAATCCAGAAGGGCTGTCAAGGACCACAGGTGCTTAATTTTCTGCTCAGAACACTAATGTTTTTCTTTCTATAGTTGAAGTGCTGTTTGACAAAGAAGGTTTTCACTATTTCAAATATATGACAAGTCTAAGTTTTCAGAAGTGGCTTCCAAATTAAGAAATATTTCTGTGATGATACCAGCATGTACGTAAGAGGCAAATCAGTGTATAACTACTGAAAGACGTCAGTAGTTATAAGCTAGTAGCTGAAATGATGTAGCTATCTATTCCTCATGGGCTAGCACCAACATTTTTACAAGAAATGTAAACAGTTCTAGGGTGAATGATGCAATTCGAAATTAATTTAGGGTTTATCTTTATGTCTTCATTCCAAACCAAATCCAACTGACTATTTCCAGAGCACATGATTCCCTCAAAGTCCCACCAATTATTGGTTAGCACCTTTAGTTTGGCAATGTTTACGCTGAAGAAAATCTAAATATTTGTAGTGTTTCCAAAGGAAGCCTTTTCTGCTGTGAAGGGCAAATGTCCAATGTATTTTCAGGATGTACAAATATAATGTGCAGCCGTTGCAAACTTGCAGCCTGCATGCTGGGCTCGGAACTCGGTGTGCATTCTTTGTAGAGGCTCCAAGCCTCCCCTTGGGCCCTGGATCCCATCCTACCTCTCCTGCTGTAGGGCATTCTTCCAACAATTATCTGCTCTGTCTCCTTCATCATTAGTTTTTTCTCTCAGGAATAACATGCTATTATTCCTCTTTTCAAAAACACAAAAGATTCTCTCTTGACCCACTCCTCCCTTGAGTTACTGCCCCATTATTTTACTTCCCTTAGAACTTGTCAAAAGATGTGTATACGCTTATTGGATTTAATTTTTCTCCTGTTTCTTGAACCTATTCCAATAAGACTCCTGCCATCCCCATTGCTCCACTAAAACTGCTCTTATGCGTGCCATTAATGATCCTCACATTGCTTAGTGGTCATTTCTGTGGACTGACAACAGCATATGTCCCAGTTGACCACGTCCTTTCTCTTAAAGTACTTTCTTCTCTTGGATGTCACATTCTCCTGGTTTTTCTATTTCATTGGCTGTGTCTTCTCAGTTGACTTTGCTGACTCCTCCTCATCTCTGAACAGTGCTTTAGTGTTCATTCCTTTGACTTATTCCCTTTTCTATCAACTCTTACTCCCCTGATAACATCTACTGTAAATGGTATGATTCCTCAAATTATATGTCCGGTCTGGATACTACCCTGAGTTCTAAACATATATACCCAATTGTCTAACTGGATGACTCCACTTAGAGATCTAATAGGCATTTCAAACCTAACAGGTAAAAAACTGAGCTCCTATTTTTCACCCTACTTCCAAAATCACAGTTTTCCCATTTTGGTTAATGACAATCCATCCTTTCAGGTTAGACCAAAAATCCTAGGCATCTTATTTGATGCCTCTTTCTCTCCCACCCCACATAGAATCTACCAGCAAATTCTGTTGTCTCTGCCTCCAAAACACATCTCAAACCTGACTCAGTTTCCCTACCGCCACCCCTACCAGTCTTGTCTAAGCAGCCATCATTTCTAGTCTGGTTTACCTGCAGTGGCTTCCTCTTAGGTCCCTGATTCCTGCCCTTCCCCTGTAGAAGTATGCTGTCAACATAGCAAGCATAGAGACACTCCTCAGCTCAAACATACTTTGGCTTCCTATCTCACCCAGGAAAATAGCCCAGCCCCTCAGCACAATGCAAGCCCCTGTAGGATCCTGTTCTCCTTTATTCTCTGCCTGCATCTCCCCAGACTCTCCCTCCAGGTCTCACTGTTTCAGGGGCCTTTTGAACTCAGTGGTCAATTCACCTTAGAGACTTTTGCTTCTTTCTCTTTATGTCAATATGAAAATAGATATCTGAGTTATTCCTCCTTCTCTTCCCTAAGGCATTTACCTCTCTCAGTAAGGCCTTTCCTAACTACTCTATTTAATATTGCAACCCATTCTAATGTTATCTATTCCACATTCTTGCTTTATATTTTCTTGCCTCTTTATATAGTGCTTGCTTCTCCACCTAACTTTCTATATATGAGGTGTGATCAAACAATACAGTGAATGTTTAAATTTTAAAAAGTTTATTACAGTAAAAGACACATTGCCATTAATTCCCTGCCAAAAAATACTCCCCCTCACTTTGAACACACCCCTTTGTTCTTGCCACTTTCTGAAGCAGTTCTGGAAGTCCTGTTTCGTGAGTGTCTTTAGTTGCACTGTTGTGGCTGCCCTGATGTCCTGAATCATTTTGACTTTGGAGAAGAGCCAGAAATAACACGGTGCCAGATCCAGTGAATAAAGTGGATGAGGACACACCTTAATGTATTTATTTGGTAGAAATTGCCATATACCAGAAATGATGTGTGACATAGAGTGCTGTCATGATGAAGGATGATTTACAGCACACATTAAAACACACCTTCTCTCAACCATAGCTCACACCTGACTGACTACACCAAACAAGGTGAAACTTGTCACACACTGTAACTAAGGTTCAATGTACTGGTTCCTGTATTGAAGATCCCTGCCTTTTCTGTGGATGGCACTTGGCAGCAGCATTCACCGTATTTTCTGATCACACCAGAAAGGCCCCATGTCAAACACCGCTTCTGGTACAGCAACTTCTGTAAAATAAAAATTTTACATGGTGTGTCCTCATCCACTTATGTACCAGATCTGGCACTGTGCAACGTCTAGCTCTTCCCCAAAGTCAAAATGATTCAGGACATCGAGGCAGCCACGACAGCGCAACTAAAGACACTCATGAAAGAGGACTTCCAGAACTGCTTCAGAAAGTGGCAAGAATGATGGGATAAGAGTGTTTGAAGTGAGGAGGGGTATTTTGAGGGGTATTAATTGTAATGTGTCTTTTACTGTAATATTTTTTTAATTTAAACATTCACCATTTTTTTATCACATCTTGTATTTTTCTCATTTCTTTTCTTTATTGTGTGTGTTCCCACACTTGAATGTAAACTTCATCTAGAGAAGGAACTTCTGCCTCCTCTGTACACTGAAAAGTCTCCAGATCCTAGAACTGTGCCTGGTACATAATAAGTGCTGAAAACATATTTGTTGAATAAATGAACTCATACACAGGATTTTTAAAAGCTGAAAATTTTCCATAAAACACCAAGTTTATAGTTCACCTTGAAACATCAAAAGATTAAGCAGCACTGGGACTGTGTCTTCCCAGGCTAACAATCACCTGGAATGGCACGGGGGCTGTTTCCTTCGGATGGTGCATGCTCTCCACCCTTTCATTGTCTTTCATCCTGTGATGATTGTACCTTATCTGACTCTAGAGTAGCATCTATTTCTACCCTATTTGTGATGATAGGGAAACAATACTTTCTGTTTTTCTTTCTTTTCAACAAAGATAATTTTATTTTTAAAAAATTTTCAATAATAGGGGCCGGTCGAGTGGCGCGATGGTTAAGAACTGGCTTGGGACACCAGAGGGCCCCGGTTCGGACCCCACATATGAGGGCCAGTGACACTGCCCTCTACAGCTAAGATGCTGAACAACAGCTCAACCTGGAGCTGGGCTGCCATGAGTCGCCGGCGACG
>NW_017732176.1:673533-679375 GCF_001890085.2 Hipposideros armiger | reverse complement strand
AAAAAAAAATTTTCAATAATAGTTGACATTTGATATTATTTTATATTAGTTTCAGGTGTACAGCATAGTGGTTAGACATTTATGTAATTTATGAAATGATCTCCCTAGTAAGTCTAGTACCTACCTGGTATCATATATAGTTATTATAATATTATTGACTGTCTTCCCTACACTGTACTTTATATTTCCATGACTATTTTGTTACTACAAATTTGTACTTCTTAATTCCCTAATGTTTTTCATCCAACACTTCTCCCATCTTAACCATTAATTTGTTTTCTATATCAATGAGTCTGTTTCTGTTTCTTGTTTGTTTATTTATGTTGTTTTATTATGGCTGAGTAATAGCCCATTGCATATATGTACCACAGCTTTATCTAGTCATCTATTGATGGGCATTTCTGTTGCCTCCTTGTCTTGGCTATTGTAAGTGGCACTGCAGTGAACATAGGGAAGCATATAACTTTTCGAATTCATGTTTTGGATTTCTTCAGATAAATACCCAGAAGTGGAGTTGTGGGGCATAAGGTAGTTCTATTTTTTAATTTGTTGGGGAACACCTAAACTGTTTTCCATAGTGACTGCACCAACCAACAGTGCACCAGAGTTCTCTTTTTTTCACATTTTTACCAACACTTGTTGTTTTTTGATTTATTGATAATAGCCATCCTGACAGGTGTGAGGTGGTTATGTCACTGTGGTTTTTATTTGCATTTCTCTGATGATTAGTGACATTGAGCATCTTTTCATATGTCTATTGGCCATCCGTATGTCCTCTTTGGAGAAATGTCTATTCAGGTCCTCTCACCATTTTGTAATTGAGTTTTGTTTTTCTGGTGTTGAGTTGTATGAGTTCTTTATGAATTTTGGATATTAAGCACTTGTCAGATGTATCATTTTCATTTTGTTGATTGTTTCTTTTGCTGTGCAAAAATTTTTTAATTTGATGTAGTTCCATTTGTTTATTTTTTCTTTTGTTTCCCTTGTCTGAGGAAATAGATCAGAAAAAAATATCACTAAGGGCAATGTCAGAGAATTTACTGCTCATCTATTCTTCTAGGAGTTTTATGGTTACACATTTTACATTTAAGTCTTTCATCCATTTTGCATTTATTCTTGTATATGTGTAAGATGGTGGTCCAGTTTCATTTTTTTTTTGCATGTGTCTGTCTAGTTTTGCCAACACCATTTATTGAACAAACTGTTTTTCCTCATTGTATATTATTGCCTCCTTTGTCATAGATTAAATGACCATACAGCCATAGGTTTATTTATGGGCTCTCTATTGTGTTCCATTGATCTGTGTGTCTGTTTTTATGCCAGTACCATAATGTTTTTATGACTATGGCCTTGTATTATAGTTTGATATCAGGTAGTGTGATACCTCCAACTTTGTTCTTTTTTCTCAAGATTGCTATGGCTATTTGGGGTCTTTTATGGTTCCATATAAAATTTAGTATTATTTGTTCTAGTTATGTGAAAAATGCCATTGGTATTTTAATAAGGATTGAATGAACCTATAGATAGATAGATTTGGGTGGTATTAGCATTTTAACAATGTTAATTCTTTCTATCCATGACCACAGTATATGCTTCCATTTATTTTTTTCTTCTTCAATGTCTTATGATTTCTGAGTATGTCTTTTACCTCCTTTGGTAAATTTATTTCTAGAAATTTTTTTGATGCAATTACAAATGGAATTGTTTTCTTAATTTCTCTTTTACATAATTTCTTTTTGGTGTATAAAAATGCAACCAATTTCTAAGTTAATTTTGTATCCTGCTACTTTACTGAATTCATTTATCAGTTCTAATAATTTATTGGTGGAATCGTTAGGGTTCTCTATATGTAGTATCATGCCTGCAAATAATGACAGTTTTACTTCTTCCTTTCCAATTTGGATGACTTTTATTTTATTTACTTGTTTGATTGCTGTGGCTAGAACATCCAATACTATGTTCAACAAAAGTGGTGAAAGCTGACATCCTTGTCTTGTTCCTAGTCTTAAGGAGAATGCTTTTACCTTTTCCCCATTGAGTATGTTATTAGCTGCAAGCTTACCTTTATTATGTTGAGATATGTTCCCTTTATTCCCACTTTGCTGAGAGTTTTTATCAAAAATTGAAGCTGGATTTTGTCAAATTCTTTTTCTCCATCTATTGATATAATCACACAATTATTATTTTTTCATTTTGTTTTTGTGGTATATCACATTAATTGATATGTGGATATTGAACCAAACTCATACCCTATGAATAAATCCCACTTGATAATGGTGTGTGATCTTTGTAATGTATTGCTGAATTCGTTTCACTAATATTTTGCTGAGGATTTTCACATTTATGTTCATCATGGATATTAGTCTATAGTTTTCTTTTTTTGTAATGCTTTGTCTGGCTTTAGAATCAGGATAATGTTGGCCTAATAGAATGAGTTTGAAAGCCTTCCACCTCATAAATTTTTTGGAATTGTTTGAGAATTAAAGGTATTAATTCTTCTGTAAATGTTTGATAAAATTCACCTGTGAAGCTATCCAATCCAGGACTTTTGTTTCTTGGGAGTTTTTTTATTACTGATTCGATTTCATTAATAGTAGATTGGTTGGTTCATATTTTCTGTTTCCTCTTGATTCAGCCTTGGAAGATTGTATGCTTCTAGGAATTTATCCATTTCTTCCATATTGTACAATTTGTTGGCATATAATAGTCCTTAGTATTTTCTTATAAATTTTTGTATTTCTATCATGCCTGTTGTCATTTCTTCTTTCATTTCTGTTTTATATATTTGGGTCTGATCCCTGTTTTTCTTGAGTCAGATTAAAGGCTTATCAATTTTGTTTATTTTTTCCAAGAACCAACTTTTGCTGTCATTGATCTTTTGTATTATTTTTAAAGTTTATTTTATTTATTTCCACTCTGAGCTTTATTATTTTCTTCCTTTTTCTCAGTTTAGGCTTTCTTTCTTCTTCTTTTTCTAGTTCCCTTAGGTGGAAGGTTAGATTGTTTATTTGTGATATTTTTGTTGTCTTTTTATTGATGCTTTTAGAATTCTCTCTTTGCCTTTAACCTTTGGCATTTTAATTATGATGTGTATTGGTGTGGGCCTCTTTGGGTTCGTCTTGTTTGGGACTCTTGGCACTTCCTGGCTTTGTACACTGTTTTCTTCACTAGGTTAGGGAAGTTTGCTATCAGGTAGTGTAACACCTCCAACTTTATTCTTCTTTCTCAAGATTGCCATGTCTATTTGGGGTCTTTCATGGTTCCATATAAATTTTAGGATTATATGTTCTAGTTATGTGAAAAATGCTATTGGTATTTTAATAAGGACTGAATGAATCCTATAAGGATTGAATAGAGATTGAATAGGGAAGTTTTCCATCATTATTTCTTCAAATAGGTTCTTGCTCCCTTGCTCCCTCGTTTCTCCTTCTTGTGTTCCTATGATGCAAATGTTGGCACTCTTGATGTTGTCCCAGTGGTCCTTTAAACTATCTTCATTAAAATTTTTTTTCTTTTTGTTGTTTCACTTGGGTGTTTTGTGCTACCTTATCTTGCAAATCACCGATTTGATCCTCTGCTTCATCTGGTCTGCTGGTGATTCCTTTTAGTGTATTCTTTTTTTCAGTTACTGTATTCTTTATTTCTCACTTATTCTTTTTTATGATTTCTATGTTCTTTTTTATGTCTACTATCTCTTTGTTGAAGTTCTCACTAAGTTCCTTAAGCATTCTTATAACCAGTGTTTTGAACTCTGTCTCTGATAGGTTGCTTGCCTCCATTTCATTTAGTTCTTTTTCTGGAGTTTTCTTCATTTTTTAATTTGGGATATGTTTCTTCATTTCCTCACTTTGTCTGCCTCTCAGTGTTCATTTCTATGTATTAGGTAGATCTCCTATGTCTCCCTGCCTTTGCTGAGTATGTGTTCTGTGTGGCCCAGTGGTACAGTCTTCCTGATCATCTGAGCTGCGTGCTCCAGGAGTGCCCCTTGTGTGGGATGTGTGTGCCTTCCTGTTATAGTTGAGCCTTGATTGCTTTTGGCACATCAGTTGGTGGGATTGACTCTTTGACTCACTGACTGTGAGGATAGGCCATGCCCACAGCATATGTGCTGCTGGGTGGGAGCTGACTCTTCAGAGGGAGGTTTCACCCCAGCAGGCTCTTGTGACTGTTGAGAGCACCCTTTGGGTGTGCCATTGGTGCTCTGCTGTGGTCTGAAGCTGGCCTCTGAGATTGTTGTTTTTTGTGCCTCTTTTGAGTGGCTCCCATGCAGGCCAAGTTCAGCCATTGCTTGTGATCAGGCAATGTGACCAGGGCTACCTGTTAGAAGCTACAAAGCTATATGTGGTTGGTTGCTGCCTGTGCTTGACCTGAAGGTACATGGGGTGACCATACTGAGAACTGAGGCTTGCTGCCACCAGTATGAGACCCGGGTCAGCTTTGCAAAGGGCCCAGAGCACTCCTAGGCCTGTTGCCACCTGTCAGCTGCCCCTAAGGCTCAACCACTGGAAGAACCTTCTTAAGTGTCCAGGGCTAGGTTGGTTGCCGCGGTGCTGAAAGTGTCTCTGGTGGTGCTTCCTGAGTTGGGCAGGGATGAGGTCCCAGGGAATGACTGTTGTGGGGCAATTGGTGTTCACACAGTTAATGCTGATTCAATTCTTGGGCCAGTGCCGACCCTGTGTCTTCTCCACAAAATGCCCAGAGAGCACCAAGGCTAGCTGCCACTCACTTCAGCCCACAAATCCCTGACGGTTGTCTAAGAAAGGCTGCCGCACAAGCTGGAGCCATTTACACGCCACTGAATGTGTCTCAGACAGCTGCACAAGCCACTGTGGGTTGTTTTTTGCTGGAAGAGCGTCCTGCAGTGTGTGGGGTTGGGCTAGTTACCCAAGCACTGAGAGTACCTCCAGGTATTTTGCAAGTTGGGCAAGCTGTAATGGAATACTGCACAAAGTATTATGATCATCTGTGTGGAAAGGCTGCAGAGAACTTCATGAAGCTGACAATAGTTAACATGCACTAAAAGTAAGAGGACCTTAGGTAAAGGGCCTAGCAATTGAGGTGAAAAAGTAGACAGCATACAGGAAATAACAAATAGTTCATGAGGCCAATGCAGTTTCAGATTTGGCTGTGTGGGGGTGAGTTTAACACAGGAAAGATGGAACCTGCCTGCAGGCTACATGTGAGGTGGGCTCTACACGGGGATAATGGAGTCTGTCCCTCTAGCCCTCACCCGAAAGCCACACAACTCAGTCTTACACAGTATATCTCTAGGACCTCTCCAGTTGGAGCCCAGGGTGAGTATCTGCGAGTGAGTGAGTCTGTGTGCAGGCCCTTTATAGGTTGTTCTATAATTTAGTTGTAGTTTTAAAGTGGTCATGGGAGGCAGCATGCACAGCATTTACCTATTCCACCATCTTAGAATCCTCTCTCTCAACAAAGATACTTTTCAAAGTAGCAGGACAGAAATTAAAGGGTAAAAAAAATAATGTCGTTTGTGTCAGCTTCATGGATGCTCTAAATTTCCTCTCGGGTCACTCAGGCTGAGCATCTGTGCTCTGTGCCTTCTGTCTAGGATCTACTTTCATTGCCTTGGTGAAAACCTAGACATTGACTTCCAAATTGTACTTTCAGCCTGAACTCTCTCCTGCATTCCAAACTCACGTATCCAGCTACTTGACAGAGATCACTGCCTCCCTAACCAGCAATGGTAACCTCTTCTTCTTCATCCTCTAACCAAAATTTCATCTTCCCCAGTGTTTCTAAACCATAATTAATGTCACTACAAGACTCCAAGTAAATTTGGGTCAGGCCTCTGCAGCATTCTATAATTTCTCTACTTTTC
>NW_017732176.1:671499-672931 GCF_001890085.2 Hipposideros armiger | reverse complement strand
TATTCCATTGCAGCCTTTTACAAATATATGTAGTTATTTGTTTATGTCGCTAGACCATAGCCTGTCAAGGACAGAGATTAGGAATTAATCATCTTTATGTCTCTAGCAACTAACTTTATGTCTATATAGCAGCACATGACATTAGATATAGTCGATAAACATGAATAAATGTATAAATGAGTAAAGCTGTCAAGGGCAGAGATTGGGCACAACTCTTTCCTTTCATTAGCACTGTTTCAGGGGTTGTGTACATAGTAGCCACCATTTCATGGGCTTTTAATAATAAACTATCATATCACTTAGATATAAATGAGTGATTAAATGTCTCTCAATCTTTCCTAGGAATTGTGAGTCACAGGATCTGGGTGTGGTACGTTGTATACTTTCATGATATATTACAGGGTTGCACAAATAAGTAAACCATTCTACCAAGCAAATAGCAACCATAGAAAGTCTAAAACTAGGATAAACTCAAGGAGCAGGAAACACGACTTAAAGAAGATATACAAGCATGAGAACAAACTATATGCCATTTATAAGATGACAATTAATTTTCTATTTAAAACTTCCTAACAGAAAAAAATTAAAAATAGCAACCCAGCCCTTCCAGTTCTGTGGTTTCTATTAGTCAGTGACATGTTTTTTCCACAGTGTCAATTTCAGATCATTTCTCCTCCACCCTCTTGTAAAAAACACTTTCCCTGCCTCTATGGAGATAGTTCTATTTATTTAGCAATACTACTCCATGCCCCTTGCTTGCTGTCAGCTACTGACCTCTCTTCACCACTAAGCCTTGTGGGGGAGACTGATGCTTGCCTCATATCTGCTAAATGGAAGGTCATTCATTGAAGACTTTGGCACCCTCTCTTCTTTTTCCATCCAACTTCCAATCATTTTTTAGGATGACATATTCATGACATAGTGGACATTTATTTCCTTGACATATTTATTTCCAGTAACTTCTATACTTCAGCCATCCATTTCCGTAAACACACCCTGGAACTTCTTGTCACCTGGAATTGCTCCAGCTCTGAGAATATTTTCAGACCTCAGACTCTAAACATAACTTTTAATCAGTTACTCTCAATATACTCTTCTATGTCGACATTGATACAATTCACAGGTCCCTCTACTTGCTATCCCTCTCTTAGCTCCTGTTTGTCTTCATTCTTTTCTTTCCTGGTTGATAGTCTCTAGTCCATCACTTATACCCTTCTAGTTCTTAATGCCTTTAACTTTCATGCCCTGTTGTTCTTCCATTGCTCCTGCTTGGCCAAATATCAAAGCTGGATGAACTTCCTTGTTGCCCATCTCTAAATCTTCAGATGAGCTACTGGAGAAAATATGACAACCTAATGGACACTAAACCATCTGGACTTAACTTTCCACACTGCTTCTTTACCTCATCCACTTTCTGCCATCCTCTATCTCA
>NW_017732176.1:666498-668148 GCF_001890085.2 Hipposideros armiger | reverse complement strand
TTTTTTGGCATGGGGGAAAGTTTGAGTGTGAAGGAGACTGAAAGAGACCTGAATAAACACCAATAAGTGCTTATTGAGTAACTGAGTATAATTACAACAGACGGAAAGTACTTTGATGTCTAAAGATGGAAATCGTTGCTCAGGCTTAAGCACACTTGAACACACATTGCCAGGGCCACTGTGTTGATATTTTAAGCCCATAAGAAAATGATGCCAATAGAAAAGGCGGAAGGATATTTCTGCTCTGCTAGGATTCTCATTTTCCTTTGAAGCAAGGTTCTCCTATTTTGCCCAGAGTCTTCACTAAATAAGCATTGAATGAAGGAGAAGAATAGGGGCTCATATTTCACCTACTCAGACTATTTGTTCTTCGGAGTTTTCTCCAGGTGAAATTTGCCTGTTTCTAACAAGTTGTAATTTAAAGAGTAGCAGCTGGAAAGGACTTAAAACTGTAAAAAAAGTCTGAGAAAGGTATAAACACAGTCTTTTCCTGGAGGATTTGCCACTTAAAACTGCAACTGTTTTTAATACCAGGTATCCTTGGTGGCTAGTGGCTCACGAAAGCACAGAAGTTGCAGGGAGCAGGGTTCAAGCGCTCCCAAGGGCATGACTTGTAGCTTTCCACTCATTATGGAATCAAGCTTTGAGAGCGAGTCCCCTGTCTGAGACCATTGCACTGTCCTGCCAGGGAGAAATAAGAGGTAAGTGGACCTGAAAAGTATAAAATAGAAGACACTTNATTAAGGGGTTTCTTGAGCATGGTAGGTCTTATACTAGGTTTTACAGTCCCTTAGTTGATATCATTCTGAACAAGTGGTTTCCAACCCAATACTTGAACACTTTTTGAATGTCAAACCATGGATCCTTATATATATATATATATATATATATATATATATATATATATATATATATATATATACTAATCTTACTTTTAAGTATCCTTTGATTAAAAAATATATAATGATAAAAAAAGCTACCATGAATTCAGAAATACTTCAAAATTTATTTTAGTTTAATAGCATCTATATACTTTTATAAATATCACTTTATTTGTTTTACAGAAAATGGCTTCACCAAACACAAGTGTTCGACACTCAAAACATCCAGAGCCCCTCATCTGGGCTCACTTTTCATTCCTGCTAAGCTTTCCCTCTTCTTTTCATCTTTCTTGAGACCTAATTTTCTTCTAAGATGTTGCCAGCCTCCTTTATCCCAAACAAAACTACATTCTCCCTCATTTCTTCTAACTTTTCTTTAATACATTTATCCTCCAAGAAATTTCTCATGCCCATTCTCCAGTATTTTCTTTTAAATTCAATGAGTTCAGATTTAATAAACTTTATTGAACACCAATTATGTGCCAAGTACTATGCTAGACACATCCAACACAATTACATTTAATCTTCACAATAAGACTTCAAGGCTGTTATTATTGTCACCACATAGGAGGAAATTAGTGACTCAGTCAGGTTGCTAAGTTTTTAATTAAAAGAATCTCTTCAAGGCCTCTAGTTTTTCCATGTATAATATCTTATGATGTGTCATATTGCTCTTAATGATTATGTGGATCACACATCATGTACCATTTCTTCTGTACCAATTTCTATTCTAGGTGCTGGATGAGGGCAATAAGAACAACTTTTACAC
>NW_017732176.1:637967-662268 GCF_001890085.2 Hipposideros armiger | reverse complement strand
TCTTGGGAAGGAATGTACCTTCTAGGGAGAAGAAACATTGTTAAATTACCCATTGGTCTAGGACTACAGAATGCTGTAACGTGATGATATCATCTCTAAATGCCTAAATACATCTAGTCCTTATCAAGGAGAGAAATGCAATTTACACAAAGATCAGGTGACAGCCATTTATCTATGCTAGCAGCACCAAATGGCTTTGGAACCTCTCCCCATTCCACAACAAAATGTGTACTTTGCAAATGAATTTTCCCCAAATCTGGAAGCATTATTAGATTAGAGCAGAAATGAAACTATGGACACTAAAACATTCATTGTCTTGTGAATTTCAGCATAGCTGATGCAGAATCAATACAAGATATTTCAGAGCAGAAATAGCATGCTTTTCCTGTCTCTGACTTTCCTGAAAGTGACCAGCCCACCCAAAGACATTTATATGAGCAAGTCCTTTGTCATTTGTAAACCAGGGGAAAATCTGTGGCAAAGATATTTTTTCCACCCAAAACCAAAAAACAAAAATTATGTGACTTTTATGGCTAATTCATGGTCATGGGGAGGGTGTGGTTTTTTATTTCTTGTTCTTTAAAACAGATACACCAATATCCAAAAGAGAATGAGGAGGGGCTTTAAAGAAAGAGACACACGCCCATATTGTGTTTGTATAAATGCTTTATGAAGCAATATTTAGAATCAACAGTCTTACTGCCAGAAAGTGAAAGCTGAGAATCTAGTCACTGTTGTGTCTGAGCCACAAACTAGCTACTGACCAAGTACCACATCTGTTTATTTTACCGATTCAGTTAACATTTTCTGTCCACTGGAAACATCTTACTGTGTGTCAGAGAAAAATCCCTTACCACTATACATAAAATGTAAAGCTCTGGAAAGGGCAGAGTCTGGTTAGAAACAGCCATGCCCCCTTAAACCAGGCATCTCCCAGTGGCTCAGTCTATGCTAAACCTGGTGAGTTCTGGGCCCACTATGCCTCTGGGGTCTGCCAATATTACAGAAAAGAAATATGAGTTGCTGGGGAAGTTGGGGAGACACACCTATTATCTGTTGCTTAAGGGAAAATGCTTATAAAAGTGTACTATGCTGGATGCATATCACACCCATCTGAATAATTCAAACCTGAGTTATTCCCTGAGGTCAGGGAATAACCGTTTGTTTTTTTGTTGCTGTTTGTTTGTTTGTTTTGAGCTAAGAAAAGATAAAAGAGGAAGATAAAAGTGCACAGATAAGACCTAAGATACCACTGAGACCATGGCCTGCAATCTTTGTTTTAGGCACAGGAGAATTCACTTGATAGGCATTTGCAATCGGGCAAGTCATCATTCTGTTTTTTCAATGTTCTACATACATCCTTAGGATTCCTATGCTCCATGCCCAACACATTTTGAAATCTGTTACTCTTCTGCATGTTTCTTTCCAACATCTAAAATGCATGGCTTTTGGCAGCTTCACTCAAGGACAGGTTCCTGTGAAGCCTGGAGAAAAATGTCTGACCTTAATTCCCAACCTTGAAAAGAGAGACACTGCTGGATATCTTAAAATGCATTTGGCTGAGCTCCAGGAAGCGCTGGATGAAGCAGAGATGGAAAAACTCCACTACATTCCCAGTTATAAACACAGGTTTTCGCTTTGTTCTGAATCGTCCTAAGAATTAAAACTGTTTTTCTCCTGAGGTTTGAGCATCAACAGAACTCAGGAAATGTAAAATTATCATGTCAGTTATTTGGTCAACAGGATTGTCAGTTATAAGTCAATAGCAGTATTAATTTGTCCTCCAATCTCATTGACCTATAGGAGCACCACGTCACGATTTCATCCTTGATTGAAGTAATAGCATGCTTTGAACTAATATGGGTCTTGAAAAACTACATTATTCAAAATTCTTAGGCACGCTTGATGGAAAGAGGAAATTAGTAAGTATAAAGTTCATGACCAAAATTCCACCTCCTTCACAAAGCCTTCCAGATAAAATGGTCTCTCTTATCCCGAATTCCTATACATGGCACTGACATTTAACCAAAATAGCTTTGACTGCCCACTTAGTTATTCTGCTACTGGTGTCTTGTCTCCCCAGGTGGATTTTGGGTTGTTAGAGAGAAGAGGCTTTGTTTTAGCTTTTTCCTTATTTCCAAGTAACACCTGCTTCAATAAGCCTGTCTTAAGCGCTTATTAAATGCTTGCTTAATTAATGAACAATTCTTCCTCCCGAGTTCTCCTCTTCCATTGGTCCCATCAGACTAAATTGATTCCCTCAACATTTAACACTCTAGAGTCCAACTAGCAAACTGTTTTTGTGTTTCTGGTCATTAATCTTCACACTGCTAACTGCAGCAAAATTAAACAGGCATCATCTGGGAAGAGCTAGCCAGTAATTATCCTAACATCAGTCACTCAGTTTGCTCTTGCCACTTACTTTTTATAAAATTAAATTTATTGGGATGATATTGGTTAATACAATTATATAGGTTTCAAGTTTACATTTATATAAAACATTATCTATGTATTGCATTTTGTGTTCAGTTCTCCTTCTATCACTGTATATTTGACCTCCTTTACCCTCTTCTCCCTTACCCTCTGGTAACCACTAAACTGTTGTCTGTTTCTATGAGTTTTTGTTTGTTTGTCCTGTTTGTTTGTTGCTTTTAGTTTTATATCCCACATATGAATGAAATCATATGGTTCTCGACTTTTTCTGTCTGACTTATGTCACTAGCTTTGCCACTTTCATTCTTCAACTCAGCAACAGCCTTCAGAAAGAAGGAGGGAACAGAACTTATTTTCCAACTACATTGACATTAAAAACAAATTAAAATAGTAGCATGAAATTACCTAAATTATGATTAAAATTGTGATTAAAAACTTTGTTAAATGGTACTCTTCCTATGTCATTTTGATGGCAACCCTCAAGGTCGTTCCCATTTACAAACTGAAAAGAAATCTGGTCAAAAGACAGCTATCACCAATTCTAAGTAGACCAAACATAGGTCAAGTTTGTCATACGTGTGCCTCATGTACTTTGTTCCATAGCCCAACCTCAATTCCACTGCTTTCTCTATCACAAATTAGCCACACCTCTAATATTATTTCTGACTTCAGAAAAACATCTGTTACAAACAAAGAGAGCTTGGTAACTTTTCTCCTGGGAGCCAAAATCTTTATAAGAAGATGCAAAAAACCAATGATAATTAACACAAATGCTTTGCTAATGACAGAAATTCAAGCATTATTCCCTGCCCAGATGAAAACACAAAATCTACTTTTTTAATTTAAGGGTAAGCAACGGCTGACAATGAGTATGAATGAGGCCAGCTCTAACTGTAATAAATGTCTCTTGCAGAAACAACTCATCAAATATTGTTGCACAAAGCTCTTAGGATTGTTTTATTTTTAAAGGAAGAGATCATCTCACACAGCTGTTTGATGACTTAGTATCCTGGACTGAAAGCAGCTGAAAGTTAGCAATGAATCTTTCCTGCAAATGGTGATGATACTTTTACTTCAGAGGATGGTGTTTGCCTGGAAAGGAACAACCCAATCCATCAGTAAAAGGAAACAGCACTTCCAAGCTTTTATTTTGTAACAGGATCTTCATACGGGCCCAACAACTAGCCAAATGGCTCTGTTCCTCCCAACCCACCTTCTGCTCCAGGGTCTCACATTTTGATTGTTTCTGCCACTTTATACTGACCCCTAGTTGAACTCTGTGCCATTTAATTTTGATTAAAGTGTGGACACAAACTCATTTGTTTTTTTCCCCCTTAGCATGGCTAAGACAGATAGGAACTTTCACAAAAGGTTTTCTAAATATCAATTTAAACAAAACAACAAAAAAGGAACATAAAACTTATAAATACATGAAAACTCTGTGGCATATAAAACACAATTTTTTAATTTTACATGTGCTGGTGTGCACCCGGGGCTTATAGACCTTGTCCTATTTTATGCTCTATCTGGGATGGTTTTACTTAACCCTAAACGGCTGACCCAAATTTACAGCTTTCTACCTAGAAGGAAGGAAAATTTTTTCTGGTCCTCTTTGGGTCCCTGGCTGGATCTTAAAATTAAATTGACAAAGACAGATTATCAAGAGAAAAAGTATGTAAATTTTATCAAATTTTTATGTGTACCTTCACAAGAGAATGCAGACAGACAGACCCAAAGAAGTGACCAGAGCAGAAAGCTTTTATATCTTTTAGAAAAGAAACAATAAATTTGTAAAGAATTGACAAGGCGGAGAGGTTTGAGCTAGGGGTAGTAAAACGGTGAAGTAACAAGTTTTGTTTATATAGCCTTTTCAGCTTCAAATTTCCTGTTTCTGGTGATAAGGATGGTACAGGGAGGTACCTTTCACTAGGGAGACTTATCTCCTGCTTTCAGCGGAAAAAAGTGAGGGTAGGGGTCAAAGTTATCTTCCTGCTTCTTTCGTTTTCTCAAACTTCATTAGCTTAAGATATTCAGGATGCCAAGGTGCCATATGTTGGGGTAGCACATCCTAAACCCCACTATACCTGTGTTCTGACTTCCAAAGTTTTGGCTCAGCTTCCTGTGGAGGAAATCGTTTAAAGATCCCGAATCTCCTAGTAGATATCATGGCTACATTGTGGTCAGAATCAGGAGAGATAGATTTCCACTCAACCACCAGGGCTTCCCCTCCGCCACCCTACCAGCACCAACAGGGCCTCCTTCTATGTTCTGACCAGAGAAACACATATTTTAGTCAAATGATTAATGCCATGAATGACCCCACGCTTTATGTGAGATTTCCCCACCCCTGTACACCGGAAGATGCCTGTGTACTTTAGAGGTTCAAAAATATAAAATACATAAATGATTAATTAACATAATATCCCCATGTCCATACAATGAGAGTAGATGAGGAAATGGGGGCGACTCTAGAAAATTAGAATGAACTATCCCTACCCCGACATTAACACTGGAAACCACCGAATCTTCTCTTTCCCAGTAGCTCATCAGAGGACTTAACGTCATTAGAGTGCTTACTGAACGAAGCAAAGGGGCTTGCTGACTTTTCCACCACTATACCAGTTTTGTATACAATGACCGCTACTGATTTATTTATATGTTTCCATCACCGAAATCCCTGTTCTTGTGAGATCAGCTTACCCAAACCTCAGAACCATGAATTTACTTGATAAGGTTGAATGAGCCTCTGCAAGGAAAAAAAAAAAATGTGTGGAGTGAAGAGAAACTGGGCTTGCTTGCAATGGACAAGCTCAAATTCCCAAAAGAGAGGATTTGATATTTGGTCGTCATTAAGAGTATGTATATGTCATTCTAAATTCAGTCGTTTTACTGCATGACAAATGTCAGTAAGCTAAATAGTAGAAACAGAAACCTGCTGAATTATGACAAGAACTTCCTCCTCTTTAAAAACAATGGTGAATGAGCTGGAATAAAAGGCTCCACTTCTCACATCTGACCTCTGAAACATGAGAAAAGCCGGATGTGGGCTTCTGACCTACTGATCCCATGGAGATCATAACATAAATTCAGACAAAAACAAGGTGTTTTCTATTCATTGGAAAAGGAAACAGCTCTAGAAATTGTTTATTGCTCAGCTCTTGGATATCTAATCAAATTCAGGAGTGTTTATTTGGAATAAACTATGCCTGCATAAATAAATTTATCAACTTGGGATCTTCTTGTCACCCAACCTCAAATCCCCTTAACCAATAGAATTTGCTCTAGCTTATTCTTCTCTCTCCTGTTACCAAATTTTGTTTCTCAGCCTCCTGCTTAAGCGTTCAGTTTCCTTCAACACTGATATTTACTCCTACTACCTAAAAAAACAAAGCCAAAAACAAAAGCCATCATACCTGCTTTCCCTTCAAAATAATGTAAGTGGCTCTAACCCTGATCTCTACCATCAGACTTTGCTACTAGGCTCATACCCACAGCTGGCCTTGCTGAACAAGTTCATTTTCAATCCCTCTTATCTTAACAGAAACCTGGTTATCGCGATGACACTTCTGCCCAGCTGCCTTTCCTTGTGAAATCCTCACCTTCCACTCCCACTTGGTTTATGATGGAAGAAAAATTTCTATCCTGTTGTGCCTGTCAACCCATCAATCTATTTTCATTAAGTCTTTCTAACTCTTGATCCTTTCATTAACTTACCTCCAGCATGTAAATGCACTGTATGTGTGGCTTTTGTTGATGACATTTGCTCTCCCATTTTTTTATCCACCCAGATTCCTGCTATTGGCATTAATTTCATGGTCTAACCCTTTTAAAATGTATCTTATGGGTCATATTTATTTGTATACACTGTGTTGGCCTCTTTGACACCTTTATGTCCCAATTCCTGTTTCTCTATCTCAGCTGATCTTCCTCAGCTGTGCCCTTTCCACCAACAGGTCCACACTCTGACTCTAATTATCTCAAAACCCCTGAACTTCATCTCCATATTCTCCTACTGAACCATTCCCTTGCTTCTTTCTATCTTTACTCACACATGTTCCATTTACCCATAACCACTGCGCCAACTCTTAACTCTCACCAGAATCTGTTATCACAATCTCTTTTTTCACTCAATCTGTTATAGTTACACAATTCCCAATTTAACTCTAAATCTAGGTATTTCAAGAGTTCCTTATAATCCAATCATGTATTCATTCTTCAAACCAATATATTTTGAGCACTCTCTATATGCTAAATGCTGGGACATGACTAAGGAAGAAAATAGGCATGATCTCTGCCTTCCTGGAATTTGCAGTCTAACAGAAAAGACATATTAAACAAGTAAATGTACAAATAAATACATATTCACCAAATAACAAATTACTAATTAAGATCTATGAAGGGTGCAAAAGGAAAATAATGGGGGGACCCACTTTTGGTTGGGAGAATGAGGGAAATGCTCTCTGAGGGAGTGGCATTTGAGCTAAAATATAGGGAGAGGAGGAATAACATGTATGTAGGGCCTGAGATAGGAAAGTGTTGGGTGTGTTTGAGGAAAGGCCAGTGTGGCAGGAGCGAGCAAGCAAAAAAGTGGCTCCAGATGAATTTGGAAGATTAGATAGGATTCTGATCATACAAGAACTTGTAGACCATGTTATGGAGTTTGGAATTTGTTATAGGTGCAATGGAAAGTCATTAGGAGATTTAAGCAGCAGATTATGAGCTGATATGCAAGATTAGGGGCAACAACATGCATAAGTACCCAATTGTGCTGGTGGGCAACAAATGCGACAATAGCCACTGTTGAGAGCTGACTATGAGAGATGGCTCTGCCTATGCATTGGAGTGGAATTGTGTCTTCATGGAGATCTCTGCCAAGACAGATGTCAATGTGCACAAGCTGTTTCCTATGCAGCTGATCCATGAGAAGTCCATCGCCCGCTTCCAGCCTTCCCAGAAGAAACTCCAGATGCCTAAGACCACCAAGAAGGCGATCAGCAAGTACGTCATCATGAGAGCTCTGGGCCTGAAGAGCTGGACCTTCTCCTGGAGTGGGCAGGAGACATGGACCAATCCCAGGGTAAAGAGTCATCTGTACATGATTGATTGTTGAGCCATGGTTTGGGTTGTAACAGCTAGATATCAATAAGTGTCCCTTGTAAGTTAGTGATTTTTCTTTTGCCCAAGAAACAGCATTCAAATTTTTACAACATTGATGAAAATATTACTTTATATAAAATGGGTGAGTTCTGAGTGAGAGGATAAAGAAAATGTAGAAAAAAAAGAGTGTGCTGGTAAGTTGATATCCTATTGTCATTGCCTGTATTGTGGGTAACTGTGAGGAATTATTCCAGGATCAATTTGATACAGTTTGTGTGACCCTGTTCAGTGAACACAGATGTGGAGAATACTCAGGAGAGCTTTTAAAAAAGAGATTGATGTAAATTTGGAACATTGGGAGGTGAAACTATGCAAATGGCAAGGTGGCCCCTGGAAGCAGGATGAACTATGTCTGGAAAAACTTGCAGTTTGGTTTCAAGTTAGAAAGGGTCTGTCTAGGGGGTGCATCAAATATACATTTTGGCCTAATGACAAATGACCAAGTATTAAAGTATAGTATTTGATCAAAATGGAGGCCAAACTCACTATCAGTATCATGGATTGCATTTGGATGCTGCAGAAAAAAAAATTGACCATTTTACCCTAAAGAATTTAATAACTATTACAAATATATTATGAAAATTTAATAGCCAAATTTTAAAAGTTTGATATTCTCATGTAAGAGCAAGAATTCTTCAGCACTGCCAGCTTCTCAATTGCTTCTGTGTTTACTATATTGTTTTTTTGTGACACTTCATAGATCTTCTGTTTCAACTAATATCAGAAGAAGAACAAGATATTTGGGGATTACTTGGTTTTTCCTTATCAATTTCTTATTTTCTTTATATGATTTATAATAATTTACTATATTCAGATTGATGATAATTTATCATGAATAATATGTGATTTAGAAGTTGTTTTTTGTCAAACTTGAACTATTGACATTCTCCTTTCCATTCTATTTTGGTGAGTTCCTATAATACTTGTTCTTAAAAACATAGTTGGCTCAATAAAATAAAATATCTCAATACAGCTATCGAAGGTCATTTTGTTTAACACAATGAGTGCCACTTTATCAAGCAATTCTATAGAAATTATCACTTTGATACAATCTAATCTATTATTCTGCCTTGTATAATTAAATTTATTAAATGTTTGTTGGCTGAAAAATGGTTTTTCCTAAAGTTATCTATATCATACACTTTCCATAGTTATATTAACTATCAAAATATTTCTCTATTTATGTAACTACTTAAAAGGTTTTTATGTATATACTATCATTAGCTTTAACTGTCATTAATAATTGTTACTCTGATTAGATATGATTAGGTATGGCCTTCAGGGATGCCAGAAATTACATTGCAAGAGACATTCAGCTACTTGGTCTGCCCCATGACAATGCTGAATAGCAAATTGTGGTCAGGTACTGAGGCTACTAGGTGCATCTCTGGTATCTATACCACTGAAATGGTATTGTAGGGCTGGAAGGGGAGTCACTCTATTACGAAATCTAATATGATGGTTTTCCTGGGACACATAGGCAGAGGTAGGTGTATGCATTCCTGGCCTGGGTGCATAGGTCACGGTTCTTGAGGAACTGAAGGATGTCGGTTATAAACACATTATCAGAGACCCATTGGGCCCTCTTCAGCATTTTGGTGGTGCATCCTAATAGGTTGGCTTATCCCTACATACGTTCTGTGTAAGCAGTCACCAAATAATGTTTACTGTCTTCACATTGGTAGAAATGAAAAATAATAGCATTAGCCTAGACCCCCCTGTTGGACACGCCCCAAATAGTTTTCAAAACTATCTGTGATCTTTGGGGGCAGGATGTTAGGTTCCATATGGATGATCACTAATTCTTTCCACCATCCCGTCACACAGGACACTATAGAAATGCCATCTCATCCAATAACCCCAGGAATCTGTATTAGTCAAAGAAGATAGAAATTACATATTGACTTTAGATTAGTCTCCCATACAAATTCTGAAGTTTGGAATCGGGGCAGCCTGGGAGGGCTAGAAAGGAGAACTGCAAAAAGTAGGGCCTGTGAGATGGAGATGTCTCCAGCAGAATGTCTGCTAATTAGTCCTCAAGGGCTGCTGCATCCTGGAGGGGTAGTCTTGATCCTCAATTGGTACCACGTTTTCCCAGGACAGTGATTGGACTGTGACCACAAACTAGGCCGAGTAAATAGTATGTTAAAGGAAACTTGGATTTACAGTGAAATATCTGAGCCCTCCCTTTTGGAGGACTTAGAACAATGATCAGTCAGGCCAGTGACAAAATTACAGGTCCCAGGAGATAGGAGCTAAGGTAGAGAGGCCTGATCTCCAGAGGGCCAGGGATCTAATCATTAGAGATAACACAGGGATTTAGATGGCAAAAAATAGCTGTATGACCAAGGGATTTGGGAATACCTCATTTATGCCTGGTCAAACACACTTCACATTCTCAAGTGTGTACTTTTGCTTTAATAAACTCCCTGCGCTTTCCTACGCTTATCTGGCTCTTGAATTTTTTCACGCGAGGATAAGAACCTGGTTTTTGCTCCGGGTTGAGCCTGCTTCAGGACATCCTCGAGAGCCTCTGGCATCATTCTGAATATTTGGTGAATGAGTAAATGAATACATTCCACTGTTTATTAGCACATTATATTTGAACTCATTTTTCTACTGATTAACATCTGTGCTGCCGTCAGTTTATCGCTATTACAGATAATCTTGGCCTGAACTGCTCTAGGCAAGGCCATGTTTCCCCATTGAATCCTACGGTGCTTACGTCCTCCTGACTTCCTCTGTCTGTGTTCCTGTATCCATATTTATTAAAATATGACCTGCTTGCTGTGTGGTCAGCTGAGAAATTGCTTTTGATTGGCATTCACAAGAAACCCAAAAGGAATGAACACATATGATTGTATAGGTTTTGCTGGAAATGTCTGTAGTCCCACTGTGGCAGCCATTAATGTAGTTCACCAACAATTCTGATTCTTCTCCTTCCAGACACATAGTAGGATAGTTCTTCTCTGTTCCTTTTAAATCTCTCTTAAAGTGACTTGCTTCTGCCAGTAAAATGTGAAGTCCTGAAGAGCCAGTAAGTGACTGTCACGTTTCTTCCCCCTGCAGCAGGGGGGCCAGAGCAGAGCCCACCCTATCCCTACCAACCCAAGATGAGCATATAGTGCTACCAAGAAATAAACTTTTTTTTTAATACCCCTCAGATTTGGGGATTATTCGCTATGGAATCAAACTTAGCTCCTCCCAAATAATAGACACAGGGAAAGACCATATGAAGTGTTGCATAGCTTCTGTGGGCGTCCTGTTTTATTTCCTCCTCCAGGGCTGAGCTGGGTACTCTTGGCCCCTTCCGGAGGCCCAGGCTCCAGATGCATGACCTTTGTAAGTGTAGTCCACATCCTTTCTGACTGACTTTTCCTGATAAAAATTTTCTCTATCCATTGCTGCTCCCCTCCAAAACAATTAATTGCTACCCTAGCAAATGTATTACACAATTTTCTCTCAAAGAAATTGGAAGAACACAAGATATATTCTTATGTCCATGATCACCCTCACTGGACCACTGTTCTCCCAGAGAATTGCATGTAACCTCTCTGAAACCCTTCATTTCCTGTTTCCTGGCTTGGCCTGATTTGATAGGACCGTGAGAAAAATTTTCAGTCACTTGCACCACTCCTGTCAAACTCGTTACAGAGAGAAGATCCTTGGTATCAGAGGGTCTGTAGCAGCATTAGGAGAATAAGCCTTCCATCACACTTTCTGTCCATTTTCACTCAGGGTTTACCCTTGTGTGTCTAGGAGGAATGCATTGGGTGAGCACCCTACCTCAGCTTCTTGCTCCAAGGCCTCTGTCGTTTTTGCTTGAGTAGTCTACCACAAACGCCACACCAACCATCACAACAAATAACAAAAACTGAATTATTTAATGTGCCAAAGCCTAGATCAATTCTTTGCTTTGTTCCACATATAATGAGCCCAGCAAGATACCCAGGGTTAATAACTTGACATAACTGACAAATTGATAACTGTAACACTTCTGTGTCTTAACAAACTATAAGCAAATTACAAGGGTATTTTGATTGTCTTTTGTTGCAAAACAATCCTAAATTTAGTTGCCTAAATGACTATCTATAAACAAGGGTTATTCTGGGCAGTCTTTCTGGTAATGCTCAGGCTCAGCTGATCTCAGTTACACTATGTCATGTGTCTGTGGTCAGGTGGTGCATTGGCTGAGTATTAGCTAATCCCTATGGCTTCACTAAATGTCTGACAATTGGCTGGCTACCAGCTGGGGCAAAAGTGTGCATGTATCTTTCATCACCTAGCAGGTTGGCCTGGACTTATTCACATGGCAGTGGACACAGAGTTCCAAGATCAAGACCTAATGCAAGTCCTCATGCCCAAAGTGATTTGCAATTTTGCTATTTTTTTTTCATTGGCTGAAGCAAATCACAGGATATCCCAAACTCAAGGGATGACAAAAGACTCTACCTCTAATGGGTGGGGTGATTAAGCATGTGGATAAAAGGACAGGAAGCATCTGTGGCCATTTCTTTCCATCTGCCATAAGAAAGTGGTCTCCAGGGCCGGCCGAGTGGCGCGATGGTTGAGAGCTCGCTTGGGATGCCAGAGGGCCCCGGTTCGGATCCCACATATGAGGGCCAGTGACACTGCCCTCTACAGCTAAGATGCTGAACAACGGCTCAACCTGGAGCTGGGCTGCCGTGGGTCGCCGGCGACGGCGTAGGCTGCACTCCCTGTGGCAGTGGGTTGCCATGGGCTACCGTGTGTAGCCAGCAGCCAGCGTGAGCGGCCAGCAGCCGCAGTGAGCGGCCGTCCAGAAGCCGGCGACTGATCTGCCTCACCCAGGAAGAGCATAGTGATGGTGCCAACTTGGGCCAGTGAAGCGGCGTCCTCCACAACTAGATTGAGGAACAAAACGACAGCAACTTGTCTGTTCCCCTTCCCCCAATTCCCCAGCACTGTTCCCATCCCCCCAATTCCCCAATAAAAATCTTAAAAAAAAAAAAAAGAAAGTGGTCTCCAATGCAGGCCTTAGCCTTCCTCTGAATAGCTTTCTGATCAGATCTAGTATAGCCTAGGGTACCGAATCCATGCAGTATATTAATACCAATCCCTCCAGGGCCCTTTCAGAGGACTGAGTCACTCCTGTATCATCTCTTGTTCTCCAAATCTGCACTAGCATCTGTAGCACTAAACAGCTGTTCCCTATGGCTTAGGATAAAAGTCTGCCACATTTGTATACAATTATAGAAATGGCTTCAAATCAGGAAATCAGGATTTAAATTTTTGGTAACACTATTACTATGTGCATTTTCAAGAGCTGGAGGAATTACCCAGGCCATTGAGGTGTTTAATCTCTATTTCTTCTTCACTTTATGCACTAGAACTCCTATAATATTTCATATCTACCTATAGATAAATATCCTCCTTTCTTGTACCAGGGGCATTGCACTCTTTGCACATTTCTCCTTATAGCTTACTGATTTTATAGTATACTTCTTGATTCTAAGGTCAAATATATCCACAAAATTATGGAAACATAAACACATTTTATTTTTATATTTGTTAACATTTGCATTATAGAAGATCTAGGATTGCATTATATAATATGGTAGCCATTAACTATATGTGGTTATCGAGCACTTGAAATGTGGCTAGTTTAAATTTAGATGTGCTTTAAATTTAAAAAATGCCAGATTTTGAAGATATAGTGTAAAACAAAGAATGTTAACTAGTCACATTAATAACTTTTGTATTGATTACATATTAAAATGAGAATATTTTACAAACTTGAGTTATAGAAAATGTATTACTAAAATAAGTTTACTTGCTTATTTTCACTTTTATTAATATAACTACTAGAAAGTTACACAATGTGGTTCATTTTTGGCTCTCAGAATTTATTCTAGCAATTTATAGAAAAATGAAGGTGAAGTGGTTATATAAATGTCGACAAATTATATCTGAGAACAAAGGACATTTTCAAAGATAAAGAAGTTTATTACACGATGATGAATAAGACATACAAATTCTAAATATGTATGACCCTAATACATATTAGGGTATGACCCCATCAAAATACATGAAGCAAACACTGAAAGCTGCAAGGAAAATTAGACAAATCCATAATTATCGTTGGGAATTTTGATGCCCATCTCTCAATATTTGATAGAACAAGTAGTCAGAAAAACATCAAGGATCAAGACTATTGGAACAACACCAGCAACGAACTTGACTAAATTGACTTTTATAGGAAATGCCATTCCACAGAAGCAAAATGTATAGCCTTTTCTAGTGCAAATGGAACCTTTAGCAAGATACCACATTCTGAGCTATAAAACACATATCAATAAATTCTCAAAAGGATTCAAATCATACACAGTATATTATCTGTTCACACTGGTATTAAATTAGACATCTGTAACAGAAGAATACTTGGAAAAATCCTCCAAATATTTGGAAATTAAATAACACACTTCTAAATAATGCATGGACCAAAGAATACAACAAAAATGAAATTAGAAAGTATTTTGTACTGAAAGAAATTGTAGCACAACATTAAAATGTGAGGAATGTCACTATAGTGGTTTTCAGAGACAAATTTTAAGTACTAAATGCTTATATTAGAAAAGAAGAAAGGTCTAAACCAATAACCTAAGTTTCCACCTTAAAAAACTAGAATCAGAAGGCCCAATTAAACCCAAAGTTAACAGAAGAAATAAAGATCAAGGCATAAGTCAATGAAATGGCAAAGACAAAACAATAGAGTAAATCAAGAAAACCAAAAGCTGATTCTTTGAGAAGGTCAATAAAATTGATAAACCTCTAGTTAAAGTGGTCAGGAAGAAAAAAGAAGGAATGAAGATACAAATTATCAACATCAAGGATGAGCATTACTACAGATACTCCAGCTATGAAAAGGATAATAAGAAAGTCTCAATTGTAAGCATTAGTAAGGTAGATAGTACTGTATTTTGTGTGAGTGTGGAGAGAAAAGAACTCTGCTGCACAGTGAAGTAAATTGATACTAAAACTCCTTTCTGGAGCATATATCCAAGAGCAAGCCTCAAGCAGTTTTGTAAAGAGATATTTCTCACAGAGTTGTATGTGGTAAGGGGGGATTAGAGGCAACCCAGGCTTCACCACAAGAGAATGGATAATAAAGCGTGGTGGATATGTGTTATGGAATATTATGCAGCCCTCAGGAGCAAGGAATGTCATGAACATACACACATCCTAAAACCGTGTGCATATTTAAGGACATCTATCACACATTAAAGCATAATCTTCCTCCAATGAATGTCTGTTTTTGATGTCGTTTGAGGAGAATCATCAAGTCGGGACCAAGACCGTTTATGTACCATATTGTTGTAAACAATCCACTTCTCATCACCAGTTATGAGTCGCTTCAAAAAAGGATAGCTTTCCTCACGTTTAATGAGCATATTGCAGATGTTTATATTACTCGTCATCAAATGAACTTCTTTGAGTTCATGCGGAACCCAAATATCGAGCTTGCTTACGTATCCCAGCTATTTCAAGTGGTTGTGAATGCTTGAATGATGGATGTTCAATGTTTCTGCAATCTCTTGTGTTGTGTAATGTGGGTTTGACTCAATCAATGCCTTTATTTTGTTGTCATCAACCTCGGTGGGCCTTCCTGACCGAGGAGAATCATTGAGATCAAAATCACCAGCACAGAATTTTGTGAACCATTGTTGGCACTGACATTCTTGTAGAGCATTGTCACCACCGTAAGCTTTGTGCAACTTTTCACAAGCTGGAAGAATGTTCTTCCCTTTATGGAAGTAAAACAGTAAAATATGGCAAAAATGTACAGTTTGGTCTTCCATCTTCAAATGTTGTATAATCTCCAAAACTCAACCAAATTGCTCATTTTTTTTTAGAATGAAGCTAGAACTGTCAGCTGTCAAGTGACATAACAATAACACAGATGCAAATGACTCTAGTATTTCCAAAAATGAACTAATGCCATCTGTTGCAAACATGTGTCATGACTTTTCTGACAACCCAATAACTCTTACGGAAATCAACAACCACTTAAGACATATACCAATTTTTTCTCTTCAACTTCCCTCTCTTAAGAAACAAAATTCAATTGCAGTTTTTTTACTTCTCCAAAGTTCTATAATACTTACAATTCATAGTTGAATGAGCAAAGGCATTTCTAGAAAGAGTTAATTTGTTTTCTGGAATTTTTATGCAGTATAGTACACTAAAATATTTTCTTTTGCCCTATGCATGCATATCCATAAGGGAAAATATTTCATCAGTTTAGATGTTTATGCTTTCACAATAAAGGGTTGTTTTATTATTTTTATATTATTTTTAAAATGCATTCAATTCATTTAAACAAACAAACAAAACAGTTCACTCATTTCTCCCAACCACTACTCCCTACTTCTGACAAACATCAATCTGTTCTCTGTATCCATTAGCTTAGTGACTATATTCCATATTCAAGAGAGATAATGTTGTATTTGTCTTTGTCTGACTTATTTCACTTAACGTAGTACCCTCAAGGTTCATCTATGTTGTGGTCCAACCATGCAGTGTGGATTTAATTTTACTTTCCCTGATAAGTGATGAAGTTGATCTTTTCATATATCTATAGGCCAGTTGAGTATCCTTCTTTTGTGAAGGCTCTTCAGGTCTTTTGTCCATTCTTTTAGTGGGTTTATTATATATTTTGTATATAAATACTCAGTGGGACATAAGTATTACAAGTATCACTTCCCAGCCTGCAGCTTGCTTTTTCCACTGCTTTAATGGTGTCTATATTAGTGTGCTAAAGCTGCCTTAACAAAACATCACAGATTGGGTGGCTTCAACAACAGAGGTTTATTTTCTCACAGTTCTGGAGACTGGAAGTCTGAGACCAAAGTGTTAGCAGGTTTGGTTGCTAATGAGGGCTGCGAGGGAGACTCTGTTCTAGGTCTCTCCCTGGCTTGCAGATAGCCACCATTTTTGCTGTGTCTTCAGGTAGTCTTCCCTTTGCATGCACATGTGTATGATATCTCTCTCTGTGTCACCAAATTTCCTCTTATAACACCAGTCATATTGGATTAGGGCCCACCCTAAAGACGTCATTTTTACTTAATTGCCTGTTTAAAGACCTTATCTCCAAATACAGTTACATTCTGGTGTACTAGAGTACTTCAGACTTAAACATATGAATATAAAGGAGACACAATTTAGTGGCTTTTTTTGAGATATGATTGAAAAACCATAATATTCACCATTTTAAAATGTACAATTCATAAGTTGTGCAACCACCATCACTATCTAATTCTAGAATAGTTCCATCATACCAAAAAGAAACCCCATACCCTTTAACAAAAACTCTTCACTTCCCCTTCCCCCCATTCCTTGGCAACTACTAATCTACTTTCTGTCTCTATAATTTTGCCTGTTCTGCACATTTTATAAAAATTACATCATATAGTATGTGGTCTTCTATGTCTGACTTTTTCTTTTTAATTGTGGAATTAGGGGAGGGGAACAGCCAAGTTGTTGTCCTTCAACCTTAGTTGTGGAGGGCGCAGCTAGCTCAGCTCCAAGTCCAGTCACTCCACTCAGTTGCAGCTGGGCCTAGCCACCATCCCATGTGGGAGTCGAACCGGTAGCCTCGTTGTTAATAGTGTATACTCTATCCCCTGAGCCACCTGGGCAGCAGCTCAGTTCAAGGTGCCAAGTTCAGTCTTTAGTTGTGGGTGGGCATAGTCCACCATCTTGAACAGGCAACCTTGTTGTTAGGAGCATGTGCTCTCCCCAGCTGAGCCATCCTGCCACTTGTTGGCAGCTCAGTGGCACCTCAGCTCGGGTGCAGCTCATAGGCCCATGTGGGAATGAAACTGGTGAACCTGTTGCTCAGAACTCACACTCTTGAGCAAGCTCTTAACCAACCAAGCTCTTAACCACTCGGCTGGCCCCTGTGTCTGACTTCTTTCACGTACCATAATATTTTCAAGGCTAATCCATGGCTGTTCTTTTTTATGGCTGAATAATATTCCCTTGTATGGCTATACCACATTTTGTTCATCCATTCATCAGTTGTGTTATTTTCACTTTTTGGCTATTATGAATACAATGCTGTTGTAAACATTCATGTGCATGTGTTTATAAGAAGTATGCTTTTTATTATCTCGGGTATATAGCTAGGATGAACCACTGGATCATAGGTAACTCTAACATTTTGAGTAACTGCCAAACATTTTTTACAGCAGCTACAGCATTTTACATTCCTATCAGCAATTCATAGTAGTCCAATTTTTCCACATCCTCCACAACACTTGTTTTCATGTGTGTGTCTGTGTGTCTGTGTACATGTGTGTGTGTGTGTGTGTGTGTGTGTGTGTGTGTGTGTATTTCAGGATTCTCTATTCAACTACATAGTCAGCTTGATTCTATCTGTACCAACACCACACTGCCTCTATTAATGTAACTTTATAATCAGTCTTGAAATCTAGTAGTATTAGTCCTCCAGCTTTGTGTCAAGATTGTCTTGGTTATTCTTGACCCTTTCCATGGCCCTAGGCTCTCCTGTTAAATCCAGAAAAGAACAGATCTCGTTTGTGGCACCTTAGAAAGAATTACATTCAGCAGAGTTTTAAAAATTGATTTTTTTGTACCAAGTCTTAGCTCATGGAACTTCAAACATCCCTGGATGAATAAATTATTGAACACTTATTGTGAACAAAGCCCACACATGAAATGGTAAGTGTAGTATATAGCAGAGGTAGTGGTCACAGATACTCAATAAAAATCAAAGTGCTGTAAATGACACACTATAAAAATAATAGTATGTAGATAAAGGTTGACATGCAGAAAGGGCAACGAAATTGAACATAAACTTAGAAGCACTAATTTCTTTTTTGTACATAGTACACATAAGTAGTAGAAACTGAAGAGATAAGACTACGGTTGATAGATCTATCCGGAGAAGATTACAGAAATCTTCTCAGGAGGCATCGAGTACCCCAAAGAAAAGACTTGTAGATTCAGGTCCCATTTCAAAATAAAACAAATATACAAATAGTTAAACCTTCTTGCTGTCCATCATGCTACAAAGAAGTTCACCCTTGGAGAAGGCTCACTCATACATATAGAGTGGGTGTCCCAGTCCTTCATAGGAATGTCCCCCAAAACCCACCCTATGATTTATATTTTCAGAAACAGAAAAATGATATTGCACCCATGAAGAAAGAACAAGATACTACTTAAAAAGAACATGTAGAGAATAAGAACAAGTTATTGGAAATTAAAATATGATAAACAGATTTTAAACTTTAAATAAAAATCTTAAAATACAAAGTCAAGGACATCTCCTAAAAGTAGAATGCAAAGAACAAGATATGGGAAGTAAGAAAGAAAAGAAAGTTATAATAATATTTTACTAAAAAGAGTTTGGGGGCAGAGGGAAACAATGTAAGACAAAAAGTAAGATAAAACAAAAGAAAAGAACAAATAACACAAAAAATATTCTAAATATTTCCCCTGATCTGAACCACATGGGTCCCAAATCCAAAAGTCCCAGGTCAATGCATGAAAAATGTCCTAAAGCAAGGCCACAGAGAAACTACTAATATGTCTCAGAATAAGAGAGGGGGAAAAAAAGATCAGCAATATTCTATCAAGGATTGGAATATCATGGGTTATTCCACAGCAAAACTGAAAGGCACGTAGCACTGGAGAAATACCTTCAAACTTCTGAGACAACCTGGACTTCTACATACAACCAAACTATCAATTAACTGTGAAGATAGAATAAAAGATATTTTAAGACATGTAAGGACTCAGAAATTTTCTTTCTGGGCACCCTTCTCATGTACCTTCTGAAAGATTTCTCCCAGCAAAAATGAGGAAATAAACCAAAACAGTCAAAGACTTGGGGTCAAAGTAATAAAGAGAACAAAAGAAAAGACTTAAGATTTAAAAGCAACAGTTTGGGGATTTCCGGCCAAGATGGTGGAGTAGGTAAAGGCTGTGCTTGCCTCCTCTCAAGACCACATCGATTGCAACTAAACTACAGATCAGCGATCTTTGAGAATTACCTGAAGTCTAGCCTGGGGGTCGGCAAACTGCGGCTCGCGAGCCACGTGCGGCGCTTTGGATACGTTCCATCTCAAAAGTTTGCTGACCCCAGGAAGAGCCAATCCTGTCCCTCATAACAATTTAAAAATTATTCAAGAGCCATAAATATATTTTTATATAATCACCATTATGTAAATAGTACCCTTTAAACATTTTATAAATGAAGCTATGATAGTTTTATTTTCATTTTCAGTTTTACTTCAGAGCCACATGTTTGTACCCAAAGAGCCTCATGTGGCTCACGAGCCACAGTTTACTGACCCCTGATAGCTCTTCCCTCTCAAAACTTTGCCTGGTTTAGCCAAACTGAAGCCCTACAACTGTGGACAAACAGAAGAAGCCACCTCAAGACTGGTAGGAGGCAAAGAGAGAAAAGCTATTTCTCCTGGTAAGACTGTGCCTTTCTTTATGACAAGAATGAACCAGCAAATAATCTTTCTAGCCCCACTTTGAAGTTGACTGGCTGACATTTCGGGATTGCATATGAGCTAAGAGGACCCAACTTCCTTTCAAAGCAAAGAGACGATAAATATTTGGTTAGTATTATGAAACCCAGTGAGCATAAATGACACATTATAAGTGGACTTCGGAAGGTCAAAATTACTAATTTATCCATCTTATTGGGCTAATTTGTTAACCTGAACACCAAGAACCATGCAACTTTTACAACTGGGAGGAGCCACAGCCAAACTGCTGGCTTAATGAAGCCCAGCAGAGGAGGAAACCAAAACTGCACTGGATGCAAAGGGGCCAGACCCTGAGGGGTCACAGTCCTCTGAGGTTTTGGAAAGTAAATCTGGACAGTTTCCTTTCAAAGTGATAGTGGACATATTCCAAATTACATATAGATCAAAAAAAGTCAAATGTGAGTACTCACACCAAATCCTCAGCAAAGAGGAACTGAGGTTCAGAACCTGGTCTCCCACCAGAATCGGTACCACAAATGGGTCTCGAGAGAGCCCACGCTGGTGTCCCAAATAGGCCTCAATACAGAAATAAAACCTATTGTAGTTCTATTACATATGTAATATGTATATGTAGTATTACAAAAATGATCTATTTTTTTTTTAAGATTTTTTTTTTAATTGGGGAATTGGGGTATGGGAACAGCGCTGGGGAGTTGGGGGAAGGGGAACAGACAAGTTGCTGTCGTTTTGTTCTTCAGTCTAATTGTGGAGGACGTTGCTTCACTGGCCCAAGTTGGCACCATCATTGCGCTCTTCCCAGGCGAGGCAGATCAGTTGCTGGCTTCTGGACGGCCACTCACAGCGGCTGCTGGCCGCTCACGCTGGCTGCCAGCTACACAAGGTAGCCTATGGCAACCCACTGCAGCAGAGGTTGCAGCCTACGCCCGTCACCAGCGACTCACAGCAGCCCAGCTCCAGGTCGAGCTGTTGTTCAGCATCTTAGCTGTGGAGGGCAGTGTCACTGGCCCTCATGTGTCGGATCCGAACCGGGGCCCTCTGGCGTCCCAAACCAGTTCTTAACCATCGCGCCACTCGGCCGGCCTGATCTTCTATTTTTTAAGCACTTGTTGTATGCAACAGATCCTCCTGTGCCAGGTGTCCTATAGACATTCTTTTTTTATTCTTTGTCTGTGGTTTGTTTTACCTTCCCTTTCCTTTATGTCTTAAGCTAAAAATGGGAGGCTCTGTGTCTATACCATTTGAGAGTCCTCTGCCCACCCCTCCCTTTCCTTGCCCCCCCACCCCCCACCCTGAGGAATGAAAAACAGAAATGCTAAGGGAGCTGCGACGTTATTCCTGGCCTCAGCTGAGCAGGAAGTGCCATAAATCTCGTAAGAAAGCATAGGCTCATGGGATTTCCAGAACCAATCCTCCAACTTATAAGGACCTGATCATTCAGATAGACATCTGAGCCTTAGGTCCTTATGAAAGGCATTACTCTATGGAAACATTCCTGTCACTTAGGAAAAAGCTATTTTTTCAAGGTTCCAAACCATGTTAGGAAATGCCTATATTTTGCAATAAAACCTGCTTTTCTCTCCACCAACTTTGCATCTTGAGTTTTGGCTTTCGTGGGACGAGCAGCCGTACCTTTTTGCGTGGTAACAAATTGGTGACTCAGATGGGACAGGATCAGACCAGATGGGGAGCTGGTGAGTTCACTCCCTCTCTCCCCAGGGAGGGACTGGGAATGGAGCACAGCAGCCAGTCTAATCCACAGCTGCTTGTGGCAGGCTGGCCCTGGGGGGACAATTGCGAGAATGTCCCAGCACCTACCAAGGCCTTGTTCGCCTTGGGTACCGGTTTGGGTTTTTATGCCATTTGGGCTTTTATGCCATTTGGGGCTTTTATGTCATTTGGGTCTCTCGAGACCCATTTGCATTTGCAGTACCAGTTTTGGTGAGAGACCAGGTTCCCCTGTCTCCTGTTGGGGCAAATATTTTCTTCCAACCTGTGGCTTATATTTTCATTCTCTTGACAGTATCTTTTACAGAGCAGATACTTTGAATTGCAAAACACGTATCTGACAAAGGACTGTTATACAAAATATACAAAGAGCTCTTAAAACTCAACAATAAGAAAACAAACAACCAGATTTTAAAATGGGCCAAAAACTTGAACAGGCATGTCAGCAAAGAAGATATACAATTGGCAAATAAGCGTATGAAGGGACGTTCCACATAATATGTCAGATGACAAGTTTGGAGAAGCTTTCAGTGGCCTTTAAGTTCTCAGAATGGAGCCAATTTGGACCTGTTGTCCCAGTGCTGGCTTTCACTCTCAAAGGCATCTTGATGTGGATCAGTTGTGCAGTCGGTTGCCCTACCTGCCCCACCTAGGGCTGGATGTCACATGGTTTCTAAAGCCATTTTTGGGCCAAACATAAACAATCCAATGCCTGCAAGGTTTACTTCTGTTAAGCAAGTTGGGCAGGTTTCTTATCGACTGGGAGGGATTGCATAAAAGTGCTGGAAGCCTTCCACATCAAGTCATTTCCTGACCAACATGCAGACATTTCATCAAGAAAATCAAATGAACTTCCTTACATTCACACTGGCTGTTGAAATAACCTCCTGGTCTATCAGCCTCCAGTCGTTTTGCCCTCCAGTCCACCCTCCTTCTGCTGCCAAATTAACATTCTCCCAATTAGCTTCAATTCATTATATCGCTCTTCTTTGATCACATTAGTTACTTCTCTTATTAAAAATGGCTCCTTACGGCCAGCTCTATTAAACACAAAGTACTTAGCCTAGCATTTTAGGTTCTTCTATCTACGTGTAGGCTTTCTGAATCTAAATGCTCCCCCTAATTGGTATGTACATGATCTGTACTGTTGGCTAGGTTTTGGGACTTGGGATATACAACAAAACACCCACGTCACCCTCTACCCTAACATGTACTCATCCTTCAAGACCTCTCTCAAATGCTACTTTCCCCAGGTAATTGTTAACTGCATTGTTCCCAAGCAGAAGTGACTTCTCTTTCCTTTGGCCGTTATGACACTTAATGTAAGGCTCTTAGGTTCAGGGTCTTATAGGAGCTTTACTTGCACCCTTGTCCTGCTCTCCAACTAGATCCTCATCACCTTGAGGTCACTGGTTCTTTTTTTATTCATCTTTGCATCTCACATAGCATAAGCAAAAAAGACCCCTACATATGTTGCCTACAAGAGACTCATTTCAAATAGAAAGGCATACACACACTGAAAGTAAAGGGATGAAAAAAGATAGTTCATGAAAATAGAAACATAAAAAAAAGCTGAGACAGAAATATTTATACCAGAAAAAGTAGACTTTAAAACAAAGGCTATTAAGAAAAGTCAAAGAAGGACCCAGTGATCCCACTTCTGAGTATTTATCAAAAGAAACCCAAAATGATATTTAAGTGGACATGTGCATCCACATGTTCATTGCAACATTGTTTACAATGGCTAAGATATGGAGGCAGCCTGGGTGTCCATCAATGGATGAATGCATAAAGAGGAGGTGGTACATATATACAATAGGATATTACTTGGCAATGGAAGAGATGGGTTCTAGCCATCTGTGGCAGCATGGATGGACCTGGCGAGTATTTGGCTGAGCACAGCATGCCAGACAGAGAAAGACAGATGCAATGTGATTTTGCTTACATGTAGAATCTAAAGAAGAAAATAAACAAACAAAACAGAGACAAACTCATAGATACAGAGAACATTTTGATAGTCGCCAGATGGGATGGAGTTTGGGGGTAAGTGAAAAATGGGAAGGAATTAAGAAGTACAAATTGGCTGTTACACAGTAGTTATGGGGATGTAGGGTATAGCATAAGGAATGTAGTCAATAATATTGTAATAACTATGTGTGGTGTCAGATGGGTACTAGATTTATCAGGGTGATAAATGGGAGGGCTTTAGAGGCAAGGTATAAAAGGTGAAGGGATGAAGAAGTACAAATTGGTAGTTATAAAATAATCATGGGGATGTAAAGTAAAGCATAGGGAATATAGCCAATAATATGGTAATAGCTATGCATAGTGCCAGGTGGGTACTAGACTAGTCAAGGGGATCACTTTGTAAATTATATAAAAGTCTAACTAGGGGCCGGCTGAGTGGCGAGTTGGTTAAGAGCTGCCTTGGGATGCCAGCTCTGAGCAGCAGGGCCCCG
>NW_017732176.1:631546-636660 GCF_001890085.2 Hipposideros armiger | reverse complement strand
AATAAATAAATAAATAAATAAATAAATAATAAAATAAAGTTGTATACATAATAGAGGTTTAAGTACATTATTTAAAGCCATAAAAATAAGTAAACAATAAAAGAACATAAAATTAAGTGAGATTGACCAATGGAGAGAGGAGAGGGAAAGTAGGAGCTATATTGATCATTTTGTAGCTGGAAATCAAAATATATGGTTTAGAAATAAAAACTCAAATGATATAGCGTGTGCATCCTATTCAGAGTAACAAGCTAATCAGCAGAAAAACTCAAAACAGAGTAGGACTGAGGCAGAAAAAGAGAAGAATTTTATTTTTGCTTTTTATAAACCCCTTTGTAAGGTTTGAGCTGTTGTTTTCACATGTATATATTACTTCCATAATTGTAATTAAGTATAATATAATTTAGAATTAACAAAAAAAAACTGTGACATAATTCACGTTAATGTGAAAATGTCTCCACACTGACCCCGAATGAAGAGGAAGAAATATGGAAAGACTCATATTTCAGAGATTCCCTTGCGTCATCTCTACAGCTTGGTGCCCAAATCTGGAATAGATTGCCCTTTGTTTATTTGAATACATTCGTAAATTTTGGATATAAAAGCCCTGAGACTAGAAAAAGACAGAGAGCTAAAATGCTTTCCCTAGTATAGCAAAGGCAAATGGTTTGGGGGTGGGGAGCAAGAATGAATGACGTGTGTCAAGGAGAGATTTGAGGCTGTAAAGCAGCAGACAAGAAAAGTCCAGAGGCTGGCAAGGTCTGCTGAGAAAGTCAGCTAGAAGATATTCCTGGTGACAATGGAAGGCAATGGTCTTTTAAGATCACAGTTACATGACTTTCAGTGTGAAAGTCTAGTCTTGTGTAGCCAGTCATATACCACTCTGTGAACTCTAAAGCCTTAGTAAAATCCAACTACACAACTTTCTTGTGTGACTGCTATTTTGAAGAAGTCAAGGAAAAGAGACAATGTTCTCTATTATTGATCAAGATGAGGTGGGGAACCAGAGGCCAGCCACAAAATGGATGCAGGGATGAGAATGAGGTTTCAGAGGAGGCAAAAAAAAATTGGAAGTGGTGACTGTCAGAAATATAAGGCTCCCACGAATATCCAGAGATTTAAGAAGAACATGTGGGGTAAGCGCCATCTAGCCCCTCACATCCCTTTTACCATTCCTGCGCACTCCTCTGCAGGCTTCTGTGTGTTTTGGTTTCTAATGGTCATGTCTTCTACTCTCTTGCTAGGACTCCCCTGAGGCTGTTGGACAGCTTTGCCCCTGCGCAGAGAGAGCTTGCTGCCCTGGAGGCTTGTGTGCCCCCAGAGTGGCCCTTCACCAATAACTGGCTGGTACAGCAGAATGAAAGTCCCGTTCCTTTGCCTGGAATTGGGACAAAATTAAAGCAAATTCATAGTCCAGAGTTCCCTTTAACAAGGCTAAGTCACTCTCTGTAGGACTTCGCCTGGTTCCCTGTCCTGTCCTGCTCCCCCTACTGCCTTTCCCATTTCTTCTTGGAGCACTTATTTAATAAATTACTTGCACACAAATCCTCAACTCAGGGTCTGCTTCTGAGGAATCTGACAAGAGAGACACTAAAGCCATTTTAACTGAAATGTTAAAGGAAAAAGTGATCAGATTGGATGGAAAGACTTGGACAAGCCCGAGAAGAATGTTTAGATTACACATAGACCAGGCTTTCAAAGACTTTCATGCTGGTTATTATTGGATGGAAAGAAAGGCAAGCAAAACCAAATGTACCTTAAATATAAAGAGGAAGTAAAGGTCGGCCAAGTGGCGTGATGGTTAAGCGCTGGCTTGGGACACCAGAGGGCCCCGGTTCGGATCCCACATNGATGGTTAAGCGCTGGCTTGGGACACCAGAGGGCCCCGGTTCGGATCCCACATGTGAGGGCCAGTGACACTGCCCTCTACAGCTAAGATGCTGAAAAAAAAAAAAAAAAAGAGTAAGTGAGATGTTCCAGAGAAATATTTGTGATCAAATAGGGAGTGAAAGGAGAAGACTTGGAGGAAGATGTAAGTAGGGTTAAGTAGAAAGTAAAGATGTCAGGTAAAGAGACCTCAGGTAAGGCACAACTATGTATTTGCAATGACCACATATACCCTGCAATATGGTAAAATAGTATAGAACAATAATCAGAGAAACATTAGTAAGTGATTCCAATAGGGCTCTCATTTTTTATCACATAGGAATCGAAGTGATAACAAAGACACTGGGTTTTTGACAGGTGATTGTTTATTTCTGACATTCCACCAAATCCAGGAAAGCAGAAGCTTAAGCTGAGCTCAGATATAAATCATCAATAGTTCCATATTATCAGTGGAACTATCAACAGATTCTCCTAAAACAGGTGGGTTTTTTTTCCAGTAAATAATAATACTCAAGGAACAGTAGAACTGCTAATTAATGTGTCTAATTCTCTATTTTTGCGGGGATAGGTATGAGAGAAGGGAAATGAATGTACCGACTTCTAACTGGTGTTCCTCTTGAAGTCTTACTCTTGTTTGAGTTGTTTAATCTCCAGAGACAGTTTATACACCTCCAGGGCCATTTTCACATCCTCGGGGTTTGGGAGACACTGCAGGAGTTGACTGCCTGTTAGCACTTGCTCACAGCCGTTATGGACTTCCTAAAAGAGATAAAAGGGTGGATTTTGAGAGGCTTCTCTCCAAACTGTGAAGGTAGAAGATTCCTTCAGGATGCCTCGCTGATGACAGCAAAATTGGAGTATCAAGACCCTCCTCAGGACTGATGGAAGAAACCCAAAAGATACTTCGTGTCTCAGCAAAGCATTCACCCTAGCATTCAGACCAAAGAAGCAGGGAAGGAACTGTGCTACGGAAGACACCCAGAGGGCCTCTTTAGGGATAACTGAAGGGAGGGTCCTGATGGTTATGCAAAAAGCATAGCACTTATGCTACATAGGGCTGGGGGCCAGGTCACCTGGATCTTAAAACCCTCCTATCTAGAGGCTTGGCCCTTCTGGCTATTAAATGGGAGAATTTAAAATTTGTCTTAATGAGCTCACCAAATGCTTTGAGAGTGAAATTGCTGATTCCAAAAGTGATTTAAACAAGTCAGAAATGAGTCCTGACAAAAGTCAGATCTCATCAGTGTTGGTTGGGACCATGCTCTGGAGCAGGCTACCATTTTTAGAATGTGATAGAACACGTGGAAACGTGTGCTACTTACCCACTCACACTTGGACACCTCTGGGTACCAGGTTTTGTTCTCTGAGCAGGTGATATTTTGAGAGCTGACCACGACATAGCCAGAGTTACAGCGGATTGTGACATTTTCAGACTCAACATATTGATTCTTATCCACAGACAGTTTTCCATTTTCTATCTCTGGTTTCAGACACAGAGCTGTTACGGAAACATAATTTTGATCATCTTGTGATTCTCAGAATAAGATCTTACAAAAGCAGAGCATACTTAAGGGTGAGAAACACTGATAAATTATACCTGCATCCTGAGAGTTGTTCTTTCCCTCTATTTATTGCATTATAACAAATTAATGATAACAATAATAATAATATTTTACATACTACTTATCAACATAAAACATGATTATCTCTATTTTGCTGAAGAGAAGAATTAGGTACAGATAGTTTATGTGACTTGTCTAAGGTTTTATAGCTTTTAAGCGGCATGATTATGATGAAAACCTAGGTATTGTGGTCCTGGAATCCGAATTTTCAAAACCATTGTACCTCAAAACCTCACTCATTTCATGATTCTAATTATGTCTCAGATCATTACTATCTTCCTGTATTGAGACAATGATGAGAAATTAGCCCCTTGCACTGTTGTTAGAACTATGATTTAAAAAAAAAAAAAGGCACACCTAATCTTTTTTCTTTTTCTTTTTTTAATTGGGAACTGGGGGGATGGGAACAGCGCTAGGGAATTGGGACAAGGGGAACAGACAAGTTGCTGTCCTTTTGTTCTTCAGTCTAGTTGTGGAGGACGCTTCACTGGCCCAAGTTGGCACCACCATTGTGCTCTTCCCAGGTGAGGCAGATCAGTCGCCAGCTTCTGGACGGCCGCTCACTGCGGCTGCTGGCCGCTCACTGCGGCTGCTGGCTACACACGGTAGCCCATGGCAACCTACTGCAGCANCCCAATAAAATCTTAAAAAAAAAAAGTCTAACTACTATGCTGTACACCTGAAATTAATATAAAATATTGAATGTCAAAATGAATAAATAGTTTAAAAAATAAAAATAGTAAATATACTGTTTCTGTAAAAAAAAGTAATTGTTGATTTAAAAAATAATTATTATTATGGTTTCATATGTAAGAAAAAAAGGAAATAAATAGTTCATTTCAAAACCACTGAATAGCGGGTCTGAGCAGGAAGTCTCAAGGAATGTGGTGTGAAGTGTGTGGAACTGAAACAGCATCTGATGTGCCTGAGCATTAGGAAATATATTTCGAGACTATGACAGATCTATGGGAGCTTGTAGCAAGAATCAGTAATAAGAACACAAAAAAACTAAACAAATACTTAAAAAGATAAATTATTAGAGCCATAAAAATTAAAGAGTTGTCTGCTTGGTTTACATTGGCTTAGCAAAGATCAAGATTTGCTTAATCATAATAATGCAAACACTGAATTAATTTAACCAAGGAGTAGAAGATAACTACACTGTGAGGCAAGATGAACTACAAAGGACCTAAACTCTATTCTCTCTTAATAATAAGTTAATCCATAATGTTTAAAAATAATCAATAAATATAAATAAAATGAGAATATTATTGGAAATATGTAGATAAATATTATAAGAAAGAGCTAAATGACTTGAAAGTGGTTCTTTGGGGGAATACGACCAAAGGATGGAATGAAACGGTTCAGAATACTAGAGTTTTCATTACAAGTCTTTTAGAATTATTTGACTTTTTAATTATTTGCTTGTATTATTTTAATAAAATAGTAAATTATTTAAAATAAAGTTGGGGCCGGCCGAGTGGCTCGGTTGGTTAAGAGCTCGTTCAAGAGTTTGAGCTCTGAGCAACAGCAGTTTGAGTCCCGGCCCGAGCTGAGCAGCCGCTGAGCTGCCAACAGGTGGCAGGATGGTTCAGCTAAAAAAAA
>NW_017732176.1:619353-626271 GCF_001890085.2 Hipposideros armiger | reverse complement strand
TGTAGAGGGCAGTGTCACTGGCCCTCATATGTGGGATCCGAACCGGGGCCCTCTGGCGTCCCAAGCCAGCTCTTAACCATCGCGCCACTCGGCTGGCCCAAGGCACACCTAATCTTGATGGTCAACTACAATCTCTTATCAGGTCAACTTCAATATGAAACGGTGCTAGCATGAGGCTCTAATAAAAATATCAGATATTTCAGGGCTGGCTGAGTGGCTCAGTTGGTTAAGAGCTCGCTCAAGAATTTGAGCTCTGAGCAACAGCGGCTCGATTCCCAGCCTGAACTGAGCAGCCGCTAAGCTGCCAACAGGTGGCAGGATGGCTCAGTTAAAAAAATATATATATATCAGATATTTCAGGGAATATTTGGAATTTATCTGTGAGTCCTCATTTGAACTTAAGCAGGTACTCACTAAAATTTTTCTCAATCCTCACTGATACTCTCAAATTAAAAATTGCTATCTCTAAGTGCAAAAGGAGAAGCATACATACATAGATGTTTGAATTATGGCAAATGTAGCACTGCACAGCAGTGTGAAACTATGGTTTATTAAGTGGTGCAAAGTTCATTGTTTGTTCACTGGGGAAAAACAAATTTTGACCCCTACTTTCCACAATAAACCCAAAAGAATTCCAGGGTCAGGGATATTAATGTGAAAGATAAAACAATAAAGCTCTGGAAGATCACATAGGAGAATATTTTTTGTGGCCTTGCTGTAGGCAAATATTTCTTAAACAGGACACAAAAGGCTCCGCATCAAGAAAAAAGGTTAATAATTTGAATGAAATTAAATATACAACTTCTGTTTATCAAAACTAGAACACTCATACACAACTGGTAGAAATGTAAATTGTTACAACCAGTTTTGAACAAAATTTGGTATCATCTATTAAAGATGAATATGTGACTACTCTATGAAACAGCAATTCTACTCCTAAGTTTATTCCTAACAGAAATGCACATTTGTACTAAGAGACATGCACAAGAATGTCCATAAGATCATTATTCATAATAGCCTAAAACATTAAAAACTCAAACTTTTATAAGGTACATAAGATGTGGTATATTCCTTGAAGGGAACATTCTATAGCAATGAAAATGAATAAACTATCATTACATGTAAGAACACAGATGATTTTCCAAAAGATGATGTTGAGGAAAGAAACCAGGCACAAAAGAGTACATGCATAATTTCCTTTGTGCAAAGTTCAGAAGTTGGCAAAACTAATCTATAGTGTTAGAATAGTGACCTCCTTTGAGGAGAAGAATCAGAAGTAAAAGAGAGAGGGCATGAGGGACACTTCTGGGGTGCTGGTAATGGTAATACTTCCTGACCTGAGTGATAGTTTCACGAGTGGGTTCACTTTATGATAGTCAATGACCTGTATGCCTAAGATTTGTACACAGTTCTGTAGTATGTTATATTTAAATTAAAAATTTTAGTAAAACAAAGCAAATAGTGGCTCTCTAGATTACCTCTGAAAACATACACAATTGGTAACAGTGTGATAAACTGGGTGCTAGTTCATACTATTAAAGTTTGTACTGTATGCATTATTAATGTTAACTATATGAAATGAATAAATAAACAGATAAAATACAAATTTCTAAGTGTTGCCTCTGGCTGGGAGGAGACTCTACTATCAGAACTTTCATGGTAGGTCTACCTTCTTAGCAAGGACCATCAATAAAGTTGGAATTACCTTTACATTGAGGGGCTGGAGATGACCATTGTGAATTTCTGCAGGTGATTTGAGGTTCTCCAACCAAAACATACCCTTCATCACATTCATAGTGCACCACAGTTGTAAAGGATAAAAATGAACTCATGTCTTGATGAGATCCATGGGCAATGCTAGGAAATATTCTGCAATCTTGAATGGTGAAAGAAAATGAGCTAGTTTAATTTAATTAACAATTCAGATTGAGGGATTCTTCCCATTTTATAGAACTAAATCATTAAATTATGCTGCTGAGGTATAATTCATTTCCTTGACAAAATCACTAGGAATGATTGAGTTCTTTACCACTATGTTATTATTTTATGTATGTTAAAGCATTTAATCCTCACACTCTTTGAGGCAGTATTATCATCATACCCATTCTAGAGAAAAGGAAACACACTTTAGGAGGGTCAAATGTGGCCTTACATAAGTGCCAGTAACTTGCATCAAACTTAGGTTTGTATCTCTTCAAATTCCCCTTGCTACTTTCTGGAAATCTGCTGTTTTCTGCTCTCTGTAGCAATCATTGAACACTTACTTTACATGGCATCGATGAATGTTTAAAAGGCCATAAAATGGAAGTTCAGGCTAAGGAATAATATTCTTCTTGTTACTTGCAATGTCAAGTAATTGATGAAGTAGGTGGCTCAGAACCAGTTAAATCCCTCACCCAAATCAAAGACATTACAAAGTAAGAGATAATTTTTTTTTAAGAATAACATTTGGGGAAGTATTTTTTGTAAAGCTTTTGATATTCTGTGAACACCACCCCTGTCCCCAGATGAGGCAGGTGTATGAGTACGTTTCTCCTTCACAATGAGAGAGGGAGTCTGGGTAGCCCCCTGAGAAAGCCTGATATGTCTCCTTTCAGTTTGGAAGGAACATTAAATGGGCTGTCTCATGGCTCTAATGGTGAGAGTGAAGGACAGATTTTGTTGCTTTAAGAATGGTCTGTATTCCTGACATTATGCAGAACAAATGATGAGTAAGTACTTCCCATGGATTATAAATGACCTGCATTGAGAAAGACAGCCATTGTGAAGTCATCTTCAGGTCAGTCCAAAAGGACCACCTGAGGTGGGAGGAAGACCTCTGTTAAAAAAGAAAATTAATTAATTAAGTAAGTAATAAATAAATAAAAAAGCTCTAGGAGTGACCAGATTGGAAAGAGTAAGCGATCGCAAGAATCAGAGATTGGCTTGACTGTACCCCAGAAACTGCAGTTAGCAGATTCTCAGTGATGATGTAGTACCCACAAAAACAAACAAATTCACATGGGAGAAAGAAAACTTTAAACACCCATGAAACCAAGAACCAGCTCAGGTCAAGCTCTGTTTCCCTTACCTCCGCTCCTCCCAAATCTTCAACTCTGGAAGATTCAGAAAGCACAGTAACAGTAATTCCAAGGTAAATTCTGTTTAATTCTCCTGTGTGTAAGTCAACAGCTTTCATATACCTTTCCTTAAAGCTCAGATTAAGTGCCTTTATAGAAATATAAAAAGACGTTCTTAACTTTTATGAATAAACATATATATGGAGTTCTGTACTAGGTTTTTCAGGTAATATTAAGGGCCATTCTTGCAACGTACTTAAAAAGATAAGATATAGCCATATAAAAAGTTATACCACAATACCAGTCACACACGTGCCAAGAGATCGGGACAGGAAATAAATTCTATAGAAGAATTTATTGAGAGAAGGCATCCATGAATAAGTTGGAGATACATTTTGAAGGAATGGTAGAAGTTGAGTAGATAAGATAGTAGAGGTAGATCGATAGGTAGACTGAGGACATGAGCAAAGTCTCTGGCATCAGAAGATTGTTACTGTGAGAGAGAGGAGGCAGTCAGAAAGGGAGATTCAAGTCAGAGTTGACAGACATTAAATGTCATTTCAGAGGGTTGAGGAAATATGTAATGGAAAGATTTGAGGGAACAGAAGGAAAAAGAACAGGGAAATAGAAACATAAAGAAATATAATAATAAAGATGTTGACAAATTTAATATGGCCTTCTACTACTTCACACCCTAAGAGAGGAACTCAGGGTCAAAATTGGAGAATTGAAAATCCCCTGAGCATAAAGTTCCTTATTCTATACTGAGTCTATAGCCTAAATTAATACTGTTCCTCAATAATTTTCATTGTCTGATGTGAAAAATCAACCTCCAAATATAATTCTTCCTTAATAAATCCATCCCCCTAACCACTTTCAGTGATGAAGAAAGCATGGCTTCCACACTTTTAAATCAACCTGCTAGCTCACATAAGAACATTCAACTATTATTTTAGAGTCACGATTTTCCCTCTAAGCTATTCCAACTCCTGCATTTTTGTGCCATGATAGCTTTTTCAGGGAATATGTTTATAAATATCTTTAATTTATTGTGAAAATTAATTATTTCAGATAAAAAATAATGTTAGCTAACCCAAGAGAAAAATATAATTTTGCTTAAAGGATGGTCCTTTTAAATAATATAACAACAAATTAATTTCCATAGCAGTAGATCTTTAACCAGCTCTGTTCTCTCAAACCCTTTCATTTCTCTTTCATTTGTTAAAAAAAAAAATTTCTTACATTGCAATAACAATTCTGTACATTTATATAATGGTTTACAGTTTTCAAAGTGCCCTATATTTTACTCTAGAAAATTTACTCAGTATTTGTGATAACACACAATATTTTTGCTTTATGAATGGAAACTTTTTTTTAATCAATCAGTAACTAAGCTTGTAAAGAGCACAATTAACCTATTTGGAAAGTAAATGTGTTTTAAACATTTAAATATAAGAAAATTATTTGAAATTAGAGATCATTTCTTACTAAAGCAGCCTCACAAGGATTTTTACATGTGAACACAATTATTCTAGACATAATAACAGCCTCTGTCTAGAACAGTTTCTTTTATATTTTTAAATTCTTCATTTTCATTAATAACGTAGTTTGTTGTACTCTTTCAAAAAGGTTATGCATTACCACCATTTGACTATATTTGATTAATTCTCGATTGGGTATTTTTCTCCATATCTTAGAGAAACTACTTCCTCTCCCCCCATAACCACTGTACTCACCACACTGGCCAGAAGGGCACAGCAGTAGGGTCAAGACCCCAAAGAGGCAGAGTGCTGAGACAGTGCTCTGCACCTTGAGGGGCATGGTGCAAGGTCTCAGAGGTGCCCGCTGGGGCTCAGCGTTCTCAGACCCCTTGAATCAAGACGAAGAAAAGTTTTTTAAGTAACGGTTGAAATGGTGTATAAGCCAAGGAACAGCCTTGGCAAAGTCCCAGCACTGTGTCACTAAAGGGGAGGGGCAGGGGAAGCGGCGAGAAGACCAGATGCTGAGCGCAGATCTGTCAGGGCAAGCTGATAAGGCCCCCTTCTTGGGCAGAAGAGTGTGAGGCTTGATGTGAGAGTTCTCCGGGGCTCTGTACATATTTACTATTGTAACGCGCAAGACTTCATCACTGTTCAGGCGGCGCACGCAGTGAGTTTTTTCTGGATGTACACGTGATTCGTCTCTGAGTAAACAAAGGCAAAAGGTGCCAGGATTAAAGTTCAGAATGCCCAGTGTATGTAGTGGACTCCCCAGGAATTACAAGTCATAGCATGAGAGACAGCAAACTCTGAGAAACAGTGCCTGTCCAGGAAAGTGGTTTCTTCAGTCGGGAGTATGAATTGCCCATAGAAGAGTTTTTTTTTCCTAGAAAATTAAATTTCTTTCTAGATAGCCCATGGTCTAGCCAGAACAAAGTAACATGAGTTTCTAAGTGTGAAAATACTCAAAAATGCAGTCCCAACAATAATTATTCTTACAACACGTTATTGGGAACTTCTTTACCCTTCTCCCTGGGTTTGCCGATGTACATAAAACTCCAAATGAGTCACTCTTTGAAACTATTCTACTGTGGAAACTATTCTAATGTGTGTTTGCAGCACAGAAAAATCATGCACTGAAAGTAAACTGGTTGAGGATGATGAATTAAGAACAAAGAAAGATCTAGTATGACTTTCTGAATATGTGAATAATGCAGGATCTGGGGGACACCCGGTATTTTGTCTCTAATCACTAAGAGACAAGTGGATGGAAGGCACATTTGTTATTCTTCATCAGTTGTCAACCCCAAGATTAAGTTTCTCTTAACTATATAAGACTGCTTCATCCAGATCATTCCCTAAATTTAATCTCCTTAAGTGGGACAGATGAAACTATCAACCTGGGTCCTACATCGTGCTCACCAGCTGTGGATACCTGTGTTTAGATAGTTGTCTAAACTAAAAAAGTAAGCTCTGGAAATTGTCCTAAAGTGACCTTCACTACTCAGCTGAATTGGAATGACTTCTACATTACCCATAATAACCAAAATGCTTATCTCTCAAAAATAAATGAGAAGAATTATCAAATATAATGGAATGAAATTCTTTAGAATATTGAGGAAAGCACAATTAAATTTCAACTTCCTAGACAGCAACTAAAACAAATAAATCCACTAAATGTTTTCTGCCTTAGAAAGAGAAACCACAATAAAGAGAAGTAACATAAAAGATTAACCAGAAACCTGCTTTTAATCTTTAAGCATATAGTGTACCAGAACGTTACATAAATTATCATAATTAATCCTCATAAAACCCTGTGGCATGGCTCTTAGCTTCCTCATTGCATAGATGAGGAAACAAGTTCAGATAAAGTGAATAAACTGCCTTCAAACCTCTCAGTTAATTAGTGGCTAAGCCAAATTCTGAGCCTAAGACTGATTTTTAAAACACAAGCCTTTTCTTTATACGAAAATAATTTCTACCTTTTGGCCAATAATGGTGTCCTGTTAGGAACTGAACCAGACATTTGGGACTAAATCAACAGTGCTGGCCTTTACCCGATGGTATGCCCACCCTCTGGATGCTGCTAGTGCTGCAGTTAAAGGCATAGAGTAGACCTATGACCTTCTCCAGGGAATATGCTGGGATGACAGGAGCTACCTCATCTTAATATACCTAGGAAGTTACACCCCATGCCCCAAAAGCAACCAATGCCCTGCTGATACTGAGGCACAAAGCCCTGATTCCTTTCCTTAAGTCTGGACAAATCTGGGGTGCAATTTACTCTATAGAGCTCACCATGAGGTCTACACTTAACCTGAGAACACATCCTAATTCAGCTCCTTTCCTTCCGTATTGGGCTGCTTCGTTCCCTTTTATTT
>NW_017732176.1:603637-617944 GCF_001890085.2 Hipposideros armiger | reverse complement strand
CCAAGGCTCAGAGAAGCAGACATGTTAGAATGATCTATTTTATAAAACCATAAATCCCACCAGTTATTTTCTTCATGAGAATCCTGAAGATGTACCATTTACCAAGGCAATAAGGAATGCACCAGTGACAGGGACCAATAATATGGAAAAACTCAATTGTGGCTGGCCCTCTGTAGGCTGCATTTTATGGTAGGGGAATGCCATTATCGAACGCGACTGCCTACTAGCAGTGGGGCTTATAGAATCACAGGATAGCTGGGCTAAGTGGCAGCACTTAACCCAGAATTATTGGAGGGCCAGAACTAGGGTGATGCAAGAGATGTGCCCTAGGATGCAAAATTAAAGAAGGCACCCGTTCTCGGAGTTGTGCAAGTGCTGATCCTGAGAATGAGTGCCTCCTTGAGAGGGGAGCATGTAGGGCAGCTTCAAGATTGGGATGCAGTCATGGGACACAACATCCTGACCTGTAAGAATCTATGATGAGAGTTAATAGAATATGTGTTTCTTAGGGTAAAGGTCAGCCAATATGGGTATTGCCTGATATAGAATCAAAAGAGACCAAGAACGAGCAATCCAAAGATGGAGGCCAGCCACCCAATAGGACGTCATGATCTCTTGCCCAGTTACTTTCTTTTTCTTGGCAATTTTCTCACCAGTTTTCAGACTGAAAGTGAGGATAGATTCCTATGAGGAAGAACTAACAAGTTTATACAATAGTAATTCTCCAGTCTCTCTTCAAAGGAATCTTCAGTAATTTAATTAAGTAATTGTGCACTAGAAACTAGAAACTTGTTAAATCTGAGCTGTCTCTGATACCCAGGAACCGAAAGTGTCACCATGACCACAGTTAAAATAGCAGCTGCAGGGGCCAGGCAATTAAAAGATTCCTAGCACCTGTTTATTTCACAGTGATCCATTGGGTTTATGGACCCACCTAGTGGCCATTTCTCTGGTTCTCAAGTAGAGCAGTTTGTAGGACTCTTAACACTAGTTTTCTGACCTTTGGAATGAGAGCTATCAAAGTAAGAAAACCCATGTTAAAAAAAAAAAAACACCAAAAACCTACAAATAATAGCACTGAAGGCTTTTCCCTTAAGATCAGGAATCAACGCAGGGATATCTACTCTCATCATTCCTATTCAGCAGTATACCAAAGGTCCCAACTAGTGCAATAAGGCAAGGAAAATAGCTAAAAGGCATACAGTTTGGAAAGATAAAAGCAAAACTGTGTTTATTTGCAGACAACGTAATTGTTTATTTGGTAAATTTCAAAGAATTTATAGAAAACCTGCTAGTACTAACAAGACAATTTAATAAGGTCATGACGTACATGGCCAATACATAAAAATCAGTTGTATTTCTATATACTGGCAATGAAAACTTGGGAATTGAAGTTTTAAAAGGGCAATACACTGGGTGACAAACGCCATTTTCAAAAGACCACACACTTTAAGATTCCCTTTGTAAAACATCGTCAAAGTGACAAAATGATACAGATGGAGAACAGATGAGTAGTTACCAGTGTTAAGGATGATGGGCCAGGGGAGAGGTGTGAGCATGAAGAGAAAGAAGTAGTTCAAGGGGGATCTTTGCAGTGATAGAATACTTTTGTGTTTTGATTGTTGTGGCTGTTACACAGTCTATACTGTGATAAAATAGCATAGAGCTATACACATACATTGAGCCAATATCGGTTTCTTGATATTATTATAGTTCTTTAAAATATAATCATTGGGAGAAACTGGGTGAAAGGTACATGGGACCTCTCTATACTATCTTTGCCACTTTCTGTGAATCTACAATTATTTCAAAATAAAAAGGTTTTTAAATGACACAAGCCTTATGTGGTATGTGGCAGCTGAAAACTCCAAAGCACTCATGAAAGGGAATAAAAACCTGATTAATTGGAGTGATATACCATATTCATGGATTGGAAGTTTCAACATTATTAAGATATTAATTCTCCTGAAATTGATCAAGAGATTCTAGAGTCAAAGCTTTCCAATCCAAACCTTTGAAGATGTTGTATAAAAATTCATGAACTATTTCTAAAATGTAGTACATGAATAAGCCAAGGACCGAGAAGAGCCAAAACAATTTTGCAAAAGAATAAAAAGTTGAAAGACTCATACTTTTTATTTTAAGACCTACTATAAAGCTACAATGATTAACAAACACATTGTGGTGTTTACATAGGAATGAATTTACAATCGATGGAAAAAATAAAGTCCAGAAATATACTAACACATAGGTGGCTAACTGATTGTAGACAAAGGTACCAAGATAATTCAGTGGAGAAAGGGTAATATTTCCAACAAATGGTGCCAAAACAATTGAACATCCATATGCAAAAAAGAAAAAAAAAAAAGAACTTTGATTCTTACCTTTCACCTTATGCAAAAATTAACTCAAAATGAATCATAGACATAAATGTAAAACTAGCTAATTTGGGAACTACTAAGTTAAGAAAGATACTATATTTCCATTCATCTAGGAATTCTAGGGTCTAATCTTTTTTATAAAATTAGATCTCTAACACATACATGCCTGTAACTCAATAGCTTAACTTGCAGACTGTCAATGCTAACTCATGTTTTACTATGTCATCTCAGTTTTATAAAGAGATAATATATTTGGCTTTTTGAAAAACTCATGAACTGAGGTTGAAGGTATTATCTATTGGGTTGTCAAAAAAGTCATGACATATTTTTTCTATGTTTCTCGTTGCAAAAATACATCATGACTTTTCTGACAACCCAATATTATGTAATTCACTGTTCCTTCTAAAGTAGCCCCTGCAATAAATTTCCTTTCCATTTTGAGAACAGACAAAAAAGCTTCTTTTGAACTAACGTTTCTTTTTACCAGTGTAAATATTTTATTCATTATATTTCCTATGTTAGTTTGACTGAAAATAAACTCATTAAATTATTATATAAATTAAATTTTAGTAAATTTACTCCTATCTCTAACATGATTTTGATTTTTCATTTTTATTTTAGCAAGTTTAAATTATGCATATCTACTAAAAATAATATATTCTAAAATTGTTTTGAAATTATTAAGTTTCTACTGGGTGCTGAGCTAAACATAATAAAAAGAAAACTATTTAAGAAAACTCATTAGCAAGAAAACTTTTCAGTTATATAAATTCCATCATTTATTATGTGTATTAAATATTCATGAGTGATAGTTAATCTTATCTTTAAACCTAAAAATATCAGCATCAGAAAGTTGATGATTTCCAAAAAAAATGATGAGAAGAGAGGATTAGGAGATACTCACAGGATTATTTGTGGATCAGAGGAATTTTTGGAAAACCATGTTCTTTTTCTGACCTTTTGCTTCCTTCATTACAAAATGGCAGCTCAGTCCACAGTCTCCATTCATATATAGTTTTTCATCTGAAAGTATCTTATTCACGAACTTCTCCCGAGGCTCTTTCATTAAGCCTGAAGAAAGAAAGAAAGAATCACATATTATAGTTTGTTTTCTTATGGTCAGAGAACAATGTTTAGCAGCATAAAATTTTAATTAATCTTTTGTTGGGTTGTATTAGCACCAAATTTTCACCTCATGTAACTTCATACATTCTCTATTCATCATATAATTATTCAGCATATACTGTGGGCAAACCTCTGTGGGAAATACAAAGATGAACTCATCATAAAGGAAGGAAAAACATTCTACTTAAAACAAGGCGATGAATGGAACTGCTCTACTTTCTAGGGATGGGAGCCATCCTCCCATTTTCATTTCAAGAAAAACAGTAAGTGCTGCCAGTGCTGCCAGTACAAAAGCAATGTTGCGGTGGAAATAGACTGAGGGGCTTAGAGAGAAGCAGAGAAGCTGTCAGCTTCTCATCTTGCATGGTAAAAATTCAAATTAATAAAGAAGCAGGCAGGAAACTGGAGGATCCTTCTCAGAAGAAATTAGTCAGCAACAGAGAAGACACCAATAAACATTGATATTTAGGGACTCCTCTGAATCTGTAAGGGTATAAACTAAGCTGCTGAAACAAAAGCAGAAATTTATACCTTTTAAAAAAAATAGATATAAATTTATTTTTTAGAAATTTATACATTTATATAAATGTATAATTTATATCTTATACAACATTTTAGAGGCAGAAGCATAATCAAGTTGGCCAGCATCTCTGTCCAACGAGGTCATCCAGGAATCCGGTTCCTTCCTTTTTGTTGCTCTAACATCCCCTAGGGTGTTGTCCTCATCAGCATGGTGAAAGCTGGCTCATCAGCACCCTGTCAGCGTTTCAGCCCTCATAGGACAGAAGAGGAAACGCAAAGTAAGTGGCTTCCTTTTTAACAATGTGACTAGGAAGTTGTGCCCTTTGGGAGGTTTCTCCATGGGGGGCTCTCTTTGAGGAACCAGGTGTCCTGTTGATATTAAAGGGGTGCAAATAGTTCTATTATTTAAAGCAGGCAGGGGGGAAATGGATACTGGGAAACAATTAGCGTCACATGACACAACTCCAAATAAGAAAAAAAAAATAGCTTACTGCCCAATCTCCCCATGTACATAGAATGTAAATCAGTTTATGTGGGTCTCATCCTTAAAAATGAATACAGAACGCTTACACGGTAGAAAGTTCGTGAATTTAATCATCCAACCTTCGTATATAACCTAGAATTATCATCAACAGAAGTTTTTAGAGAGCAAAATAGAACTTACAGAGAAACTCTGAGATATATGGGTAGGCGTTATAGCCATAAAAAGCAGAACACTTTTTTAAATGAAGAGAACATTTTTAAAAAACAATGAAATAGTTAAACTACAAAATCAAGAAAAAATCCCCAAAGAATGTGGTGGAAGGGTGAGATAGAGATAGTGATATAGGAAAGCAAGAAAAAATATAAGAAAATTATAGGGTTAACAAAGAGGTCTCACATCTGACCAATAAGATACCCACAAAGAGAAAAGGGGGAAAAAATAGAGAAGAGAAAGTTACTGAAGAAACCATACCAAGAAAATTTCTCAAAAAAAAAGCCACAATATTGCCACGGGGATATGAAAGACAGTTTGGGGAATATAATTAATAATGTTGTAAAGATTTTGTAGAATGTCAGATGGGCACTTGTCTTTTTAGGGACACCACTTCATAAGTGGGATAGATGCTTGACCACTGCACTGAACACCTGAGGCTGAAGCTGAATAATATTGAATGTCAACTATAATTTAATATATAATATATATATATATATATATATATATATATATATATATATATATGGTCATGGGATGTGGAGTACAGCATAGGAAATACAGTCAATGGAATTGTAACAACTATATACGATGGTGTAAATTTCTATTACATTGTTTTCTACACCTGAAACTAATGATAATAATAAAAAAGAACATGGGTTTCCTTGTAGAAGAATAGAGATAAAGAAAAAATCCTGTATGATCAGTAATAAAAATGGTTCCTTGCTTCTTAATTGCAATATTGGAATCTATCACAAAAAGAAGATATTCTTTAAAAATTCAAGAAGATAATTATTTTTTACCCAGTTTTCTGCTCCCAGCCAAATTATCAATCAAGTATTTGGATAGAGACAAGTTTTCAGATATGGAGGAACTCAATATTTTACTTCCTATGCATCATTGTCTAGGTGGCTCATTGAGAATATGCACCAGTAAAATGAGGAAATAATCAAGAGAACAGATAGAGCAGGAAAGTGAGTATACAGATGTAAGAATATCCACTGCATGTTGAAGTGCATAGCAGACACTGCCAACTTGTTGTCAAGATCACTAGGCTCCTACCACTTTGGCACACTCTGAACAAACTCCAACCTCCAGTATTTGCTTGTTTTGCTCATATCCCTACCCTGGAGGTTACTGAAAACAGTCTCAGAGCTGCAGTTGACTACCAGAGTCCTGCTCCTCAGGAGCATGCTTACCTAGCCTGCTGTGTGGGTCATGTGTCCTGGGAATAAGCCTCCTTCAGTAAGGGGAGGGAGTTGGTGAATAAATAAATACCCAAGGTCTTCATCCTCAGGAGTACAAATCATAGTGTGTTCAACATACTTCAGAGGGCAGTCAGCAACAACAATCCCCTCAGTGGTGCTCCCTCTTTAGGCTGTCCTTCCTCCTCCTTTACACTATCCACCCACTCACAGAGCCTCCTGGAATCACCTTTCCCCAAAATTAGTTACCCACAAATCCCTGTCTCAGGGAAAACCCAAAATTAACATCAACTGAAAGGAATTTCTAGTGGCGGGATCAGGTAATGTCTTTTAAGACCATGGGTAAATACCTTCCATGTTAAGCAGGTTTCTCTAACAGTTCAAGCCCCTCTGTAATGTCTCAAGTTCAGTGAAAGCCTGTTATACATACGACTTTCCTGCCTGCTAAAATGTGTTCACAGCCTTCAGGGCCTCCTAAAAGGTTTATGTGGTGAGTGTGGTTGAGAGGCTTCTCTCCAGATCATGAGGAGGGTGCATCCTGACAATGGCAGGACTACAGGATCAGGTCCAAGACCAACCTCATGTGTGGGATAGTTGCTCAAGCCTTTTTATTTTTCTGTTATGGAAAATGAGGACAAAATGGAACCCGAAACAACCATGAAGACAAATAGTTTTGAGATGTGCATATTTATTATAATGAATTTGGGGCCAAAGGGATGGTAGAGTTGTTCAACTGAAGTGATCCATGTTAAATTGAAGGCAGCAAGTCACCTTTACCTCCTTCTTTTGGGAAAACTTATAGGGACAAATCCAGAGTCGATTTTTCTCGCCTTATCTTTCTCTCTCGTTCCTGGCGTTCAATCTCCAAGGACAATTTATACACCTCCAGAGCCATTTTCACATCTGCCACATTTGGGAGACACTTCATGATGCTTATGCCTGCTAGAGCGTGCTCACAGCCTGCAGGGACCTCCTGAAAGGGATACAGGTGGTAAGAGGCTTCCCTCCAGATCATGAGGAGAGTACATCATGACAATGGCAGAACAACAGGATCAGGTCCAAGGCCAAACTCAGGACTAATGGGTGAGCAGGGAAACCAGAAAACACCTCGGATCCCACCATAGTCTTCCCCAGAAGGATATAGATCTGTTCTGAGACAGCTTCCCAGAAAGTCTTTTTGGGGACAGAGGCTATTTCTGCTAACCATCCAGAAATGGTACACAGTATATTATATGAGCTAGAAAGGAAAGTTAAGGGTCAGTACTTCCAGGTCTATGAGAACCACATCTCCCTAAAGGAGCTCGGTTTTGCCTGTTCTCAAGTGAGAACACGAAAACTTGCCACCCTAACTGACAAGAGGGCTTCAAGGCAAAAAAAGAGAGAGTTCCTTTGAATGACTCAGAAATGAATCCTGACAAGTCAGAACTCACCCTTGCTGCCTGGAACAGAGCTTTGGGGCAGCACCCTTTATAGGGTTGGATAGCACAGGATCTTCCTTCATTTGTGCCACTTACCCGCTCACACTTGGGCACCTCTGGGTACCAGGTCCTGTCCTCTGAGCAGGTGATATTTGGGGAACCAACCACACCATAGCCAGAGTCACACTGGATGGTGACATTTTCAGATTCAATATACTGTTGCTTGTCCACAGACAGCTTTCCATGTTCTATCTCTGGTTTCAGACACAGAGCTACAATGAAAGCACAATGTTAAGCAATCAGCAAATATGAGAAAAAAGACACAATAACTAGTTTGAATTACAAAAATGAACTACATGTAGGTGTTTTCTCTTTCTTTCACTTTGATAGCAATAATATTAGTTAACACTGTTATTGAGCACTGGCTCATATCAGATTCAGGGCTAAGCATTTCATGTGATTATCCCATTTAAGTCTCAGTTGGCTCTATGAAGTGTGCATTGTTATTATTCCATTTTATCTAGGACAACATGAGATACAGAGAGGTTAAGAAACTTGTGCAAGGATATAGCATCTTTAATTAATATGACAGGATATAAAAAAGGCTCATGACCCCAGATTCTCAGCTGTCAAAGCAACTATCCCTTGTATCTTGATCTCTGTACAAGATACTAGGTATGAAAATCTCCCTTTTGCCTCTTGTCTTCCTGTGTGCAATGAAGACGATGGTGATAAATAATTCCTGGAGCTGTTGATAGCAAAGTGATATTAAACCTGTGTGCATGTGAAAATCAGGCCGAGTCTTGACTCCTCTTGTCCTCATCACATGTTTGCAAACTAGGAGTCCCCCACCACATGCCTCCATCACTTCCTGATGTTTGGAGTTGACTCAAGAGAGCATACATTCATGCTACAGGCCACAGCTACCCTCAGAAAAAAATGTACCACATGTAGACTATTTACAGAAATACACGAGAAAGTGGGACCAGGGGCTGCCTTGAGGAAGCTGAATTTTGTAACTGGGAGAAAGAAGTAGGGGAGATTGATGTTTCTGTATGCCCTTTGTACTTTTTGCTTTGGGTACCATCTGAACATAGTAATTATGTAAAATAAATCAAATAAAATATTTCATGCTGCCTCTGGTTGGAAAGAAACTTTACTCTCAACCCTTTCATGACAGTCCCACCCACTTAGCCACAGGCTGAAAGGGGAGCTGGAGTTACCTTTACATTGAGGGACTTCAGGTGACCAGCGTGAAGAACTGCAGGAGAGCGTGTGATATCCATGCAGCACGTATCCTTTGTCACATTCATACTTAACCCTATTATGTCTGGAATAGTATGTACCAACTTTTTTATAGTGTCCATTGGCAACGACAGGAGGATCATCACAACCTGGTGGTAAGACATAAAGTGAGACAGCTTGAGCTTGTAGAATGTAAAACGTAACACATTTCAGAATCTGCATGGTTTGTAGGCAGCTTTGACCTGTCCTGCCATCTTCTCTGCCGACAGGGTCGCTTAGCCAAACCCAAGCACCTGTGCTTCCCTCCTGTAAGCCTCAGGCTAAGGAACCATGAAATGGCTCAAGTGGAATTACAAGCACTTAGGGTTTGCTTCATTTTATTGACAAGTTCACCACACTTTACACTTTTTAGCACGAAGGCTGGATTCAGGCCAAAGTCACATTGTAATAATGGTGCACTCCATAGATTTCAGGCTAATTGAAGAGATGTACATCTATGACAAACTGTAAAGATGCTAAGGATATCCCAAATCTCTGAGTCAGTGCTTCTAATCAAAACTGTCCATCCATCCCCACAAAGAATGTACTCACTGCATTTTACAATATTTTAGTAAAAAGTTCATACAATGAATAAAAATGATGACTTGCATGTTGAAATAATAGACATTATGTGGTGCAAAGCACCTCTCTGAAAAGAAACACTGCCAGGGTCCACAAAGAGTGCATGGGAAATTTAAATAAAACAGGTCATCAGGAATGTCAGATAAAATAGATGGACTATAGTAGTTATAAATACTATCCTATGATGCCTCCTAGAGGCATGGAAAACACGATGCTCCACAGTAAGTGAGGTTGAAATCCTGGAATTACCATGGCAAGTGGTATAAGAAAGGATTAAATGACTTATGGAAGTGAGTATGCTGGAGTGGATATACTACGAGTATATATGCTAGAAAATCCTACCAGATGATTCTGTCACATAGGAAGGCCTGAAGAACATATTTACCAAGGTCATAAGGAACTCCCCAACAAGAGAAGCACCAGTATCAAAGGCCAGAGCTGAAGATAGGAAGGCCATTAAAGAACAATTTTCACTCTTAGCAATACCAGAAAGGTGCTCATACGCTTTAGAAGCTAAGTAAATGCAATCATCATAATGAGTGGCAAGACAGAGAGAAAACCAAAGGTGCCTAAGAGTTATGAAGATAGTTAATAGAACATAGGAGTGAAAATAGATGAGCAGCCAACAAAGATACTTCAATTTGTGCCATCAAAAGAAATTAAGGATAGATGATCATGATCAGGAGACTGGTGGCATTTGGCCCAGTAAAAAGTTAGAAACCCTTGCTCACTTTTTGGACCTGTGCCAGTTGTCAGGTCTGGAGATCACTGGCTGAAGAAAAAGACAGCTTCCAGGAGTAAAGATGCTGCAACAGCTTGGAAAGTGTGCACATTCCAGCACCTTGGAATGAGTCCCTCGGTTTTCCAAGGGGACTTATTTCTATTTACATAGGTAACTGTGCACTGGTGAAAGGTACACAATAATCCCAGGATTACTGAACATAGAGCTTGGGTTGACATTGCTACCTGGAACCAACATGGCCTCCCTACTAGAACCCCTGAGGGTCATTTCCCTGATCCTTGAAAGTATGATCAGAATAGACAAACTGGTCATTGACATAACCCCCATATTGGGTCTTTGGTTTATGGGATAAAAGCTATCATATCCAAGAAGGCTAAACAGAAGCCATTGATATGACCCACACCTCTCTCCCTTAAGGCAAAGGTAAATTAAAAAAAAAAAAAGTACCAAGGGGTGGAAGGGGAGGGGAAAATTAGTGCCACTCTTAAAAATCTAGATGCCGGGGCCAGCCAAGTGGCACAATGGTTAAGAACTGGCTTGGGACACCAGAGGGCCCCCGTTTGGATCCCACATATGAGGGCCAGTGACACTGCCCTCTACAGCTAAGATGCTGAACAACAGCTCAACCTGGAGCTGGGCTGCCATGACTCACATGCGACGGCTCAGGCTGCAGCCCCTGCTGCAGTGGGTTGCCATGGGCTACCGTATGTAGCCAGCAGCCAGTGTGTGTGGCCAGCAGCCAGCATGAGCGGTCAGCAGCCGCAGTGAGTGGCCGCCCAGAAGCCTGCGACTGATCTGCCTCACCCGGGAAGAGCGCAATGACGGTGCCAACTTGGGCCAGTGAAGCAACGTCCACAACTAGACTGAAGAACTAAAGGACAGCAACTTGTCTGTTCCCCTTCCCCCAATTCCCCAGCACTGTTCTCATCCCCCAATTCCCCAGCACTGTTCCCATCACCCCAATTCTCCAATAAAAATCTTTAAAAAAAAAAATCTAGATGCCGGAGTGGTCATCTCTATTGTTTCCCCATTTATTTCACCAGTCGGTCTACTACAAAAATTATGATTCTGGAGAATTACAGTAGGCTATAGAAAATTCAACAACATTTTAGTCCCTATTGCAATCATTGTACCAAATGTGGTATTTTTGCTAGAGCTCATCAATATGTCTTCAGGGTAAAGGAGGCCACTGATTTAGCAAAGAATTCTTTTTCATCCCTATCAGAATAGAAGTTCAGAAACAATGTGCATACATATGAAAGGGTCAGGATCGTGCACTAGCAGTTTTAGCCCTGGGCTGTGATAACTCACTTGGCCCTCTCAGAGTAGAGCCTGAAGTTTTCATGAGCACCTGGACATCCACAGAATATCACATTGATCCTGTATATCAAGGGCATCATGTTAACTTTACCTAATAAGCAGGAAGTAGGTATCATAATGATGCTTTTGAATATAGAAGGTAAAGAAGGAAGAAAAGGAGTAAGTTCAGAAAAGCAGGTTCAGGTAGATTTGAGTGAGTCTTATTCTGTAGGTAAAGCATATGGACCAGAAAGAAGGGAAGAAAAGAGAATAAATACCAAGAAATAGAGGGCAATAATTCAAAAGTTTAGAACTGACTCTGGGTGGTGAACACACAATGTGATATGTAGATGATGTATTACAGAATTGTACACCTGAAACCCACGTAACTTTACTAGCCGTTGTCACCCCAATAAACTTAAAAAAAGTTTATTGATCTATCTATTACTATGAGGTCTATTTTTATTGAATTCAAGAAAATGGGACCAAAAAATGGGAGAAAAAGAGACATTTGAACTGAGGACAGTACTTTTGAGGAAATGTACTCACTCCAAGAATCACGCAGGGTACACACACTCTTTTATCTAATCTGAAACTTTCCCTTAATACTCTCCATCACTTTGATATGAAGACACTTCTAAAACAACATAATTCCATGAGCTCTCACTCTGATCACATGTTGGTGTTTGGAGGCTCCACATGCTATCTGCTTGGCATGTAGCCTCAAAGTTATATTTCTCAGAATGTGAATATGAAATTGGGTCTCCACAGAGATAGGCACAGCTATTTGCAAACCACCTTTTCTCTCTTCAGTGATTTTTTTTAAGTACAATTATTGGGGTGACATTGTTTAGTACAATTACATAGGTTCCAAGTGCACAATTCTGTAATACATCATCTATTATATATGTCACATTGTGTGTTCACCACCGAGTCAGTTCACCTTTTATCACCGTATACGAGTACTTGACCACCTTACCCTCTTCTACAACCCTCCCTTCCCCTTTACCCTCTGGTAACAATGGAACTGTGGTCTATGTCTGTGAGCTTTTCTTTGTTTGTTTTGTTTGTTTGTTATTTGCCATTCTTCAGCTATGATATTGGGAACACACTTCTAAAAACTAGTAAGTGAGGCTAACGGTTGGTAAAATAACCATGAAGAGGCTCCTATGATTAATAATCTCATTTCCACCTTTGGAAGAGCTCACCACAGAAGAGACGGGGCAAACTCATTATCTGTAATAACATAAAATTTTACTTTCTGGATTGCAAACACTTTCTACTCAATTATGAATGCAATAGAAAAAAAACCCTATAGAAGAATTAATTCTTTATGAATCCATTTAAATATTAAACATTAATATAAAAAATAGAAGGTTTCTCTGGCTAAATCAGGTCCTCAAGGATTTGTAATATTTTGCTTTCCAAATAGTTATAGTCTATACCAGAAGGACTAAAATAATCTAAGTATTTTTCTTTTTTTAAAAAGTAGTTTCAGACCTACAAAACAATGTAATAATTATAAATTTACACCCCAACAAAGTGATACCCCCCACAATCAACCAAAATGCCCATCAATAATGATTGGATAAAGAAACTGTAGTACATTTATACCATTAAGTATTAGTCGGCCATAAAAAACAATGAAATCTTACCATATGCAACAACAGGGGTAGAACTAGAGAATATTATGCTAAGTGAAATAAGTACATTTATTTCATATATATATATATATATATATATATATATATATACAGTGTTTTATTTTTAATATTTTTTAATTTTTTAATTACAGTTGACATACAATACTATATTAGATTCAGGTTACAACATGGTGATTAGACATTTATATAATTTACGAGGTGATCACCCTGATAAGTCTAGTGCTCATCTGACACTATACATAGTTATTATATTAGTGACTATATTGCCTATGCAATACTTTATAACCCTATGACTATTTTGTAACTACCAGTTTGTTTCTTTGTTTGTTTGTTTGTTTGTTAGGATTAAGAAACTGTGGTACATTTATACAGTGGAGTATTACTCAGTCATAAAGATAAAATAAGTATATTTATTAACAAAATACTTCATTGCACTTCCAAAATTATACTGAATATTGCTATTTGGTTATATTTAACTAATTCTTAATCAGGAACTTCCCCCCATGCCCTGATTTAAACATTCCCGTCTTCACTATCACATCTGTACTCACCACACAGGACAGGTGGACATTGCAATAGAGACAGAACTCCAAGGAGGTAGAGTGCTGGGACAATTCTCTGCATGGTGCAGAGTCTGAGATACAGCACTTGGGGTCAATGTTCTCAGAAACCCTGAATCAGGCTGAAGTGGAAGCTCTAAGTCAATAATAAATTGATGCCTGAACCAAGAAACTAAGTCTTGGCAATGCCACAGCTTTGAGTCACTAAAGGGGAGGGGCAGAACTGAGTAGATCAAGTACTGGATAGGACCCAACAGCAGCAATCCGATAAAGCTCCACGTCTTGGGGAGAATGATATGAGCTTGACATGAGAGCTCTCTGGGATTAGGTGAGTACTTACAATCATAACCCCAAGACTTTCTTACTGTTATGGGAAACATTTGCTGGCTTGTTGTCTACATAGAGACATCACTATGTAATCAAGAAAAACTAGGAAAATCATACAATGTGTGTGGCAGTCTCTTCAGAGTTCACAGTGAGATGCTGCGGTATTTTCTATGCCATTTCCCAGTGGTGTCAGGTCTTCATTCACTAGTGTGAATTTCCAGAGGGAGGAAGGATAAAAAGAAGATCTATAGTTAAATTTTCTTCTTAAACAAATCAGAACCTAATTTGAATAGAGAAAGCATGCACATCTATAATTGTGAAAAGATAGAAATACAGTCAAAACAATAATTATTCTCTCAATATTTAAGTTTTCTTGAGTATGTGTGACATAAAATTAATCAGCGTTGGGGTTATACTAGTTGGAGAGTAAAGAAAAATTTCTCACAGTGGTGTTTCAAGCACAGATAAAGCATGCCTGCAAAATTAAATGATAGAGGATTAAGC
>NW_017732176.1:588151-600874 GCF_001890085.2 Hipposideros armiger | reverse complement strand
CCATAAAATTATTTTCGTTGCTACTCTATAACTGTAATTTTGCTACTGTTATGAATCATAATGTAAATATCTTTTTGTTTTCCGATGGTCTTAGGCAACCCCTGTGAAAGGGTCGTTCGACCCCCAAAGGGGTCGCAACCCACAGGTTGAGAACCGCTGACCTAAGGCAATATATAGATTCAGTGCATTCCTGTCAAACTACCAACAACATTTATATGGAACCATAAAAGACCCCAAATAGCCATGGCACACTTGAGAAATAAGAACAAAGCAAAGGTATCATGCTACCCAACATCAAATCATGCTTCAAAAGTATAGTAATGGAAACAGTATGGTACTGGCATAAAAACAGACACATAGATCAGTGGAACAGAATAGAGAGCCCAGAGATAAATCCATTCATATGTGATCATTTAATCTATGACAATGTAAGCAAGAATTTACATTGGGGTAAACATAGTCTATTTAATAGATGGTGCTGTGAAAACTGGACTGACACATGTAAACAAATGAAACTGGACCACCTCCTTACGCCATATATGAGAACAAATTCAAAATGGATTAAAGACTTAAATGTAAGACCCCAAACCGTAAAACTCCTAGAAGGAAATATAGGGAGTAAGTTTGCAGATGTTACCCTGAGTAATATTTTTACTGATATCCCCTCGAGCAAGAAAAGTAAAAAAACAAATAAACATATGGGATTACATCAAACTTAAAAGTTTTTTCACAGCAAAGGAAACTATCAGTAAAACAAAAAGGAAGCCTACTGAATGGGACAAGATATTTGTCAATGACACATGTGAAAAGGGGTTAATATTCAAAATTTATGAAACATTCATTCAACTCAACACCAAAAACAAACAAGCCAATTAAAAAATGGGCAGAGGACATGAAAAAACATTTCTCTAAAGAGGACATACAGATACCCAACAGACGTATGAAAAAATGCTCAACCTTACTAATCCTTAGAGAAATGCTAATAAAAACCACAATGAGATACTACCTCACTCCAGTCAAAATGGCTATCATCAATAAATCAACAAACAAGTGCTGGCAAAGTTGTGGAGAAAAGAGAACCCNTTATTTTCAGAGACTATTTGGCAGCAGCTGAGGTTTTGTGGCTGATCTCTCTAAGGTTGAACTAAACTTTAGCACCAGATTAACATTTCATTTAACTTTATACTTTTTTTTCACTCATGGTGCAATTATTCAGCACCCTGTGGAAAAACCTTTGAGGGAAATATGAAGATGAATTAGTCATAGTGGAAGGTAAAACATTTTACTTAAAACAAGGAGACAAATGCTAATGCCTTCTAGAAGTGGGAGCCATTATTTCAGGTCAGAATGAAAGCTCTCTCAATGTTAATAGTGCAAAAGTAATATGGAGGTGGAAGTAGGCTAAGAGGTGGAGAAAGGAGATAGAATGCAAAGAGAATATCGAAGCAGCAGAAACTGGATGACAGAGAAGACGCTAATACCTGGAGGGTCCCCACTGCATGCTTTATACTGTGTTTCCCAAAAATAAGACCGGGTCTTACATTAATTGTTGCTCCAACAATCTACTTTTATTCATTTATTCATGTACAAAAATCTACATTTATTCAAACAGTCATGTCTGGCTGACAATCTTAACTGGGGCTTATGTTTGGGGCAGGGCTTATATTACGAGCACCCTGAAATATCACGCTAAGGCTCATTTTCTAGTTAGGTCTTATTTGGGGGGGAAACACTGTAGGAGACAGAACACCCAAAAACTCAGTGATTCAAGCCAGGTAGATTTTTATTTTTCTTTCATGAAAGAAGAGTCATACGGGTATTTAGGGTGGTCAGCAGCTCCTCCCAACACGGTCAGCCAGGGAGCAGGTCCCTTCCTCCTTGTTGCTTCCACATCCCGTAGGGTGCTGTTCTCAGCATGGCAGAAGTTGACTAACCAGCACTGTGTCGGCCTTTCAACACTTAGTACGGGGAAAGAAGAAGTGGAGAGCAAAGAGCTTCCTTCTAAAGAACATGATCAGGAAGTTGCAGCCTTTCCAAGGGAGGCTCCGTCTGAGGAGCAAGGATTCCTGCTGGTATTTAAAATGGTGCAAGTGGTTCTGTTCCTTAATATAAACAGGGACGTTAATACAGGAAAATAATTAGCAGTCTCTGTTATGACCACATTTCAATTTAAAAAGGCTCACTGCCCTATCACACTGCAAAGAAGTCTAGTGTCAGCAAAATTTGTTCATAGACACAGAACTTTAAGTGAGATTATTCAGGTCTCAATCTTAAAAAAGAACTCCTGACAAATGATCATTAACAAAGGTCTTCAGGGAGCAAAATAACCCTTCTCTCTTATAAATAGCTCCATGGAGACAAGAATGAATCTAGGTAGAAATAACTGGATACTATTTTGAAAGAAAGAAAAAAGAAAAGACAGGAAAATCTTTTGGAAAATGTTATAAAATGTTCTTAAAAGAAATTTAAAACTTCAATGAAGGGTTGGAATATAAAGCCAAGGAAATCTGGGAGCAAGGTTCATGGGAACAAAAGGGAGCTGGTAAACATCTGATGTCTCTGAATGTTGGAACAATCTTGATAAACTGAAAAATGTATTGGAACATTTAAGAAAAACTGGAAGTAGAAATACAGAAAACTAAGCAAGGAAGCAAACAACATCCCTAAAAGGGGCATCAGTACACAGAAGAGAGCAAAAGAATGTTGTGAAGAAAGGAAACATTTTCACAGAACACTACTTGGTTTAAAGCACTCATAACAGGTAAAAGTTATTGATTTAACTAAAATAGTGCAATAACTACATTGGAAGAAAGAGGCAGAAAAAGGAGATAATTAAATTAGAAGATGATAAAACCTTTGTAATCAATAGATAAATGGATGGTTCATGAGAAAAGTAGAAAAAATAAATTATCTAAAAATATGGTGATACTTCATAGTCGGTGTAGAAGCCTGACCACCGCACTGTATTTCTGAAGCTGATGTTGAATAATAATGTATGTCAACTATAATTATATATACATATAGGCACGGGATGTGGAGTAGAGTGTGGGAATGGAGTCAATGGAATTGTAATAGATAAGTATGATATTGGGGGTAGGAGGGCAGTAGATGGGGGAGGGGGGTTGTTCCTGTGCAAAGGGTGAAAAGGATAATTATTGCATCATTCTGTACACCTGAAACTAATAATAAAAACAATTTAAAAAATTAAAATATTGTGATAGATGCAGGGAAAATCTGCTCGAAGAGGTGACAGTGGTCCTCTGGGACAAGGGAAAAGGAATTGTGGGTCTGCTTAGTACACAAATTTGTTAAACGTATACTATGTTAAACTTCATTTTAAAGATAAATAAAGTTGTAGGTCAAGAAATAGTTGCACTTGTAATGTGGTTTATAATTTATAGAATTATGTACAAAAATTAAAAGTATTGGGATGGCCAAGCAATACATTGGTTAGGAGTTGGCTTGGAACACCAGCTCTGAACAGCGGGGCCCTGGTTCGGATCCCACATGAGGGCCAGTGACACTTCACCCTCTACAGCTAAGATGGTGAACAACAGCTTCACCTGGAGCTGGGTTGCTGTGATTCACCGGTGATGGCGTAGGCTGCAGTGGGACTTGCTGGCAGCGGGCTAGAGCTTTTGTGAGCTGCTGCAAGGCGTTGTGAGCAGCCGATCAATTTCCAGCGAGTAACTGCCTCTCCCAGGAATAGCGCAATGATAATACCAACATGGGCCAGTGAAGCGACATCCTCCACAACTAGACTGGAGAACAAAAGGACAGCAACTTGTCTTTTTCACTTCCCTGATTCCCCAATAAAATCTTAAAAGCAAAAAAAAATAAAATTATAAATGTTAAATTTAAACTTAAAATAGAAATGGAGAAATGGAAAATGTAATGAAGTTGAACTATGTAAACCCTCCTTTATCTTTTCAATATTTGTTTGCATATACATGTATTTATTTTAGATAATTTTTGAAAGGCATTTAAATAGAAGAATCAGTTAAAGGATAGAGGAAAAATTTATGTCAGTGTGAAAATAAGTCTCTGTAATGCTCCTTTATATTCATAGAGAATGGTAAGGAAGAAAACATGGAGGGTTGACATTTAAAAGTCTCAACTGTTTCTTCTATACAACTAGAGAATGAGGCTCGAGGTAGATAATTCTTCATCTGAGCACATTATAATACGAAAATATAAGCATACTTAGCTTTTCGATTCTAACCCATTAATACAATGGTGTGGAAGTTGACTTTCTAGTTAGCGAAAATCTTAATTTCATTTAGGAAAATGGGAAAAATTTGTTCCTTCCCAACTGATCCCAATATCCAAACCAATTTCTCTATATCAATAAAATATTCTTAAACACAGCTACAGAAATCTAGCAAGGATTTCTATGTTTGCTAATCAGTGAACTCGTTAGTGTGTATAATGGCATGCAGTATGCCCTGATACTCTACTGTATCAAACACAAATTAGGTTTTTATCCTATTCTACACACAACATGTGCTATAGTAAAAAAATAAAATAATGTGATATAAATATTAAATTATTTAAGTGATAATAAAATAGAAAAGTAATTCAACTAGCACATAACAAAATAAAATAAATAAGGTCATGTGTTTAAAATTATTTCTTAATAAAAGACACATTTCTGAGTGAGGTTTCTTGGCAAGGAAGGGGTATAGTCACTCTTGCTGGCAGGTGAGAGTGAATGAGATTTAGTAAGAGGCAGAGAGTGAAATAGCAATTGCCAGATATTTATCCACATCTAACCCCAAAGTACTGGTCAGCTTCCTCTCCTTCAGTCCCTGCTGCTGTTGGTAGTAGACCGAGAGAACAATTACAGAAAGACACAGACATAAACAAAATGGACATTTGTTTGGATTTCCTTTTCTTACAATTATACAGCTCCTGCTAACACAAGATATTCTGGCAATTCAATATTTTTTTTAAAAATGATATATCAAGGCTGGCTGAGTGGCACGTTGGTTAACAGCTGGCTTCGGACGCCAGAGGGCCTCGGTTTGGATCCCACATATGAAGGCCAGTGACACTGCCCTCTACAGCTAAGATGCTGAACAACAGCTCAACCTGGAGCTGGGCTGCCTTGAGTCGCTGGCTACAGCTCAGGCTGCAACCCCTGCTGCAGTGGGTTGCCATGGGCTACTGTGTGTAGCCAGCAGCCAGCGAGAGCGGCCAGCAGCCGCAGTGAGCGGCCATCCAGAAGCTGTTGACTGATCTGCCTCAACCAGAAAGAGCGCAATGATGGTGCCAACTTGGGCCAGTGAAGCAACGTCCTCCACAACTAGACTGAAGAACAAAAAGGACAGCAACTTGTCAGTTCCTTTTCCCCCAATTCCCCAGCGCTGTTCCATCCCCCAATTCCCCAATAAAAACCTTAAAAATAAATAAATAAATAAACAAAAATTATATATCACCCCCACTTCATAAGGCAATAGTAGCTATTTTTGCATATGTTTAAAATTTACTGAAGATTTTTATGTAAAATATCCAGACTCCTTTTATTCCTCTTACTCAAACCCTCAATGAGTAGCAGGTTGAACAAGTTCCCCTTGTAAATTCTTCTCATATGTCTTTTCTAAGCCTTTGTGGATCACCCACATTCGTACAGCATCTTCCAGTTTCTTAAGTTATATTTTTGGTAAATACTGCGAAGGTGGTAGTTATAATATATAATATAATATAATATAAAATATGATAATAATATAATATAATAATATAATATATAATTTAAGCAACGAGAGCAGATGATGATGTAATTCTATTCGTAGAATGTCTCAGGAGTCCCCGGGGCTGACGTTACATCTTCATACTCCGACCAGAAAAAGGAGAATCAACATTTGTTACAGTGGTTTGTTGACTTCTTGGTGAATTTTAGTTGCTTTGTAGGCAGTGTTAGCAAATATTTGCTGTGTGAGAATTCAGATAACAAGGGATGCCAGAAGAGGTGCAGAACCCAGTGAGAGAGAAAACTAAACAGCTCACTCTGCAAAAAAATGAAGGGAATTCAGTTCAGGGAAACAAAAGCAAACTTTTGCAGGAGTCTGATAGAGGGAAATGAGAGATTTGCGTAGGAAAAGGGTGATAGATTAAAACAGCAGTTTGACAGAGAACCACAGAGAAGAGGCAACTGAAGAAGAGGCCCTCTGGGCTCTGTCCATGTTTTACCCTGGAGGTTACTGTAAAGAAGCCCACAGTGCCATTCGCTGCCCATGTCTCTGTGTCTGATAGTGATCCCAGTTCTGAGGAGCCTGCCCAGCAAGGCCGGACTGTGGGTCAGTTGTGTTTGGGAGTCGATGCTGCCAGAGCAAGTCTTCACCAATGAGAAGAGGGAATTTGTGGATAATACCCCAGGACCTCATACTTGGTAAAAACAACTCGGAGTTGTGTTCCACGTGCTCTCAAAAGGTGGTCAGCATAATGGAGCTTCTGTCAGCAACAGCAATGATCTCCTCAATAATGCTCCCTCTTGAAACTGTCCTCCCTCCCCCATCTTCCTACCCACTCAGTCACAGAGCCTTCTGGGACCACCTCCCAAGGAAATTAGTTACCCACAAATCCTTGTCTCAGGGGAAACCCCAAACAAACACCAAGCAAAAGGAAATCCTAGCAACAGGAGCAGGTAATGGTTTTAAGACCATGGATAGATACCGTCCATGTTAAGCAGGTTTCTCTAATAGTTCAAGCCCCTCTGCGGCGTCTATAATTCAGTGAAACCCTGCTGTACACCGTACCTGATTGCACTATATTTGGGGTAATTCAACACTAGAAGGCAACATTCCCCATAGAGTTCCATGTACAAAGAGAGATGAGACAACCAAAGGATCTGAGATAAGAATGAGAGAGCAATTTCAGAGGAAGCAAAGTTGGAGGAAGTGGTGAGTAGTAGGAATAAAATTCCAGAATACCGTGAGATATAAAAGTGATTGATAATGTGGTTTCTCCTCGTGTGTGGGATAGTTGCTCAAGCCTTTTAAGGAAAATGAGGACCCGATTAGATAAAGGGCATGGGAATGCACAGGTGGCTCCCACATGGGCTTCACATTCATCCACCTTTCAAAGTTTGTTCTCTGAGGATGGAATAAGTGGGTCAGACACAAACATGAATCCTCTTGGTGTAAGGCAAAAGTCAAGAGGTAGCCTTGATGTGGCAGAGACCAAGTCTACGGGAGCCTATTAAAGGGCATAACTCTCTTCAAACAGGGGAGGATGGACAAGGGTTTTGGGGTGTGTTGACACATAATCTAAATACTGAGGACCTGAGTGATTTGCACATGTGGAACTGTGGAGTAAACGCAATCCAGGGAAATGTATTGTTGTGCATCCAAGTCCATATCTGAGGCCCAATATAATAAAACAAATGCATTATCTTTATGTAATGGGCTTGATTAGAGACATCATTTCACAGAATCCTAATGACCACAAAGACAAAATCAGGTTTGATACATAAGTTTTTTACTTGAAAAATACATTACACATCCAAAAGCAAAATTCTGAGCTACAAGAAGATCTATGATTCTATAATCTCAAAGCACTAAACATTAGTAAATTATCCTTTGTAGATATCTATTATAATGAGTTTGGGGCCAAAGAGATGGTAGAGTTGCTAAGCTGAAGTGATCTGTGTTGAACTGAAGGCAGCAACGCACGTTTTCCTCCATCTTTGAGAAAAATAGGGATAGCTCAAGTGGGTTTTCTCGCTTCATCTCTCTCTCGTTCCAGGCGTTCAATCTCCAAGGACAACTTATACACCTCCAGAGCCATTTTCACATCTGCCACATTTGGGAGACACTTCATGATGCTTATGCCTGCTAGAACGCGCTCACAGCCTGCAGGGACCTCCTGAAAGGGATAGAGGTGGTAAGAGGCTTCCCTCCAGGTCATGAGGAGAGTAAATAATGACAATAGCAGAACAACAGGGTCAGGTCCAAGGCCAACCTCAGGACTAATGGGTGAGCAGGGAAACCAGAAAACACCTCGGATCCCACCATAGTCTTCCCCAGAAGGATATAGATCTGTTCTGAGACAGCTTCCCAGAAAGTCTTTTTGGGGACAGAGGCTATTTCTGCTAACCATCCAGAAATGGAACACAGTATATTACATGAGCTAGAAAGGAAAGTTAAGGGTCAGTACTTCCAGGTCTATGAGAACCGCATCTCCCTAAAGGAGCTCGGTTTTGCCTGTTCTCAAGTGAGAGCATGAAAACTTGCCACCCTAATTGACAAGAGGGCCTCAAGGCAAAAAGAAAAAGAGAGAGTTCCTTTGAATGAATCCTGACAAGTCAGAACTCACCCTTGCTGCCTGGGACAGAGCTTTGGGGCAGCACCCTTTATAGGGTTGGATAGCACAGGAACTTCCTTCAATTGTGCCACTTACCCACTCACACTTGGGCACCTCTGGGTACCAGGTCCTGTCATCTGAGCAGGTGATATTTGGGGAACCGACCACACCATAGCCAGAGTCACACTGGATGGTGAAATTTTCAGATTCATTATACTGTTGCTTGTCCACAGACAGCTTTCCATGTTCTATCTCTGGTTTCAGACACAAAGCTACAATGAAAGCACAGTGTTAAGCAACCAGCAATACTTAGGAATAAATTGAACCAAAGAGGTAAAATACCTGTACTCAAAAAATTATAAACACTAAAGATAGAAATCAAAGAAGATACAAATAAATGGAAAGACATACCATGTTCACGGATAGGAAGAATTAATATAGCTGAAATGTCAATACTACCTAAGGCAGCGGTTCTCAACCTTCCTAATACTATGATCCCTTAATACAGTTCCTCATGTTGTGGTGACCCCCAACCATAAAATTATTTTCGTTGCTACTCTATAACTGTAATTTTGCTACTGTTATGANCCTTGTGACTTTACTGTAGGCTTCAAGATTTCTCTTCCCCCATGTTTATGTCATTAACAGTCAAGGGAGGGCAGTGATACAAGAACAGTAAAAGGACGGTTGAAGAGTGAAGTAAAAAATTGTTCTCCTTTCTCCACAGCTCAAAGCTGAGTTGGTAACGAGGGCAGATGAAGGCCAGCCACATCCACTCTGTGGTAAGGAGATTATCTTTTTACCTCAACCTCACAAGGCCACAACCTGAGTGCTATCCACAGAGGAGGACAGTATATGGCCAGGACCCCGGCCTGCATGGGCTCTGGAATCACAGCTAGGTCATGGAAATTAACCTCACAGAGGGTTATCTGATCATAAATCCTGTTTCTACCATAGGGGAACTGTGTGCCTATGGGCAAGATACTGAGCCCCTCTTAGGCCCAATCTCCTTTTTTATAAGATAAAAATGACAACCGCACATATCTCTCAGAATTGTTGAGAGAATTATACACCAATAGTCTCTGTAAAGGCCTTGGCATGGGGCCTGAAACATGGTGAACATTAAAAATATTTAAGTATGAGGTGTGAGCAAACAGTATGGTGAATGCTTCAATTAAATCACCCTCAAAATACTCCCCCTGGTGTGAACAAACCGTATGGTACATGGTCCCATTAATCACCCTCAAAATACTCCCCCTGGCTTTGAATACACCTATCCCATTGTTCTTGTCACTTTCTGAAGCAGTTCTGGAAGCCCTCTTTCATGAGTGGTTTAGTTGCGCTGTCATGGCTGCTTCGATGTCCTAAATCATTGTTTTTTTAATTGGGGAACTGGGGAAGGAGAACAGCATTGGGGAATTGGGGAGGGGGACCAGCCAAGTCTTGTTCTTCAGTCTTAGTTGTGGAGGGCGCCAGGCGCCATCTGGCTGCCTGTCAGCAGCTCGTGACCTCCAAGCTCAAGGTGCTGTGTTACAATCTTAGTTGTGGGAGGGCGTAGCCACCATCCATGGGAGTCGAACCAGTAGCCTTGTTGTTAAGAGTGCACGTTCTATCCAATGAGCCTTCCAGGTGGCAGCTCAACTCAAGATGCTGAGTTCAGTGTTAGTTGTGGATGGGCGTAGCCCACCATCAAGTAGGCACTCTTGTTGTTAGGAGCATGTTCTCTCACCAGCTGAGCCATCCTGCCACCTGTTGGCAGCTCAGCAGCAGCTCAGCTCAGGCACAGCATCACTGGCCCATGTGGGAATCGAATTGGCGGCCCTGTTGCTCAGAGCTCATGCTCTTAAGCTAAATCAACCAACTAAGCCACTCGGCCAACCCCTCCTAAATCATTTTGACTTTGGGGAACAGCCAGAAGTCACACAGGGGCCGATACATTGAATAAGGTGGATGAGGACACACCGTAATTGTTTTATTTGACAGAAATTGATATATACCAGAAGCGATGTGTGACACGGAGCGTTGTCATGATGAACGATGATGGCATACTTTAAAACACAGCTTCTTTCAATTGTAACTCACACCCAACTGACTGCACAGAACAAGCTGAAACTTGTCATAGTTCCTAAGGTTCGATGCGCTGCTTCCCATATTGAAGATCCCTGCCTTTTCTTTGGATGGCACACGGCAGCAGCACTCACTATATTTTTGACAACGGTAAGACTGTGTCGCACATACCGCTTCTGGTATGACAATTTCTGTCAAATAAAACCATTACAGCGTGTCCTCATCCATCTTATTCACTGGATCTGGTACCATGCGACTTCTGGCTCTTCTGCAAAGTCAAAATGAGCACGAAAGGTAAACATTTTCAATTGAATTGGAACATCGAGACAGCCACCACAGCGCAACTGAAGACACTCACGAAAGAAGACTTACAGAACTGTTTCAGAAAGTGGCAAGAATGATGGGATAAGTGTATTTAAAGCCACGGGTTATATTTTGAGGGGATTAATAGCAATGTGTTTCTTACTGTGATTTTTTTTTAATTTAAACATTCACTGTATAGTTTGATCATACCTTGTCATATGTATATAATATATATACATACATATTATATATCTATATGAGCAATTGTTAACCTTAGGGAAGAGAATAATAGAATTTAAATTAGCATGTGACACCGATAAAAGCTGAACTTCTAGGAGTCAAAATATCATCATAATAACTATGTAAAATTATTATGATGGACAGCTGCTTCACCAANAACAGGGGGCTTCTATGGAAAGTAACCTCACAGGGTGATCTGATCATAAATTCCTAACTGGGCAGGTCATGGTGGGTAGTCACGCCCACAACTTCTTTACTGAAAGGCTTAGCTTTGCCTTAAGCAAGCCCTGTCCATTGTTTCTGTGCACATAGGTTAACACACTTTTGAAATGTCCCCTTTCAGACTCTTCCTTCTAATACCTGGTCACCCTTTTAGACCCCTCAAAAGAGCACGTACTCTTCACTACCCTGTAATCTAATTTCCATGTGGCCACCCCAAGAGAGCACAAAATCTTAACTATCCTATAATCTGACCCCTGATTTGCTTTCTCCTACCTTCATATAATGTTCCCTCCTTAATCTCAAATGCATAAAAAGAAACTGCAAGCTATTATTCTCTGAAGCATTTTTCTCAGCCTACTGAGATCTTGCTTCCAGGTATATCCTCTGTTTGGCTCAAATAAACTTTTCATAAAAATTCTCTACAGATTTGGACATTCTTTCATCAACAAGTTAAAAGTTCTTAGAGTAAAAAGTGCATCCTTGAGAATTATCAGTCCTTCCTCCTTAGCCCTAGCATTGGTCCAGGATGGTTATCATTCAGGTGCCAGGCAGTCAGGATGATGAATGCCAGGTGGTCTGGACGATGGGTGCTAGGAAGTCAGATCACATCCCAGTGGTCTGGATAATGGACGTCAGGTGAATGTATATGTGAGTCCTTCAGGGGGTAATCAGGTGGCCTGGATACACGGGTCTTTTGGGGATAGTTAATTAGAAGATTACCTGAAGGTCTAGATGTATAGCCAGGCATTGACACAGGACTGGGAAGTTCAAAAAAAGTTTCAGTTTCAGGTTAGTTAAAAAAAAAGTGAAGTCTTTTTCCATGCCTCAACCTTCATAATGGTAATAATTTTAGCAGCTTGGTTAAAATGACTCCATTTTATATATTCCCTATCTTACTCTTTCCTCATCTTGAATATATTCTGAAATTTCCACTTTCCTACCTCCTTACTCTTGCCCATATCATCTGCCCACTTGCCCTTACTCAAATCTTACTCATTTTCCGGACACATCTCTCACACTGCTCCTGTCCTCCAGGCCAGTCTCCACATTCCAATTCCAACTTAGTGTTTATAAGCATATTCCAGAGGAGGAAAATGGCAGCGGTGAGGAGGGCTCCCTGAGCTCTCCCTTGGAAATCAGCCATTTGAACAGCTGTAACTCATCAAGGGAACCTCTACTCATCTCAGAGAACAAACAGCTAAGAGACTCACATGATGATGGCCTGAAGGCAATCCTGAGAAATAAGAACAAAGTCGGAGGAATCACGCTACCTGACATCAAATCATATTACAAGGCTACAGTAATCAAAACACTGTGGTACTGGCATAAAAGCAGGCACATAGATCAATGGAACAGAATAGAGAGGCCAGAAATAAATCCACTCATATACGGTCAATTAATCTATGACAACAGAAGCAAGAATTTACATTGGAGTAAAGTCTATTCAATAAATGGTGCAGGGAAAATTGGACTGACACATGCAAAAAAATGAAATTGGACCACCTCCTTACACCATATACAAGAACAAATTCAAAATGGATTAAAGACTTACATGTAAGACCTGAAACGATAAAACTCCTAGAAGAAACT
>NW_017732176.1:579734-581371 GCF_001890085.2 Hipposideros armiger | reverse complement strand
CTCTGGACCCAGCTGTCTCCTATAGTTGCAAAACCTTATATGCTTCATAAATTCAAGTGTTAATAAAAATCTTAGTCTGCCCTATTTTCTCCCACATTTATTTTATAAAAGCTTTAGTGAGATATAATTCATATAACATTAAATTCATCCTCTTGAAGTATACAATCCAGTGGTTTTTAATATACTCACAGACATGTGTAACCATCACCACGATCTAATTCTAGAATCTTTTATACACTCCTCCAAAACCCTTTACTCATTAGTAGTTGCTTCCCATTTTTCCATCTCCCAAGGCCCTGGAAACCACTCATTTACTTTCTGTCTGTGGCTTTGGCTATTCTAAACATTTTGTATAAATAGCATCATGTAGTATGTGGTCTTTTGCGACTGGCTTCCTTCATTCAGCATAAAGTTTTTGAGGTTCATTAATATCATAGTACTTCATTCTTTTTTAGGACTGAATGATATTCTGTTGTATGAATATTCTACATTTTGTTTACTCATTCAACGAAAGCACGTTTAGGTTGTTTTCAACTTTGACTATTATGGATAACGCTGCTGTGAATGTTGATGTCCTTATTTCATGTGGATCCACGTTTTGATTTTTTCTGGAATATACACCTAGGAGTGGAATGCTGGATCATATCATAACTCTCTCTATATGTAATATTTCTAGGAACTGCCAAACTGTTTTCTAAAGTGACTGCATCATTTTACATTCCCATGAGCAATGTATGAGGGCCCCAATTTCTCTACATTGTCCCTCAACACTTGTAACTGTCTTTTGAAATGTAGGCGTCCTATTATAAAGTGATACTGCATTGTGGGTTTGATTTACATTTCTCTGATAATGATGTTGAACTTCTTTTATGTGCTTATTAGCCATATGTATGTCTTCTTTAAAGAAATGTCCATTCAAATTGTTTGTCCATTTTTAATTGGGTTAATTGTTTACTGTTGAGTCATAAGAGTTCTTTTTATATTCTGGACAAGTCACTTGTCATTCTGAGGGCTGCCCATTCATTCTTGATAATGTTCTCTGAAGCACAAAAGTTTTTTTAATTTTGATGAAGTGCTATTTATTTTTTATTTTATTGCTTGTATAGATCTAAGAAAAAATTGCCTACCCCAAAGTCATGAAGATTTTCTCCTATATTTTCTCCTAAGTGTTTTATAGTTTAAGCTCTTACATTTATATTTAAGATCCATTTTGAGTTGTTTTGCTTCTGCTTATTCTAGTTACTTCATTTTTCACTCTGTTTTGCTGTTGAGATCAGAACAGGAGTCAGCCACAGAGAGTAGTTGAAGAAATAAACTGACAATTGAAATAATGTTATGCCATGTTCAACCAAGGAAGACGAGAATTTCAAGAAAGAAGTGAACAATGCCAATTACGGAAAGTGAGGACAACTATGGTTTCTTGTTTGAAAGACTCAATAGAGGGTTACCAGTATCCCCTTTATCAAAACTAAAGATTTCTGCTCTTAAAGATTGTGGAGGGCTGGTTGCTGCAGACCAGCTCTGATCCAGGCAACTAGTGAACTTCTCTGGCACCTAGTGGGTTGAAATTACACCTTTTCCAATGAGGTTTAAACCCCGGCCTTGAAAAGAAGCCCCCTTTGAAGTCTGTCCTTTCT
>NW_017732176.1:571166-573869 GCF_001890085.2 Hipposideros armiger | reverse complement strand
CAGAGACCAAGTCTACGGGAGCCTATTAAAGGGCATAACTCTCTTCAAACAGGGGAGGATGGACAAGGGTTTTGGGGTGTGTTGACACATAATCTAAATACTGAGGACCTGAGTGATTTGCACATGTGGAACTGTGGAGTAAACGCAATCCAGGGAAATGTATTGTTGTGCATCCAAGTCCATATCTGAGGCCCAATATAATAAAACAAATGCATTACCTTTATGTAATGGGCTTGATTAGGGACATCATTTCACAGAATCCTAATGACCACAAAGACAAAATCAGGTTTGATACATAAGTTTTTTACTTGAAAAATACATTACACATCCAAAAGCAAAATTCTGAGCTACAAGAAGATCTATGATTCTATAATCTCAAAGCACTAAACATTAGTAAATTATCCTTTGTAGATATCTATTATAATGAGTTTGGGGCCAAAGAGATGGTAGAGTTGCTAAGCTGAAGTGATCTGTGTTGAACTGAAGGCAGCAACGCACGTTTTCCTCCATCTTTGAGAAAAATAGGGATAGCTCAAGTGGGTTTTCTCGCCTCATCTCTCTCTCGTTCCAGGCGTTCAATCTCCAAGGACAACTTATACACCTCCAGAGCCATTTTCACATCTGCCACATTTGGGAGACACTTCATGATGCTTATGCCTGCTACAACGCGCTCACAGACTGCAGGGACCTCCTGAAAGAGATAGAGGTGGTAAGAGGCTTCCCTCCAGATCACGAGGAGAATAAGTAATGACAATAGCAGAACAACAGGGTCAGGTCCAAGGCCAACCTCAGGACTAATGGGTGAGCAGGGAAACCAGAAAACACCTCGGATCCCACCATAGTCTTCCCCAGAAGGATATAGATCTGTTCTGAGACAGCTTCCCAGAAAGTCTTTTTGGGGACAGAGGCTATTTCTGCTAACCATCCAGAAATGGTACACAGTATATTATATGAGCTAGAAAGGAAAGTTAAGGGTCAGTACTTCCAGGTCTATGAGAACCGCATCTCCCTAAAGGAACTCGGTTTTGCCTGTTCTCAAGTGAGAGCATGAAAACTTGCCACCCTAACTGACAAGAGGGCCTCAAGGCAAAAAGAAAAAGAGAGAGTTCCTTTGAATGACTCAGAAATGAATCCTGACAAGTCAGAACTCACCCTTGCTGCCTGGGACAGAGCTTCGGGGCAGCACCCTTTATAGGGTTGGATAGCACAGGAACTTACTTCAATTGTGCCACTTACCCACTCACACTTGGGCACCTCTGGGTACCAGGTCCTGTCCTCTGAGCAGGTGATATTTGGGGAACCGACCACACCATAGCCAGAGTCACACTGGATGGTGACATTTTCAGATTCAATATACTGTTGCTTGTCCACAGACAGCTTTCCATGTTCTATCTCTGGTTTCAGACACAGAGCTACAATGAAAGCACAGTGTTAAGCAATCAGCAAATCTGAGAAAAAAGACATGATAACCAGTTCGAATTACAAAAATGAACTACATGTAGGTGCTTCCAGTTGTTTTCTCTTTCTTTCACTTTGGTAGCAATAATATTAGTTAACACTGTTATTGAGCACTGGCTCATATCAGATTCAGGGCTAAGCATTTTATGTGATTATCCCATTTCAGTCTCAGTTGGCTCTATGAAGTGTGCATTGTTATTATTCCCATTTTATCTAGGACAAAATGAGATAAAAAGAGGTTAAGAAAGTTGTGCAAGAGGCCGATATCCCTAATGAACATAGATGCAAGAATCCGCAACAAAATACTAGCAAGCCAGATTCAGCAACACATTAAAAATATCATACAGCACGATCGAGTGGGATTCATTCCAGGTATGCAAGGTTGGTTCAACATGCTCAAATCACTTAAAATGATACACCACATTAACAAAATGAAAAATAAAAATCATATGATCATATCAATAGATGCAGAAAAAGCATTTGACAAAATACAGCAGCCATTGATGATAAAAGAAAAACTCTTAGCAAAGTGGGAATAAAGAGATCATATCTCAGCATAATAAAGGCCATATATGATAAACCCACAGCTAACATCATACTCAACAGGGAAAGGCTGAAACCTTTTCCCTTAGGATCAGGAACAAGACAAGGCTGCCCACTTTTATTCAATATAGTTCTGGAAGTTCTAGCCACAACAGTCAGACAAGAAAAAGAAATAAAATGCATCCAAATTGGAAAGGAGGAAGTGAAATTGTCATTATATCCATATGACATGATACTATAGAGAGAGAACCCTGAAGACTCCACCAAAAAAATTTGGAACTGATAAATGAATTTAGTAGAGTAGCAGGTTGCAAAATTAATATTCAGAAATCATTTGCATTTGTATACACCAATAATAAAATATCAGAGGTAGAAATCAAGAAATTATTCCCACTTACAATTGCTTCAAAAACAAAATACTTAGGAATAAATTTAACCAAAGAGGTAAAATATCTGTACTCAAAAAATTATAAACACTAAAGATAGAAATCAAAGAAGATACAAATAAATGGAAAGACATACCATGTTCATGGATAGGAAGAATTAAAATAGCTGAAATGTCAGTACTACCTAAGGCAGTGGTTCTCAACCTTCCTAATGCCGTGACACCTTAATACAGTTCCTCATGTTGTGGTGACCCCCAACCATAAAATTATTTTCGTTGCTACTCTATAACTGTAATTTTGCTACTGTTATGAATCA
>NW_017732176.1:567805-569058 GCF_001890085.2 Hipposideros armiger | reverse complement strand
TGTGCAAGGAAGTAACATCTTTAAATAATATGACATGGTATAAAAAAAACTCATGACCCCAGATTCTCAGCTGTCAAAGCAACTATCCCTTGTATCTTGATCTCTGTACAAGATACTAGGTATGAAAATCTCCCTTTTGCCTCTTGTCTTTCTGTGTGCGATGGAGACGATGGTGACAAATAATTCCTGGAGTTGTTGATAGCAAAGTGATATTAAACCTGTGTGCATGTGAAAATCAGGCCGAGTCTTGACTCCTCTTGTCCCCATCACATGTTTGCAAACTAGGAGTCCCCCACCGCACACCTCCATCATGGGCAGGTGGTGCCCTGCATGAGGCTTTCATGGAAATAAATACCTGTCACTTCCTGATGTTTCGAGTTGACCCAGGAGAGCCTAAATTCATGCCAGAGCACATTTCCATGAAAATTTTGCTACCCTCAGAAAAAATGTACCACATGCAGACTATTTCCAGAAATACACGAGAAAGTGGGACTAGGGGCTGCCTTAAGGAGGCTGAATTTTGTAACTGGGAGAAAGAAGTAGGGGAGATTGATGTTTCTGTATGCCCTTTGTACTTTTTGCTTTGGGTACCATCTGAATATAATAATTATGTAAAATAAATCAAATAAAATATTTCATGCTGCCTCTGGTTGGAAAGAAACTTTACTCTCAACCCTTTCATGACAGTCCCACCCACTTAGCCACGGGCTGAAAGGGGAGCCGGAGTTACCTTTGCATTGAGGGGCTTCAGGTGACCAGCGTGAAGAACTGCAAGAGAGCGTGTCCTGTCCATGCAGCACGTATCCTTTGTCACATTCATATTTAATATCCTTATTTCTATTATAGAATCGACCAACTTTTTCATAATGTCCGTGGGCGATGACAGGAGGATGACTGCAACCTTGGTGGTAAGACATGAGACAGCTTGAGCTTGTAGAATGTAAAACGTAACACATTTCAGAATCTGCGTGGTTTGTAGGCAGCTTTGACCTGTCCTGCCATCTTCTCCTCCGACAGGGTCGCTTAGCCAAACCCAAGCGCCTGTGCTTCCCTCCTGTAAGCCTCAAGCTGAGGAACCATCATGGCCCCCTATTGGACACATGGTGGTCATTTCCATTATCCTTCAAAGTATAACTGGAGGAGACAAATTGGTCATTGGCACAACCCCTTTATTGGATCTTTGGCCTATGGGGTAAGAGCTGGCATATAGAAGAAAGCCAAGTAGAAGTCATTGATACGGCACAGAGCCCTCC
>NW_017732176.1:559334-565945 GCF_001890085.2 Hipposideros armiger | reverse complement strand
AATTGGCACAGGATCCCACTACATACACCTATTAGATCCACTTACATCAAATAAGGTGTGGTATCGAGACATGGCCATGAAATACCCTACTCATACTACAGACTGCGTCACCCTGAAACTGCAAACCTCTTAGAACGTTGGAATGAAAAGCAGGAAGGTTAACAGAATGGGAACAACCAAAGGCAGGGAAGGGGAAAGAAGGAAGGAAGGAAGGAAGGAAGGAAGGAAGGAAGGAAGGAAGGAAGGAAGGAAGGAAGGAATGAAAGAAGGAAGAAAGGAAGGAAGGGAGGGAAGAAAAGAGGGAGGGAGGGGAAGGGAAAGGAAGGGAAGGAAGAAGGAAAGAGAAACCTGGACTAGAGGCTGTGTTTTTAAACAAATTTATCCACTCCAAGAATCATGCAGAGTGTACAAATTCTTTTACCTAATTCAAAACCTCCCCTCAATAATCTCCATTACTTTGAAACAAATAAACTTCTAATATAACATCATTCCATAAGCTCTTACTGCGTTCACATGTTGGTGTTTCAGGACTCCACGTGCCATCCCCTTGGCATGAAGCGTCAAAGACTTCTCTCCCAAAACATAAATATGAAATCGAGTCTCCATAGAAATAGTCACAGCTACTGGCAACACTTTTTTTTCTCCTTTGAAGGATTTTGCCATTCGTCAGATCTGGTTCTGGGCAACACACCTCTAAAAAATAAAAAGTGAGGCTAACGGTTGGTAAAATCACCATGAGGAGGCCCTATGGCTAAGGGCCTCATTTCCACCTTTGGAAGAGCTCACCACAGAAGAGACGGGGCAAACTCATTATCTGTAATAACATAAATTTTTATTTTCTGGATTGCAAACATTTTCTAGTCAATTATGAATGCAATAGAAAAAAAAACCCTATAGAAGAATTAATTCTTTATGAATCCATTTAAATATAAAACATTAATATAAAAAATAGAAGGTTTCTGTGGTTAAATCAGCTCCTCAAGGATTTGTAATATTTTGCTTTCCAAATAGTTATAGTCTATACCAGAAGGACTAAAATAATTTAAGTATATTTCTTTTTTAAAAAGGTAGTTTCAGGCCTACAAAACAATGTAATAATTATACATTTACACCTCTCACAAAGTGATACCCCCCACAATCAACCAAAATGCCCATCAATAATGATTGGATAAAGAAACTATAATACATTTATACCATTAAGTGTTAGTCGGTCATAAAAAACAATGAAATCTTACCATATGCAACAATATGGGTGGAACTAGAGAATATTATGCTAAGTGAAATAAGTACATTTATTTCATATATATATATATACAGTGTTTTTATTTTTAATATTTTTTAATTTTTAAATTACAGTTGACATACAATACTATATTTGTTTCAGGTTATGACATGGTGATTAGACATTTATATAACTTACGAGGTGATCACCCTGATAAGTCTAGTGCTCATCTGACACTATACATAGTTATTATAATATTAGTGACTATATTGCCTATGCAATACTTTATATCCCCATTGCTATTTTGTAACTACCAGTTTTTTTCTTTGTTTGTTTGTTTGTTAGGATTAAGAAACTGTGGTACACTTATATAATAGAGTATTACTCAGGCATAAAGATAAAATAAGTATATTTCTTAACAAAATACTTCATTGCACTTCCAAAATTATACTGAATTATTCCATTTGGTTATATTTAACTAATTCTTAATCAGGAACTTCCCCCCATGCCCTGATTTAAACATTCCCGTCTTCCCTATCACATCTGTACTCACCACACAGGACAGGTGGACATTGCAATAGAGACAGAACCCCAAGAAGGTAGAGTGCGGGGAAAATTCTCTGCATGGTGCAGAGTCTGAGATACAGCACTGGGGTTCAGTGTTCTCAGAAACCCTGAATCAGGCTGAAGTGGAAGCTCTAAGTCACTAATAAAATGATGCCTGAACCAAGAAACTAAGTCTTGGCAATGCCATAGCTNGAAAAGGCTCACTGCCCTATCCCACTGCAAAGAAGTCTAGTGTCAGCAAAAGTTGTTCATCGACGCAGAACTTTAAATGAGATTATTCAGGTCTCAATCTTAAAAAAGAACTCCTGACAAATGATCATTAACAAAGGTCTTCAGGGAGCAAAATAACCCTTCTCTCTTATAAATAGCTCCATGGAGACAAGAATGAATCTAGGTAGAAAGAATTGGATACTATTTTGAAAGAAAGAAAAAATAAAAGACAGGAAAATCTTTTGAAAAATGTTATAAAATGTTCTTAAAAGAAATTTAAAACTTCAGTGAAGGGGTTGGAATATGAAGCCAAGGAAATCTGGGAGCAAGGTTCATGGGAACAAAAAGGGAGCTGATAAACATCTGATGTCTCTGAATGTTGGAACAATCTTGATAAACTGAAAAATGTATTGGAACATTTAAGAAAAACTGGAAGTAGAAATACAGAAAACTAAGCAAGGAAGCAAACAACATCCCTAAAAGGGGCATCAGTACACCAGAAGAGAGCAAAAGAAAGTTGTGAAGAAAGGAAACATGCTCACAGAACACTACTTGGTTTAAAGCACTCATAACAGGTAAAAGTTATTGATTTAACTAAAATTGTGCAATAACTACATTGGAAGAAAGAAGCAGAAAAAGAAGATAATTAAATTAGAAGATGATAAAACCTTTGTAATCAATAGATAAATGGATGCTTCATGAGAAAAGTAGAAAAAATAAATTATCTAAAAATATGGTGATACTTCGTAGTCGGTGTAGAGGACTGACCACCACACTGTATTTCTGAAGCTGATGTTGAATAATAATGTATGTCAATTATAGTGATATATACATATAGTCACGGGACATGGAGTAGAGTGTGGGAATGGAGTCAATGGAATTGTAATAGATGAGTATGATATTAGGGGTAGGAGGGCAGTAGATGGGGGAGGGGGGTTGTTCCTGTGCAAAGGGTGAAAAGGATAATTATTGCATCATTCTGTACACCTGAAACTAATAATAAAAACAATTTAAAAATTAAAATATTGTGATAGATGCAGGGAAAAACTGCTCCAAGAGGTGACAGTGGTCCTCTGGGACTAGGGAAAAGGAATTGTGGGTCTGCTTAGTACAGAAATTTGTTAAACGTATACATATGTTAAACTTCATTTTAAAGATAAATAAAGTTGTAGGACAAGAAATAGTTGCACTTGTAATGTGGTTTATAATTTATAGAATTATGTACAAAAATTAAAAGTATTGGGCTGGCCAAGCAGCACCTTGGTTAGGAGTTGGCTTGGGACACCAGCTCTGATCAGTGGGCCCTGGTTCGGATCCCACATGAGGGCCAGTGACACTTCACCCTCTACCGCTAAGATGGTGAACAACAGCTTCACCTGGAGCTGGGCTGCTGTGATTCACCGGTGATGGTGTAGGCTGCAGTGGGACTCGCTGGCAGCTGGCTAGAGCTTTTGTGAGCTGCTGTAAGGTGCCGTGAGCAGCCGTTCAACTGCCAGAGAGTAACTGCCTCTCCCAGGAAGAGAGCAATGATAATACCAACATGGGCCAGTGAAGCAACGTCCTCCGCAACTAGACTGGAGAGAAAAAGGACAGCAACTTGTCTATTCCCCTTTCCCGATTCCCCAATAAAATCTTAAAAGCAAAAAAAATTAAAAATATAAATCTTAAATTTAAACTTAAAATAGAAATGGAGAAATGGAAAATGTAATGAAGTTGAACTATGTAAACCCTCCTTTATCTTTTCAATATTTGTTTGCATATACATGTATTTATTTTAGATAATTTTTGAAAGGCATTTAAATAGAAGAATCAGTTAAAGGATAGAGGAAAAATTTATGTCAGTGTGAAAATAAGTCTCTGTAATGCTCCTTTATATTCATAGAGAATGGTAAGGAAGAAAACATGGAGGGTTGACATTTAAAAGTCTCAACTATTTCTTCTATACAACTAAAGAATGAGGCTCGAGGTAGATAATTCTTCATCTGAGCACGTAATAATATGAAAATATAAGCATACTTAGCTCTTCAATTCTAACCCACTAATAAAATGGTGTGGAAGTTGACTTTCCTGTTAGCGAGAATCTTAATTTCATTTAGGAAAATGGGAAAAATTTGTTCTTTCCCATCTGATCCCAATATCCAAACCAATTTCTCTATATCAATAAAATATTCTTAAACACAGCTACAGAAATCTAGCAAGGATTTCTATGTTTTCTAATCAGTGAACTTGTTAGTGAGTATAATGGCATGCAGTGTGCCCTGATACTCTACTGTATCAAATACAAATGAGGTTTTTATCCTATTCTACACACAACATGTGCTATAGTAAAAAAATAAAATAATGTGATATAAATATTAAATGATTTAAGTGATATAAAATAGAAAAGTAATTCAACTAGCACATAAGAAAATAAAATAAATAAGGTCATGTGTTTAAAATTATTTCTTAATAAAAGACACTTTTCTGAGTGAGGTTTCTTGGCAAGGAAGGGGTATAGTCACTCTTGCTGTAAGGTGAGGGTGAATGAGATTTAGTAAGAGGCAGTGAGCGAAATAGCAATTGCCTGATATTTATCCACATCTAACCCCAAAGAACTGGTCAGGTTCCTCTCTTTCAGTCCCTGCTGCTCTTGGAAGTAAACGGAGAGAACAATTACAGAAAGACACAGACATAAACAAAATGGACATTTGTTTGGATTTCCTTTTCTTACAATTATACAGCTCCTGCTAACACAAGATATTCTGGCAATTCAATATTTTTTTAAAAATGATGTATCAGGGCTGGCCGAGTGGCACGTTGGTTAACAGCTGGCTTGGGATGCCAGAGGGCCACGGTTCGGATCCCACATATGAGGGCCAGTGACACTGCCCTCTACAGGTAAGATGCTGAACAACAGCTCAACCTGGAGCTGGGCTGCTATGAGTCGCCAGTGACAGCATAGGCTGCAGCCCCTGCTGCAGTGGGTTGCCATGGGCTACCGTGTGTAGCCAGCAGCCAGCGAGAGCANAGATTGATGTTTCTGTATGCCCTTTGTACTTTTTGCTTTGGGTACCATCTGAATATAATAATTATGTAAAATAAATCAAATAAAATATTTCATGCTGCCTCTGGTTGGAAAGAAACTTTACTCTCAACCCTTTCATGACAGTCCCACCCACTTAGCCACGGGCTGAAAGGGGAGCTGGAGTTACCTTTACATTGAGGGACTTCAGGTGACCAGCGTGAAGAACTGCAAGAGAGCGTGTCCTGTCCATGCAGCACGTATCCTTTGTCACATTCATATTTAATATCCCTATTTCTATGATAGAATGGACCAACTTCTTTATATTGTCCGTGGGCAACGACAGGAGGATAACTGCAACCTTGGTGGTAAGACATGAGACAGCTTGAGCTTGTAGAATGTAAAACATAACACATTTCAGAATCTGCATGGTTTGTAGGCAGCTTTGACCTGTCCTGCCATCTTCTCCACCAACAGGGTCGCTTAGCCAAACCCAAGCACCTGTGCTTCCCTCCTGTAAGCCTCAGGCTGAGGAACCATCATGGCCCCCTATTGGACACATGGCGGTCATTTCCATTATCCTTCAAAGTATAACTGGAAGAGACAAATTGGTCATTGGCACAACCCCTTTATTGGATCTTTGGCCTATGGGGTAAGAGCTGGCATATAGAAGAAAGCCAAGTAGAAGTCATTGATACGGCACAGAGCCCTCCCTCATGAAGCTAAGAAAGTAAAATTTTAAAATCTACCATATACCAAGGGGTAGGAGGAAAGGCACTCGCCACTCTTAAAGAACTAAAGATGCAAGGGTGGTCATCCTCAATATATCTCTATTTATTTCACCAGACTGTCTACTACAAAAATTAGAATTCTGGAAAATTATAGTAGACTATTGAAAACTCAACGTTTTAGTTCCTATTGCAGCCACTGTACCAGATGTAGTATCTCTGCTGAGCAGATGAATGTGTCTTCAGGTAAATGAAGCCACGAATTTAGCAAAGGCCTTCTCTCCCATTCTTTCAGGAGGAAGTTCAGAAGCAGTTTGCATACACATGGAAGGGTCAAGGTTGTATATGTGCAGTTTTAGCCCTGGGATATGATCATTCAATTGCCCCTGTCGTGATAGAGTCTGAAGTTATCATGAGCATTTGGATATCCCCAAAATATCATATTCATCCAGTATATCAATGGCATGATGTTAATTCTACTGAATGAGCAAGATACTAGCATGATGTGAGTGAGATAAGAGAATATGTATATATATATTAATCTCAATCTCTGCCCTCTGCCCTCAGATCCTGGCTCAGAGCTCCTAAAAACCTTGTAATTTCTTATGTGATAAGAGCACTAGGAGCATCTTTAGCTCTAATGAGGCCACTCTGGGTGAGCTTCTGGATGGGGGCTAGTCACCAGAAAGACCAAGCCATGATTAGAAGTTTAGAATTTTCAGCCCCATCATCCATCCTCCAGAGACAGGCTGGAAACAGAATTAATAATTGATCATGCAGATGTGAGGAAGCCTCCATAAAATCCCTATAGTAGTGGTATTGGAGAGCTTCCAGGTGGGTGAACACATCCACTTATGGGGAAAATAAAGCACCCCAACTCCAC
>NW_017732176.1:550947-551704 GCF_001890085.2 Hipposideros armiger | reverse complement strand
TAACCATCGCGCCACTCAGCCGACCCTATTATCTGTTTTTGAAAGCATATTCAGGGACCAGTTAACTCCAGGTGGAGAATTGGGAGTGGGCTTTATGGAAGTGTGAAATTTGAAGTGTTAGATGCAGGGCATTTTATGCCAAAGTAAAAATTGAGAAGGGTACAGCAGTCAGAAGGTAAGAATTACTTCTGGGCAACAGTATTTAGTACTTCCGTTTGTTTGGAAAGTAAAGAACGTGTGATATGGAAAAGATAGTGAAAGACAGACATGGAAATTAGAGCTGGGTTTAATTGAGTTTTCAGTGCCAAGATTAGGAGTTTGGACCTAGGAAATGGAAAGCTACTATTTTTTTTTTTGAGTGACATGATTACTATTCGTTTGGAAGATCATGATGGCAGATGAGGACAAGATAGATTGAAAAGGGCAGAGAGAGGAGACAGGGAAATTATTAAGAAGACTCTTGCACTTGCCCAGGTGAGCCACAGAGATGATCTGAACAAGAAAATGTCAGAGGATTTAGGAAAGAGGTAGTAAATGAAAGAAAAGCAAGAAAATGGTGAGACTAAGGAAAAGACTTATTTCTATCTACCTAAATTGTTTATTGGCAACTGTCAAAAAGAGCAATAATCCATTAGGTCAATTCAGAACTTTCAAAGCATTGTTTTTGATAGAAGATGAAGAAAGAAGAAGAAGAAGAAGGAGAAGGAGAAGGAGAAGGAGAAGGAGAAGGAGAAGAAGAAGGGGAAGAGGAAGAAGG
>NW_017732176.1:532335-549595 GCF_001890085.2 Hipposideros armiger | reverse complement strand
GCTTTGCTTTATTTGCTTAAAACAAATGATAGAGATTAATTCAAGGGTCTTGGAGGCTGCAAGCTGGGAATACAGCTAGACAAAAACCCAGAAGTGTTCCAAAGAAGAAAGAAACATTTGTGTGGGGATGGGGTGGGGGGGAAGTGAGGAGGGGGGGCGGAGAGGAGGGAAGTAAGGGGGGACTTCTATGGAAAGTAACCTCACCGGGTTATCTGATCATAAATTCCTAACTGGGCAGGTCATGGTGGGTAGTCACGCCCACAACTTCTTTACTGAAAGGCTTAGCTTTGCCTGAAGCAAGCCCTGTCCATTGTTTCTGTGCATATAGGTTAACACACTTTTGAAATGCCCCCTTTCAGACTCTTCCTTCTAATACCTGGTCACCCTTTTAGACCCCTCAAAAGAGCACTACTCTTAACTACCCTGTAATCTAATTTCCATGTGGCCACCCCAAGAGAGCACAAAATCTTAACTATCCTATAATCTGACCCCTGATTTGCTTTCACCTACCTTCATATAATGTTCCCTCCTTAATCTCAAATGCATAAAAAGAAACTGCAAGCTATTATTCTCTGAAGCATTTATTTCACCCTACTGAGATCTTGCTTCCAGGTATATTCTCTGTTTGGCTCAAATAAACTTTTCATAAAAATTCTCTACAGATTTGGACATTCTTTCATCAACAAGTTAAAAGTTCTTAGAGTAAAAAGTGCATCCTTGAGAATTATCAGTCCTTCCTCCTTAGCCCTAGCATTGGTCCAGGATGGTTATCATTCAGGTGCCAGGCAGTCAGGATGATGAATGCCAGGTGGTCTGGACGATGGGTGCTAGGAAGTCAGATCACATCCCAGTGGTCTGGATAATGGACGTCAGGTGAATGTATATGTGAGTCCTTCAGGGGGTAATCAGGTGGCCTGGATACACGGGTCTTTTGGGGATAGTTAATTAGAAGATTACCTGAAGGTCTAGATGTATAGCCAGGCATTGACACAGGACTGGGAAGTTCAAAAAAAGTTTCAGTTTCAGGTTAGTTAAAAAAAAAAGTGAAGTCTTTTTCCATGCCTCAACCTTCATAATGGTAATAATTTTAGCAGCTTGGTTAAAATGACTCCATTTTATATATTCCCTATCTTACTCTTTCCTCATCTTGAATATATTCTGAAATTTCCACTTTCCTACCTCCTTACTCTTGCCCATATCATCTGCCCACTTGCCCTTACTCAAATCTTACTCATTTTCCGGACACATCTCTAACACTGCTCCTGTCCTCCAGGCCACTCTCCATATTCCAATTCCAATTTAGTGTTTATAAGTATATTCCAGAGGAGGAAAATGGCGGCTGTGAGGAGGGCTCCCTGAGCTCTCCCTTGGAAATCAGCCATTTGAACAGCTGTAACTCATCAAGGGAACTTCTACTCATCTCAGGGAACAAACAGCTAAGAGACTCACATGATGATTGCCTGAAGGCAATCCTGAGAAATAAGAACAAAGTCGGAGGAATCATGGTACCTGACATCAAATCATATTACAAGGCTACAGTGATCAAAACACTGTGGTACTGGCATAAAAGCAGGCACATAGATCAATGGAACAGAATAGAGAGGCCAGAAATAAATCCATTCATATACGGTCAATTAATCTATGACAACAAAAGCAAGAATTTACATTGGAGTAAAGTCTATTCAATAAATGGTGCAGGGAAAATTGGACTGACACGTGCAAAAAAATGAAATTGGACCACCTCCTTACACCATATACAAGAACAAATTCAAAATGGATTAAAGACTTACATGTAAGACCTGAAACGATAAAACTCCTAGAAGAAAATATAGGGAGNCTCATCAGTCATTAGTATCTTTATCATATCCTTTAATAAACTGGTAAACGTAAGTATTTCCCTGAGTTTTAGGAGGTATACTCGATCATTTTTTTTTTAAACAGAAGTGATCTAAGGATAGATTAAATTAGGGTTCATGGCCTGGAATGAATGGGTTGTCTGTCAGAGCATAAAGATATCTGGGATAGAAGTAGGTGACTTGGACATATGAGAGTGGCCAGGAAGTATGAAGTTTTTATTTTCCATGTTAACACCAGCAAAGCACCCCTAACTGAAGAGGCATTAAACAACCAAGTAGAAAATAATGTCTCAGCCAGGTGAAGCCAACCATGCTCTGTCACTCTGGCCAGTTGAAGCCAACCATCCTCACCAGAGCGTTCACAAAAGGAAAAGGAGCAAACACAGTGGTCTTATTCTATGGATGAAAGACAAGCATCAGCCCGACATCTTTCACTTCTACTCACCAGGGCTGACTAGCTATTGCTGTCACTGAATCTCCAACCTGCCAGCAGCAATGCTGCTGTGACACCATCCCTGGAGACAGCCACTTGGTAGCAAGATGACTCTATTGGACCCCCTTCCACCTGGAAGGGACAGCTATTTATTCTGACAGAAATAAACTATGGGCTTGCCTCCCCCGCCTGCAGGACTTCACTCCGCACTGTTATCTGAAGGGGTATAGAGTGTTTAAACAATTGGCACAGGATCCCACTACGTACACCTATAAGAACCACTCACAGCAAATAAGGTGTGGTATCGAGACATGGCCATGAAATACCCTACTCATATTACAGACTGCGTCACCCCAAACCTGCAAACCTCTTAGAACGTTGGAATAAACTGTTAAAGGCTTAGCTGAAATGCCAGTTGAGAGACAATGCTTTACAATGATAGGACTTTACAATATTATTTTACAGTATTTTCTAGAACACAGGATTTACTTTAAATCAAAGACAGACCTTTATACAGTGCTGGGTCCCCAATAAAATAAAATGCATGGGTGCAGAAACCAAAACATGGAAACACGAGTAGCCCCCTTTACGGTCTCATCAAGTGACCCATTTGGGGAAATAGTGATTCTAATCCATGAACTCAGGGATCTGCAGATTGAAAAGTCCTGGTAGGCAAAGTGGAACACTTCTACCAAGAGAGGTAACATTTCCCATTTCTAAACTGCAACTGACGCTCGGCCACTTTGGAGCTTCTTTGGGCTCCTTGCTCACAAGGTAAGAGAAGGAATCACGGTCCTGGCAGTGAGAATTGTTCCTGATCATCAATACACGGGGTTATGGAAAACCAGCGGGAGCAGGAAGGATTACGGTTAGCACTTAAGTGCTCTTGGTGGGAGAGAGGTGGGCTCAGAAGGATAGTCTGAAGAAGGGCATAGAGGCAGCAGAAGAAGGAAGCAAGCTTGAGGAAGAAAGGAAGCAAATTCAGAAAAGCATGTTCAATTAGATTTGGGGGAGTCTTGTTCTGCAGGTTAAAGCATACAGACCAGAAAAAAAGGGAAGAAAAGAGAATAAATGCCAAGAAACAGAAGGCAATAATTCAAAAGTCTAACTAATATATTAGGTATGGCCTATTTTCACTGGTTCATAAAAGATAAGAAAAGCAGGAAGGTTAAGAGAATGGGAACAACCAAAGGCAGGGAGGGGGAAGGAAGGAAGGAAGGAAGGAAGGAAGGGAGGGAGGGGAAGGGAAGGGGAAGTGAAGTGAAGGGAAGGGAAGGAAGAAGGAACGAGAAACCTGGACTAGAGGCTGTGCTTTTAAACAAATTTATCCACTCCAAGTATCATGCAGAGTGTACAAATTCTTTTATGTAATTCAAAACCTTCCCTCAATAATCTCCATTACTTTGAAACAAATAAACTTCTAATATAACATCATTCCATAAGCTCTTACTGTGTTCACATGTTGGTTTTTCAGGACTCCACGTGCCATCCCTTTGGCATGAAGCGTCAAAGCGTTCTCTCCCAAAACATGAATATGAAATCGAGTCTCCATAGAAATAGTCACAGCTACTGGCAACACTTTTTTTCCTCCTTTGAAGGATTTTGCCATTCTTCAGATCTGGTTCTGTGCAACATACCTCTAAAAAATAAAAAGTGAGGCTAACGGTTGGTAAAATCACCATGAGGAGGCCCTATGGCTAAGGACCTCACTTCCACCTTTGGAAGAGCTCACCACAGAAGAGACGGGGCAAATAGACAAGGACACCCAAGACACTTTGCGTCCGCTCTCCCTGTCTCTGATTTGCTGAAGTAGTCCAACCCAGTTTTTTCCCTCCAAGTAAATAATTTCACTAGGATCCTCCAAAATGAGAACTTGGATTAAACCAGTATGAAAATGTAAATTTTCAAAGTTAGTCCAGAGCAAAGACAAATAACATTCATCTCCTTATGGCTTCATTAGGGTTACGTCATTATTAAGCTTTCTAATAACTTACACTTCCCCAATCACAGGAGGAAGAATGTTCTCAAAAGTTGACATCTACCTGACAGCAAATGCATGGAAATAAATTTAAATTATTGCTTTGGCCAGGGTTTTTCTTCTTTGATGCCAAATTTAAGAGAAATATCTACTCAGATTCTTTCATTTTAATGTAATAAGAGCTGATCTAGGGATATAATTTTTATTTCCTAGTGGAAATACTTTCAAGTAGAATTTGATATTGTTTGATGTAAGAGAAAACATCATAACAGAGTAAAATGCTCTGTTGACCCTCTCGGGAGCTTGACCAGCACTACAGGGTGGTCTTGCAGTGATAGTCAAATACTCTCAGCACGAATTATAATAAAAATACTCAACATTCATGTTTTCTAAATTGTAACAATGTTTATATATAACGCTTTAAATTGTAGAAAACACTTTTAAATAATTAATGCATGAATCCAAATTCATATTTTATTAGATTTTATGATAAATTGGATCAATACCATTTCACTTCTACTTTTTAAATGGTTAAAAAATATCCCTTATTAAACAACTAAATCAATAAGATTAAAATGGATAAGGTAAATATAATTTAAAGGTAGGTTTTTAAACACATATAAATATTCATTTATATAAAAAAATTAGTGTCTTAATTACATGTCATTGTTTTTTATTCATTAAAGAGGATCTCCAAAGGCCTGTATGAATCAATATTTTGTTATTTAAGTGGTGGCAATAATTGTTGTTAAACATATTTTTAATTCAGTCAGTTGGTTAAAATCTTTCATGCTATTTCCACAAAATGAGTCTGAAAAATTGCAATAAGCTTTAAGTGGTAATATGAAATGACTAATCTTTCAGTGGGTTGATCTAAACTACCATTTTTTATTATTTGTGCATTTCACATATTTTTCAAATTCCAATCTGTAGAATAAAATTCCCTGTATTCTGGGCTTCAGTGTCTTCACCTCTAAAATGGCAGGGTTCTGATAGATGCGTGAAAGGAAGCATTTTCTCCCTCTGTTTTCACTTCCACTGAGGCCCATAAAATTGCATCTGCCTGTGTATTAGCCCATCACTCATTCTCTCTAAGAGCAAAGGGACAACTTCTGTTAGTGAGATGAGGAAGTCTCCTTTCTATCTTCCAGAGGCAAGAATAGTGGGTCAAGGTCTGTCTTCTAGAAGCAGTCACAAGACCAAGCTCTTTCAGCCACAGTCCCATGCTCAAGAGACATGAGACAAGTCACTTTACACCTGGTTGAATTCATGATGCTTTCACAGACTTCCTTCTACCAAGCACCCCAAAGCCCACATTAGGAAGAAAGGGGCTGATGGAGCTCTGACTCTTGCAATAGTTAAACTGTATTCTCCTTCTACCATTATTAGTAATGAAGCTAATACTTAATCTGTATAATGTTTGACTTCTGTGTCTTTGTGTCATTTGCTCTGAACTGGGATAAGGTTATAATTTCTCAGCCCCTCAAACTCCAAGACTTTTATGGTTTCTTCTGACAATAATAGTCATTATTCTATTGAATTAATATAATTTTAGCTTTATCTTGAAGGATGTAACTTTATTCATTTAAGCTAGAAAATCCTAGAAGATGCTGCACATTTAATATACTGAAAGATTTTTAAAAACGGAAACTCACCCTGACATTCTACATATGAGGTCCACGTCAAATTTCTCTGACAAGTCACAGTCGTAGGCTTATCTTCAGCAGGTTTATAGCCAGGATAGCAGTGGTATTTCAACACAGTCTCAACATCATACAGTTCTCCTTTTGGTGGCTTGTGGTAGTGATATATTTCCCAGGAAGCATGTGGGATATCTGGTAAGTCAACACAACTATCTGCTCATAAAAGAATAAGGGAAAAAGATACTGTTACTAGGAATGCAACATGATCAATGACCTGCCCTATCAAAGGGTGTCGTTTGTTCATTCAGCCATGAACCAGCTTGCCATGGCTGATGTACCAGCCACACCAGAAAACACACATGGACATGCGTCCAAATGTGCACAGCATCGGAGAGTTTCTTACTAAACACACTACCACCAGGTGGTATCTGTATGTCATGCCAACTATCCAAAACGTTAATTTCCCTCCCTCCTCATTGAACTTCAAAAAGTTTAGTTTCTGAATTGACACATTAGGCTTGTGAGGTGTAGATGTGGCTGGAAAACTGCGCCAGACAATCCTTTCTTATTTCCTGGCAGATTGGGGAAAATAAACAAGTCATTGCCCTCATTCAGATGACACCAGGAACATTATCACCTAAGGGCTCATCAAGAACAAAACAAACTCCAAGCATCTTTTGAGCCTGGACTTGTGTCTTGTGTTCTTTGCTCTTTCCTGACACTACTAATTCATATCATATGGACATTTAACACATACATCTGCCAAGTGGGATATTTATTACATTTTACCTTCAAACATTTTAAAGGGTATGTAGGGTAAGGATTTTTTTTAACAGTTTTATTGAGATACAAGTCACAGAAGATAAAATTCACCCATTTAAAGTATACAATGTGTTTTAGTATATCCACAGAGTTGTGTAACCATCACCACTATCCAACATTAGGATATTTTTATCAACCCTAAAAGAAACTCTGTACTCATTAGTAGTCACTCCCTATTCCCATCTCCCCTCTGGCTCTGGGAATCACTACCATACTTTCTCTATACATGAGTCTGCCTATTCTGGACTTTTCAAATAAGTGGAATCATGTAATATGTGGGTGTTTTTTTTTTATAACTGGCTTCTTTCACTTAGCATAATGTTTTCAAGTATCCTCCATGTTGTAGAATGTATCAGTACTTCATCCCTATTGCCAAATGATACTCCATTGTATGGATATACCACTTTTCTTTTATCCATTTTTCAGATGACAGGCATTTGCGTTGTTTAGCTATTATAAATTATACTGCTGTGAACATTAACATAAAACTTTGTGTGTGTGGACATCTGTTTTTATTTCTCTAGGTGGATACCTAGGAGGGCAATTGTTGGGTCATATAATACCGCAAACCTTTGAGGAACTGCCAAAACTCTACTCCAAAATGGCTGCACCACTCTGTATTCCCACCAGCCTTGTATGAGGCTTCCAATTTTTTCACATCCTCACCAACATTTATTATTGTTTATCTTTTTTATTATAGCCATACTGACAAGTGTAATGTGGTATTTTACTGAATCTAGAAGATCACCTTACAAGAGATACTAACGGAACTTCTTCAGGCTGAAAGCAAGTGACACCAGGTAGTAATTTGAATCCATGCAGAAAAACAATGAGCACCAGCAAAGGTAATTATGTAGGTAATTAAAAAGATAGTATATTGTATATTTCTTCTCTTTTCTTCTCTTAATTGACTTAAGAGTAATTGCATTAAACAATATGTATATCACTGCATTATTAAGCCTATACCACACAAAAAAATGTGATATATTTGACAATAACAGCACAAAGAAGATAGGTGGGAACAAAGCTGTATTGGAGTATGGAAATGACACATTTGGACGCACAGGAAGAAATGAACAGAATCAGGAGTGGTAAAGGAAGATTATTATAATAAGCTCTATAAATATATACTTGTTCTCCTTTCTTCTCTCAGCTACCTTAAATGATGTGAAACACAAAATCACATACAGCAATAGTTATAACAATGTACTGTTGGGTTTGTAATAAATATATAAACATGAAATGTTTTGTTGGCTTCTTGGTTGACAGTTTTGGTTTTTTTCCTACACTTTGAATATGCCATCTCACCTCCTTTGTTTCTGATGAGAAGTCAGATGTTAATATTACTGGGCTTTCATAAACTTGTTGGATGTGTAAATTAATGTGGTTTTTGCTTGTTTTTTGTCAAATTGGGGGAGTTTTGATCCATTATTTCTTCTAATAGTTTTTCTGCTCCTTACTCTCTCTTCTTCCGAAATTCCCATTATGTAAACGTGGAGGCAATTAAATGTCCCACGTTTCTCTGAGGCTTTATTCATTTTTCTTCATTCTCTGTACTCCAGATTCCATGATCTCAATCAATCTATCTTCACAATCACCAATTCTTTCTTCTGCCAAATCAAATTTACTGTTGTGTTCCTCTTGTGAATTTTTCATTTCATTTACTGTGCTTTTCAACTCCATAATTGCCTTTTTTTCTTTGAGTCTAACATCACCTTCATTTATATTCTCTATTTAATAAGACAATGTCATAATCCTTTTCTTTAATTATTTAAATTATTTTCCTTAGTTCTTGGAACATATTTATAATTACTGCTTTGAACTTCTTTTCTGCTAAATGCAACATCTAGGTCCCTTCAAAGGCAATTTCCAGTGTCAGCTTTTTCCTTTTGTATGAGTTACTTGTTTCTGTTTCTTTGCATGTCCCATAATTTTTTGTTGAAAACTGAACATGTTAGATAGTATATTGTAACAACGTAAGATACTGATTTCCTCTTCCCCAGCTCCATGGCCTGCTGTTATTGTTGTCTCTTGTTTGGTTATTTATTTGTTTAGTGACTTCAGTGGATTAGTGCAGTTAAGTCTATTTCCCCCAAATCATGCAATCTCTAATGATGCTCCCAAGAGAGCACAGCCTTGGGATGGCACACTGTCTTCCTACCACCAGGGATGACTGTGGTTTTTCTTTGTCTCTTTCCCATTAAGCTTTTGGCTAGTTTGTCTCTATTGGTATTACATATAGCTGTTAGCCTCCAATTATTGTTAGCTGGTTGCTCTATTGTTTTTGACAACTCCCTGAGGGCATAAATTGTTTCACAATCAGATCCAATTAAAGCCAGGTCCCTTGGCAGGGGCAGGGCATTGACAGTCTTTGAAGCTTGCTCCAAATCTCCCCTGGCAGGACCTTTGTGTTATGGATCAGGAGCTGGGGGAAACTGGGGACTCATTCTTTACCAGTTCCCCCAAAATCCTTCCTATGGCTTAGGGGTTGTGAGAAGGAGAGGAGGGAGGGGAGGTAGGAACCGGTACTGCCACCAGCTGTGCCTACCACCAAGTATAGATATTTCACAGCCCAGAGCCAGGGAGAATGAGATCTGCTAGTGTCACTAGCTGTCAAATCTACTCATGAAAATTATTCTGCTCCATGAAGCTGGGGAGGATGAGAGATGGCACTTGGCCACCAACCCCACTGGAACAGACCTCCTACAACACAGAATTAGGCAGGAAAGGGGGACTGAATTCTTCACCAGATGCCCCTACTTGCATCTGGCTGCTGCCACCTGAAGCATGGAGCTTTGGAAAATGCTATTCCAAGATGTTTGCTGGCAACCAAATCCAGTCTAAATTGCTATTCCACCCCAGCAAGCTGGGGAAGACGGGAATTGCCACTCCTGAGTCCACTGAAACAGTTCTCCCACAAGGCTGTTGGGGACTGGGTACAGACCCTAGCTCTAATGTAATGGCCTCCCATTGTTTGTTCCAACTCCACATAGATTTTGTTAGATAAATGCTTATCAATTTGTTGTAATTTCTTTCGTTAATCTCCAGAGACCTAAAATGGTTGTCTTTGCTAATTATGAGCAGTTTAATAGATTGGAGAGCGCTTTCCCCAAGCTCTTTACATCACTATTCCAGAAGTCCCCAAGGTAAGTTCTTGACATTTCATGAGGCTAAAAGTAAGAGCACAAGGCACAAGTGGCTTCCTCCCATTTCGAGTTATATGGGCATGTCACTTAGCCTCAATAAACAGATTCCTCATATGTAAAGTGAGAATAATAATAATGTCTACTGTTTGGGGGAGGATTCATTGATTAAATTCTTATTAAATACCTAGACTGGTGCCAAGTTATCATTACTACTTTAACATTATTTTTAATGATCCACATGAGTTTGTAATTTCAGAATGTCAGAGTCATAGTTAGTCCATACAATACTTTTGTGCAAGTTAGAAAAAGACATTTTTTTTCCTCAGAACACTTTACTATTTATCTTTCAAAACAATTATCCTAATATGATGATTTTGTTAGAACAAAACAATTTTATATCAACTGCAAGAAAATTGTTGCGAGAAATACACTAATGCACAATGTCTACAATGTCAATATCTCCCCTTAAGGTTGGAGTGTGCATAACCTGCACAACTGCACATGGCAGCCTTTTGTGATGTCATGTGATCCTGTACCATGTACTGTGGTCTATCTTTTTCCCAACAAGAAAAAAATAAAGACAATTATTGATCTAAATTTAAATTTTCACTGAAATTCAAATGGGCTTAGGCATACATGTATGCCCTCGCCAACATTTCTGGATATCTTTATATGCCAAACATTGAAGTTCCTTTATGGTCCATACTTACTGAGCTCACAAATGGGAGGAGGTGGATTCCAGTTGTTATCAGCTCCACAATGGATTAAACTGCTGCCTTTGAGGTTAAAACCTTTATTGCAGTCAAATTCAACAGAGTCTTTGTAAGTATAGCTGGGTCCAAATCCCGTGACTATTTTTCCATCTTTAACATATGGCCGATGACAGCTGATTTCTAAAGAATCATAAGAAAAGACAAGTGGATTATAAACGAGAAATGGCAATAAGGAAATTACTGCTATTGCTAATTTAGTTCCAAGCATAACACAAAAACTTTATACAGTACATGTCAAGTAGACATGGGGAAAACATTTTTAAATGCATATATATTTTTTTCAACTTTTAAAAGCCTTATTAAAATGAGATCCCATCATATTGGTTCTATTATTAGATGATTGTGGGTAACTCCAACTTCCTCACTTTCCCAAGAAAAACTAGCCATATAGAACCCAGAAGAAACACATTATCTCAAAGTCCCCAAATCCTCCCCTTATAATGACCTATTTTCCTCAATGATTTTGGTGGTGGGTCAGTGGTCAATGGTAATGGTATGATGATCATGATAATGAGGCACCCAGGGCATCGGAGATCTCCACCTTCACAAGCAAAGAACACACTGCCTACTCCCTCAGCGAACAGTCAAGTCCTTCTACCTTAATTCTTCTACAACCCCTCAACTTCTCTCCAGGCCCGCTACCATGGCTACAGTTGAAGCAACCTTAACTTATTGGCTGGATGTTTGCAACAGGTGACCATGTGTTCAATTTTGTTCCACTTCAAATTGTCGGCCATTCTGCAGCCAGTTACCTTTCTAAAATGCAACAGGTTAAATCTCCTGGTTAAAGCCTTTCAATGTCTCCCCTTCACCTTTGTTCTGAACTCCTGAGAGTGACACATAAGACCCTTCATAACCTGATGCTGCTAACTTTCCAGCCTCAGTCTCTGCCATTTCCACCTCCTAGATTCCAGACATTTTGAACTGTTTGCAATATCATGCTCTCTCATCCCCTGATTTGACTGTGTCCTATGGGGAGTCAGAATAGTAAGTGATACTGTGTAGGCATCAAGTAGCAAAGGAAGATGCCTTAGATTAGCAAACTAGCCAAATACCACAGTATATCTTCTTGCTCAACTACTGTTTACTTTGTCCTGTTGACCTTCTGGTGGTTAGTAGGTTTTGCTTGCTATGTGGTTGACATTACAAATGCTAACCAACATTTCCAGCTCTGCTTCCTGAACAGAGAAAAGATGATATTCCCCAGTTCTCTTGGGGTATGTAGGGTCTACGCACTACTAGTTTGGGGGAAAAGGCTGCAATGTAAAGTGATATGTGGTCACTTCCAAGCCAAAACTCTTAAAAGCCGGGACACAATTTGCTTTCCTCTCTTGCTCTTCTGAAGATATTGTGAAAGTGCATTTTGATATAAGGTGTGACAAGATCAACCTAGATTGCTAAACTTGTTGCTAAACTAACACCTAGAGAGTCTCCTGGACATTCAGTACACTCAAGATGAATGAGAATCAACTACTTCACAAGGCCAATGAGATATTGGTGCTGTTTGTTACCATATACTGGTCCAGCATACATCCGTATCAGTTGACCAACTAAATGACTTTATCATTGCAATAATTAGTCTTTGAATCATTTCATTTCCCCAATAAATCCACCTTCCTTCCTCCTTTAAACAGAAGAAAAAAAATTCAAAGCAGGATTCAACAATTCAATTGCAACTTACTTTTACAGGTAGGAGGGCTGGGGCTCCAGACACCTGTTGTTTTATTCTCCACTGTGCAGGAAATGGAAGCTTTGCCTAACATTGAGAAGCCTTTGTCACAACTGTAGGTAACAGAAGAGCCATATCGGTAGTCATCTTCATATCCACCAGTGTGTTTCCCATTGCTGATGTCTGGAGGGGCTTGACACTGGGCAACTGGGATGAGTGAGTGAAGAGGAAGAAATAATCAGGGAAGGCATCCTTACCAATTTAACATTCATGATGCAAATTCTAATAGAGGATACAAAAAAGCAGCAAAGACGTACAGGACTTTCATCACCTAACATAGTATAAGTTTATAGTCAAATCAGAAAAAAGTACTTACTCACACATTCTGGGAAAGGATCACTCCAGGCAACTGTTTTATCTTGGATCTCACAATGACTAGTGGTTGAGCCAATTAAGATATATCTGAATAAAATAGGATCAAAGATTTTAGTGGAATTCTTCCTACACTCAATTAAATTGGATAAAAGTGTCTGAACAAACGAATTGTTACTCAACATTAAAAATGAAGAAATAATGTTTTCTCAGATAACACTTCCCATTGAAGCTCCATTCAGCAAAATTTCACCACTGCAATGAGATGTGTGTGTTTGTTCACTTGTTCTTTTATTCTGCAATCTACTATTGAGCATCTCCTAGGTGTCTGTCAGTCATGGAATTCATGCAGAGCTCAAGCAGGACAATATAGAGGGAAAGACTCATTTGAGTGTATAATGCAGTTTGGATGAGGGTACCAGCTAGATTACTGGCTCCAAACTCTCATGGTCTGCAGCCTCCTTTTGACTTGTAGATGATTGTCTTCTCCCATACACTATTAATTCCCTGTTCACAATCCCTATTTTTATGCTCTTGACAAGTTCTAAGCTTGATACTCTCTATGTATTATGGTAACAGAAAAAAAATAGAAAAGCATTGCTAGTGTGATGTAAAATTTTACTGTCATCTAGGAATAACCTACAATATGATTGAACACTCATATAAATGATACCTTCAGCAATTTAAGAGCCTCTCGACTTTATTTAATAATAACTTAAAGAAAATGAATATTTTAATAAGATAGGATACAGTGAAAATTAAGCATTTATTTATTTTTAAACTTATTTAAAATGCAATTTTTCTAACTTAGCCAGGAAAACAAGTGAAAAGTACTGTTTCTGGTTATTTCAATAGGAACACCTCAAATTTGAACAGCATCGTACTTAATGAATTCTTAGCAGATATTTACAATAAAGGAAACAGTATAAACATGAGAAAATCAAACAAAATAAAACAACAATATTAACAAAAAAGATTAGAGAAAAATGTGAGATATAGACAATAAACAATGGAGAATCAACATACTTCATTGAAAAACCTGAAGAAAGAACACAAAACAGAACAAAATAGCTATTTTAAAATGTATTTCAAGTAAATATTACAAAAGTAGAATAATACTTTAATCTACATTTTAAAATTGTATATCACTTAGCAACAACAACAAAACAATGAACAAAATGGTTTGTATCAAAACAACCAAGAGTAGACTTATTAGATTTCAAAAATAAAGAATAATATCTTTGAACAGCCAAACAAAGACCCAAGTCACATATAAGAAAAAGAAACCCAGGGAGGCATCAGAGTTATTTACAGCAACATCTATTAGAAAGGGATATTTAGCAAAATCTATAAAATACTCAAGAAAAGAACATGTGAGCCACAGACTTGATATCCAGCCATATTGTCTTTTAAGCATGAAGTCCTCAGATAGTATTGAACTTGTAAGAACTCAACAAATAATTTTCACTTGGAGCTTTCCTTTTAGGAAATCACCAGAGGACAAACGATGGCCAACCAAGCAACAGCAGGCTAAATTTCAGCAAAAACAAAAATAAAAAAACAACTGGTAGTGAACACTGAACATGCAGATCTAGGACAAAAACAAAGGTAGGGTTAAGAGCGACTGAATGAAATACAAATGTTATATGTTCTGACAGTGCTAAAATGACATAGCTAACAAATAATAGGAGATGAAGGAAAAAGTGGAAAAGAAAACAAATTCCCTCATTGCTTTATCTGCAAGAGTTGGGAGTGAAATCAAGCTATAGACATATATGAGCATTTAACAGTAATGTTAAATATAAACACTAAGATAATACAAATGACATACATTTACTGGTAGAAAAGACAGAGGAGGTGAGGAGGGGAGGAGAGAATACAAGATAGCTTTACTGTTGCTCATAACCAGGAGCAAATTTAAACTGCCTAAATATAAAGGGGATAATGATATTATATAAATGTAAATATATAAGGGTTACCACTAGAACTAAATTCTGAACCTTCCTAAATATCAAATATATATATAAACAGAGAGAGAGAGAGAGAGAGAGAGAGAGAATATATACATAAAAGGCCTCACAATGAAGTTTGCAAACTCACCCTAGAAAAAGTGCTACATACCTCACTGCTGAATATCACTACAGTCACCTTCAAAGTACTCCCCTTGGGAAGCTATGTACCGATGCCAGTACGTAGTCCACCCTCCAAAGCAATTTTGGAACTCTTTTTCTGGAATGGCCATCAGAGCTGTTGTCATATTACCCTTGATATCCTTAATGTCATCAAAATATCTTCTTTTCAATATTTCCTTTATGTTCAGGTAAAAAAAGAAGTCACTGGGGCCAGATCAGATGAGTAGGGAGGGAGGGTGTTCCAATACAGTAATTTGTTTACTGGTTAAAAACTCCCTCACAGACAGTGCTGTGTGAGTTGGTGCATTGACGTGATGCAAGAGCCATGAATCGTTGGAGAAAAGTTCAGGTCATCTAACTTTTTCAGGCAGCCTTTTCAGCACTCCAAAGTTGTAAACTTGGTTAACTGTTTGTCCAGTTGGTACAAATTCATAATGAATAATTCCTCTAATATCAGAAAAGGTTAGCAACAGTGTTGCAACAAGTTCGTGAAGTTAATTGTCAGACCTTGTACAGTAAAATATATTAAATAATATAATAAAACCAAGTCTATAGATATCACTCATATCAATAAATGTAATTGGACTTAAGTTTCTTATTGAAAGAAAGAGCTTTTAATCAGAACAAAATTCAACTCTGTGTTGTACACAGGAGACAAACCTAAAAGTATTTCAGATAGATTAAAAACACAAGGAAGGGCAAAGTTATATCAAGCAAATGCAAACAAAACAAAAGTGGGAATAATGATTTTAATATTCCAGAAACTGGACATCAGAACCAAGATTAACAAATTGCACAAAGATGGGCATATTACAGTGTTAAAGGTTTTGATTTCTAGTAAACAGCTATGAATAATAATGTACCCACAATATAGCATGAATTTTAACATAACAAAAATACATGAGTCATAAGAAAAATAGTCAAAATATGCTATTATTTATCAATAATTTATTTTGTGATATTTAAAATAATTGTGAAATTGTTCATTTATTTTAATTGCTGTTTTTAAGCTTAAGGCATATAAAGAGAAGCATAATTAAAATTCAAAAGAGCTAATCAATAAAGTAGATCTGATGTGTATCAGGTCTGACAATTAAGTTCATGAACTTACCACCGTGTGCTTACATTGGCAGCACTGTAAAAACAGCTCGGTGAGGTTTTATAACCTTAGTATATCAGTGTCTCACAGCTGTGTCGTGTCGATGTGTGGTGGTGTCTTGCTATGTGGCTTTCATTATTGTTGTTGCATATTTTTCTGTGTTGTCGCCAGAATGTCTGATCTTGAATTAGAGCAGCAAATAAACATTAAATTTCTTGTTAAACTTGGCAAGACTGGAAGTGAAATAGGGGACATGTTAGTCCAAGTTTATGGGGATAATGCCATGAAGAAAACAGCACTGTATAAATGAATTAAACGTTTTTTGAAGGGGGAGAGCACGTCACTGATGAAGAGAGGTCGGGGTGGCCAGTAAGGAGCAGAACAGACGAAAACATTGAAAAAATTTGTTGAATTGTGCATCAAAATCATCGGCTGACTGTGAGAAGCATATAGCAACTCTATACACTACTAATTAAGATTATACCTTCATTGTTTTGTTGATGGTTTCTTTTGATGTGCAGAAGCTTTTTACTTTGATATAGTCCCATTCATTTATTTTTGCTTTTATTTCTCTTGCCTTTGAGGGCAAATTCATGAAATCTTCTCTAAACCCAAGGTCTATAAGTTTAGTACCTATGCTTCCTTCAATGCAATTTATTGTTTCAGGTCTTATATTTAGGTCTTTGATCCACTTTGAGTTAATTTTGGTACACGGTGACAGATAGCAATCTAGTTTCATTCTTTTGCACATGTCTTTTCAATTTTCCCACCATTTATTGAAGAGGATTTCTTTTCTCCATCGTATGTCTTGGGTTCCTATGTCAAAAATTATCTGCCCATATACATGTGGGTTTATTTATGGGTTCTCATTTCTATTCCATTGCCCTGGGTGTCTGTTTTTCTGCCACCATACTGTTTTGATTATTGTTGCTTTGTAGTATAAATCGAAGTCAGGGGGTATGATACCTCCAGCCTTGTTTTTTCTTAGGATTGCTTTGGTTATTTGGAGTCTTTTGTGATTCCATACAAATCTGATGATTTTTGTTTTATTTCTTTAAAATATACCTTTGGGATTTTTATTGGGATTGTATTAAATCTGTATACTGCTTTAGGAAAAATGGCCATTTTCACTATGTTGATTCTTCCAATCCACGAACATGAAATATCTTTCCAGTTCTTAGTGTCTTCTTCAATTTCTTGTAATACTGTCTTATAGTTTTCAGTGTATCAGTTCTTCACATCCTTTGTTAAGTTTATTCCAAGCTTTCAATTTTTTTTTTCAATTGCAAAAGGATTGTATGCTTATCTAGGGAGATTCAACTTTTTATTTAAAAAAA
>NW_017732176.1:460328-530680 GCF_001890085.2 Hipposideros armiger | reverse complement strand
CACATTAGCTCTTTTTAAAAATCAACTTTTTAAAAACTGTATTGTTTCTAGATTGCCTCACACTCACCCTTCGAAACAGCTGAATTCGATTTGTGATCCAAAAGAGTAATCTGTCTTAATGATCACTTGCCCATTATGTAATTCTCCTGGGTTGCTGCATTGTCTCTCTGAGAGAAAATGTAAAATAAGGATTAATAATTTCAGTTACTCACAAATATGGCATTAGAAAATTTGATCTCTGCTTTTAGAAAGACCAGAGGTTCAGATTCAAACTTATTTCTGATCCTGACTCACTGAAGTTTTATTTTTGAGGATAAATGAATCCAAAAAGTGATCTCATTTTTTCTGGTATCTTTTACCAATAGAGAAAAATGGTCAGTTAAATCACTATGGTAACGAAGTTTATGGTTCAGGATTTAACACACTCACCAGGAGGTTATGCTCCATTCTATGTCTGCGGCACGCACTTTGCACTTAGGCCACTCAAACATGCATGTCCTTGGCCACAAAAAGAACAAGAAAAAAAAAGTGTAGCTTGTACACCCTTCCTATTGGAAAACATCACAGAATATGTTCTCAACTGAGGGAGAATCATAACATCCTCTTCCAAACACAGCAAACAGTTTGGGTGAGGTTCTTTGGAAACTGCATTTCTACTTTCTAGCCATATAACTTTTTATAATTTTACAAAAAGTGAGTCTGGTTTTCAATATATTAAAATTGAATTTGTAGTTAACTTCTGAAAGGAGTGTTTACTGAATTACGTTGCAAATAAGAGACTTATTTTTCCATGCAACTGGGTAGCTTCTAATTTTTCTTTTTTATTTATTTGTTTGTTTGCTTGTTTATATTTTCCAAAAAGTGGTACACATGTATACATTGAAATCAGTCACTGACAAACTGGGTGGTTTCTTAGTAACCAAAGATTCTCATTTGCATTCAGAAAATTTAGCTCCTGAATTTGCAAAAAGGGGATAAGTACAAATAAGAAAAGTAAATGCTCATACTTACTGACACAGAAGGTAATATAGTACCACCTGCCTCCTTTCTCACAGATAAGATACTGATGTTTTGAACTGGTCCTACTGTAGCCAGGGCGGCAGTTGTATTTCAGAGTAGTTCCAGTTTTAAAGCTTGTCTCATTGAGCACACTTGCTGGAGCAGCAAACTGTATATCGGGTGGTAAACCACAATCACCTGGACATGAGAATGACAAAGAGCACCAAGAGTTATAGCTTGGGGCTAGCACCTGAATCTTTTCAGTAGTACGATTTTAGAGAAAGAACCATTCTTTTCTCCTCTAATCCAGAAAAATAATAACTCCTACTATCTCCATTGTTCAATGAACCTAGTGAGTGATCAGTAGTACATGTTTGTTGATAAATGATAATGACAATGATAATGATAACTGATAATGATGAAAGGCAGAAATTTTGCATGCTTTCTCCATCATATAGGAGATAGTTTATTTTAAAAGGATGGCAGACACAATTTCATCAGCCTATCAGAATTCCCTTATCTGCTGACTAGATGCATCTGTGCAAAGCCAGAAGTCTACAATTTTCCTCAACTAAAACATAGTATTTCATTAATAATAACTTTATGTAACATTGGTTGCCTCAGAAAAGGGAAACTGGGTGGCTGGGATATGAATAAAAACAACATTTTTAATTCGTGTTTTTTTATATCTTTTGGATTTTGAATGATATGAAGGAAGAAGCATGAAGGCCCTTGAAATGTAAAAATCTTAATCCTGCTTTCCTTGTAAGAATAAAAAGGATCAAATATATGGTGATAGAAAGAGAACTGAATCTGGTGGTGAACACACAATGCAATGATGTATCAGAGAATTATATACCTGAAACCTATGTAACTTTGCTAACAATTGTCACCCCTATAAACTTTAATTAAAAAAAAAAGAATTAAATACAGAACCTATTTTTCTTTCAGGAACCCCAGTAGTTGTAATATACTTCCCCTCTCCATTCTGGATAAACCCTCTGGCAGTGAAAATTGTTTAGCCAGGCTCATAGATAATACAGGTTTGTTTCAAGTCATGATTGGGAAACAAGTTGGAAAATTTCTGGAGAAGAAATCTAAAGGGAAGTGTCTAGAAAACTGACTATTTTATGGGTAAAGCAACTTCCCCCTAAATTCCAAATAATTTCAAGTCACCTTAAATGCCAAATTTCAAATAAATTTCTCATTCCTGGTCAAATAAACCCTTTGTTACTGAATCTGTCTGCTAAGAGCTTAATCATTTCTTTGTTAGTCCCAAAAATGAACAAGTGGATCATCTTGAATGTTTGTTGCCAATCTGAACTTGTCTCCCTGTTACTCACCAAGAACAGTAGCCAACAGAGCAGCAGCCAAGGTCACTTGGAACAGCATTGGATCAGAGTCTCTCCACAACCTGGAGAGGGGCCAGGCTGTCATTTTCCCCTTTCTATCAAGGGTCCCATTTGGATGTCTTGGAGTGTACATGACCCGCTGCTTCTCCAACATTTTTCTGCTGAAAGAACTCAATTTAATAAAGTCATTGAATTCCCACTTGTCATAAAGCACCAGGATAAATGTTATGGAATCTAGGTCTTCAAGGGAATTAAAGCCTAGAGTGGAAGAAAAGACATGAGCACAACTGTTATAACACAAGAGAGAGAGTGTTAGCCTTTGTGGGAGCACTTTGCTCAAAAAACAGATGAATTCCAAGTGGAGAGATGGGAGGTGAATGTATCTATGTTAGGTATGCTGAAAAAGTTAGAAAATGGATGCAGGGTAAATCGGGGAAAGAGTAGATAATACTGTGCAGGAAAATAAAGTGTCTGCAATGGGGAGATGGTTGTTAAGGAGGGTGCAGCTCATAGGTGTGTCTGAACGGGATGCAAGGGCCAAATTCAGGAATTTATAAACACTGCTCTTTGGGGAATAAAGAGCCATTGTTTTTTGTTTTGGATTTTGTTTTCAGTTAAGTTTGTTTTAAGTTAAGGAGTGACACATTATTGGGATTTAAGAAGATCACTATGGCAGAAGTGTACCTGACAGATTGAAGTGAACAGAGGCAAGGAACAGGGAGGTTGATTAAAAAGGCTATTGCAATATGCCAGGTGAGCCACAGAGATGATCTGACCAAGGAAATGGTAGAGGAGTTAGAGAAGAGGGAACAAATGTAAAAAAAAAACAAAAAAAAACAAAAAGGCAAGAAAATAATTAGATGGGGAAAAGGACCTGCATCACTCTGGGAGCTCCTCATGACAACTGTCAGCTGAGGTGATAAACCATCAAGCAATTTACAGTTTTGAAATTTACAGTTGTATATGTATATGTATATGTATATGTATATGTATATGTATATGTATATGTATATGTATATGTATATAAAGTGCCAAAAATGTATACACATTTTAAGAAAGGAAAACTATATTAAAATTGTAATCCTTAATATATTTACTGATAACAAAAGATGAATACAAGTCATGTTTGACTTCTGCAATTACAAGAGGTGTTCAAAGTGGTTACTGTCAGTGTCCAGACCTTCTGATTATGGCGAACTACTTCTTGACCATAACACCTTTCTCTCTCTCTCTCCATTATATATGCACATACACCAGGGGTGTCAAAAAAAAGTATACACATGGACACTTTGGTCAACATTGCTCAAGCAACTTTTTAGAAGCCAAACGTGACTTGTATTCATCTTTTGTTACTGGTAAATATTGAGTACAATTAACACAGTGTTTTCCTTTCTTAAAATGTGTATACACTTTTTGGCACTGTGTGTGTGTGTGTGTGTGTGTGTGTGTGTGTGTGTGTGTGTGTGTATGGTGAGAGAGAGATCTATATATGTAGATATATACATATATAAAAAGAAAAACATACATGATAAATGTACTTTCATTATTTACTTAGACTAAAGACTTGTTTAAAGCAAAATCATGATCATGAAAGATAGTTTTCTCTTCACCACCACACCTGTTTCTTTTGGAAAAAACAATATCTTAAATTTACATTAGAAATAGTCCTTGTCCTCAAAGGAAAACACAAAGTTCACTCTCAATGGAATGTTGAATTTTATCTTTTATTCTGATAACTCCATTAGATCCAGATGATTCTGCACTCCCCATCTGTCCATAATTCATACTAAGCACATATCCATTTAGATAAAGGGAGTCACCTCAATATTTCCCTCAAAGATGTTTCTGTCCCACACAATAGGGGGAAAAAGCTTATAGTGGCCCTTCACACTATGTGGAGGGGTCTAACTTCTTCACTAAGTAATGGCTCATAGAATCTTATTGTTCTAAAATTCCATTCTGATGAAGCCATTCCTCCACCACTTGTCAGTTGTGGGTACATCCACCCATGCACATTTGATCCCATGAACTCTACACATGGCCACCAAGACAAGTCTGCCCCCAAATAAATTCAACCTAATGGACAATTTATCAAATGTATGTTTTTACTAAAATTGTGTTTACAGAATTTGTACTGAATGAATTGAGGTGTTCTTAAAAAGGTTGGAAGGAGCCAGGACCCACATTTGGGGCCTTCACACACCCCCTTTCTTTTCTTTAATTTCCTGGCATATCCCTCCCAATTCCAAGTCTCTGTCCTCCTGCCCTAGCAATCTGATGAGACTGGAGACTGTTGCGGTTAAGGCAAACTCCACAGAATAAAAACCCACCCATTAAACCATCTGTGAAGTTTATAAAATATGATAAATTTCAATAAAAATTGCTATGAACTATTAAAAAACTATAGAAATAAGTTTATTTAATTTTTGATAAGTCAGTAGATTTGGCATGTTTATTGGATTTCCGTGAAATTGAAGAAAGAGATTTTAAAACACCAACATGTCAGCAAAATAGAATTTCACTATAAAAAAATCAAGAGGATAAGAGTATAAAGTGAACATTTTCCATATGAATTGTTGCAATTGTTATTACTGTATATTCACAAGAAAAAACTATATACATTGAATCTATGCTGGAAAATATTCATGAGTATATTTATAAAAATATAGCCATAAGATTAAATCCTTACCTTTAGGAAATTGAAGAAAAGTAATTAAAATGCTGCTACAAAGAACATATCCATTAGCTATGTGCAAAAAGAATATATAATTATTGAATATATTCAATAAATGCTTCTTAAAACAATGTTAAGTAAACTGATAATTTGACAAATTCAGTAAATTGACTTCAGTGAATTGGCATTCGTTCAATTGGTTTCTGGTGAATAACTTTTCAGTAGTTTGGTCCAAGCCCTGTGCATCAACTGGCCAGGCCAACCTAGATCCCCAACAGTTCCAAACACTTTCACCCCTCCTACCCTGCCCATAGCCTGTGCCCCTTTGCCCTTTCCTCTTTCATTCTTACTCATTGTCCAATGTCCCCTCTTGTCCTCCAGGCCAGTTTCCATATTCCAATTACAACTTAGTGTTTATAATTCTGACTCTGACTTAGCTTATAACTAGCAACTGAAATCTGTCTTCACTACTTGAAGTCAGAGGGTGGGTTCTTATTCATCTCTGCCCACCCGCCATAGCACCTAGCATTGTGCCTCACACACAGTTAAAGTGCTCAATATATATTTGTTGAATTTAAATTCAAAAGCACCTAGGGACAAAATCTGGTTTAAAGAAAAAGAATACAGTTCGTGTCCATATCTACTCTTACAGTGTTTGTCTTGTCAAGGTCAGGTTTTAACTGACTTTAGAGCAAGGCACACCTGTATCTTAATGAGCATGAGCCCTAGTGATTTTACTCGAGGCTCTTTTCCATCCGTAACCTGAAGTCACCATATAATCAGCCAGCCAACACAGGACAGTAAAGCGGTATGGAATAAACAAAAACTAGTGCTCCTCCCTTCTCAGGTTGTGACAAGAGGTAAAAGGCAGCCTCACATACAAAACCTACACTGTGAGAAGGAATATGTATCACTCAGCCTCACATCAAGGCCACAGACACAGGACAACAGTATGTGGCCAGGCCCTGGGGTATGGACCCTGGAGGGTTCAGCCCTGGTGCCACCACATGAGAACTATGTGCCCCTGGACCAGATACTCAGCACTCTAAGCTCCTCTAAGCTTCCATTTTATTTTTTACAAAATAAGAATAATAACTACCTGTGTCCCAGGATTGCTGAGATGGAGCTGGGCTTGATGCATGAACAGCACTTAGTAAATATTCCCAAAAAAATGTTAGGGAAGAGAGTTGCAATGTGACCCTGACAGGACCAGAACTCGTAGAGTCAAAGCATCATTATAATAATGATGTAAAATTGTAATGATGGCTGAATCACCAAGATACTTTAAGCCCTGGTACAGAGGAAAGTCCACGGGCAGTGCCACAGCCAGAGCAGAGACTCTGGTGCCCATGGAGTGAGGGTCGGGGGTGGGGGGCTGTCTTGGGCTTCTTTCCTCACTCTTAACTCATCTAACTTTCCTCACTCTTAACTCATCTAACTTTCCTCACTCTTAACTGTCTTCATGCGAGGAGCTCACCTGCCCCACCACTTTGACCATCATCCATGAATCACTCACAGGCCTCTGGGCCTAACTGTCTCCTGTAGGTACAAAACCTTACATGCTCCATGAACTCAATTGTTAATAAAAATCTTACTCTGCTCTATTACTTCCCATATGTAAATGTTGAGCTATTCAGGGCTTCTTCCTTTAATCTTATTGCTAACTACAGAAATTCCAGTGCTCAACCTGAAAATTATGGAAGTTTTAAAAGTCAGTGAAAGAAATCTCAGCAAAATAAGAAAGAAATACTTTCTCTTCCCCTGCAGCTGCAAAAAGCAGATATGGACACCATAAAGCTGACCTTGCAAATATTATTTCTTAAAAAGGAGATGTTCTTGGACTTTAGAGATTGTAGCTTTCCCTCCTGAACATAATAACCCTTAACCCTGGAAAAGTCTATAATTCTGACTGGTTAACTCAGCAAATTGTTTTTTGCCTGGGATGTTTAAATTAAAATTTGTGTTTTTCCAGGGTATTCATATTTGTGAGCTTTCTTTGCAAATCCAGAAATAAATTATTATACTTTCTTCTTCACTTGCAATCCTGAAAGTAAGCTAAAACTTTTGACTCTGTTGTATTTTTTTTTAATTTCAGCTTTATTGGGGTATAAGTGACTAAACTGAAAGTTATTTAAAGTGTACATCATAGTGATTTGATATGTATACTCTGACAGGACCAGAACTCTTAAAGTCAAAGCATCATTATAATAATGATGTAAAATTGTAATGATGGCTGAATCATCAAGATACTTTAAGCCCTGGTACAGAGGAAAGTCCATTGGCAGTGCCACAGCCAGAGCAGAGACTCTGGTTGTGAAAAGATTCCTCCCCACTATCTACTTAATTAGCACATTCATCACCTCACCTATTTGTCATTTTTGCTGGCAAGAACATTCAAGTTCTACTCTCATAGCAAAGCTTAATTATACAACAGTGTTATCAACTGTAGTCACCATGTTTTACATTAGATCCTCAAACCTTCTCCATCTTATAGCTAAAAGTTTGTACCCTCTTACCAAGCACCCCCATTTCTTTCTCACCCCCAGCCCTGGCAGCCACTTGTTAGATTTCTTATTTAAGCAAAAAACCCTTTTCTTTAAAAAAAATTTAATGGGCCGGCCGAGTGGCACGATGGTTAAGAACTGGCTTGGGACACCAGAGGGCCCCGGTTCAGATCCCACATATGAGGGCCAGTGACACTGCCCTCCACAGCTAAGATGCTGAAAAACAGCTCAACCTGGAGCTGGGCTGCCGTGAGTTGCCGACCACGGCAGGTGGGTTGCCATTGGCTATGGTGTGTAGCCAGCAGCCAGCATGAGTGGCGACTGATCTGCCTCACCCTGGTAGAGTGTAATGATGGTGCCAACTTGGGCCAGTGAAGCAACGTCCTTCACAACTAGACTGAAGAACAAAATGACAGCAACTTGTCTGTTCCCCTTCCCCCAATTCCCCAGCACTGTTCCCATCCCCCCAATTCCCCAATAAAAATCTTTAAAAAAATTTTTAAGTTAAAATTTCCACAGTTTAGATTAGTATTTTCAACTGCTTCATTTCTATTTCCCAGGGACCTTTAATTCAACAGATTCCAAACTAAATGCACTATCTTCCTTTCAACACTATGTGACCTCTGCACTTTCTGTTTCAGCTAAAGTAATAATCTCCACCAGACTCCCAGACTAGAAACCTGAATCATCCTAGCCTCCTTTATCTTGGCCCCTTTCCATATTCAGAGTCATGGAGTCTGATCACTTTGGCCATAGCAGCATTAGAATCTGTCACTCTCTTCTACACCCCAGCCTAGACCATGGCAAAAGCCTCCAAACATTTGTAAACCAGCTTCCACACTGATCTGGTTATAACCCTATAAAGCAATTGACTTAAAAACCACCATGGTTCTCAATTCCCTACATTCCATACTTCTCCCTTTGCTTCTGCTCATTTAAAACACCATGCTTCAACTTCATAAAAATGCTTACGTTTCCTAAAACACATCCTGGAATTTTTTTAAACACCTGCAACTATTGGGTTGTTGGAAAAGTCATGACGTATTTTTTTCTAAGTTTTTCGTTGCAAAAATGCATCATGACTTTTCCGACAACCCAATATTTGCACAGAACGTCTCTTGTGCATGAATGCTCTTACCTCCAACCTCCAAATCAAATGTCACCTCCTCGGTGAAGAATTGCCCAATACCACCAAGAAATGTCAGTCTCTTCTATGCTCCCCTAGTACTTCTCTGATGCAATAATTGTAACACCACAGTGTATCATAGCTTTCTATTCACTTTTGCCTCCTGAGAGAGATTGTAGGTCCCTTGAAGACAAAGAAGGTGTTTATCCAACTTTCTAGTCCTAACCTGCTATCGTAACTGGCATATAACAGTTATCTAATAAATGAAATTCAATTTAGTTTTACCCTCTTAAGAATGACTAACTGCCTTACTGAAGACCAAATGAAATAATGTGTGTAAAGTGCTTTGTAAAATTTGAAGCGATGATACATTGATTTAACTTCCTTTACTAGTTCTCAGGATGTATGGTGGCTCAGTGGGCCAGGTACAACATTTGTGATTCACCATCGTACTTCTTGTGGTTTCGCAGCAGAACCTACACAGAACTCAACAGACCACAGAGTGTGGAGATGAAGGATAGGGCTTCTAAGTTGAGAGGACCTGAGTTTGAGTCCCAGCAATGCCATCTTCAAATTCTCTGATCTCGAAGAAGCTACATCAGCTCCTTGTATCTCAGGTTTTCATCACTAAAATGATGACATTAAACTTAGACCATCTTTCTATTCCCTACAAACACTAGAATTCTGTAACTGCCCACTGAAAAGCTACGACTTTCCTAACAAATGCCCTCATCTTTCAATGACATCATCATTTTTTAAATTCCTTTGGAAATGAAACCAACTCAAGAGCCATAGTCTACATAGTGGGTCTCTTGTAAGTTAATCAGCACTGGCCAATTTGAGAGGCACCGGGAGAATCCTCAGTCCCAAATTTCTTCTTCCATTAGAGATTACTTTTTGAGTGAATGTATTTATTTTATCTAAACTTTCCCTTTTAAAATTCAGATGTCTTTGTAAAAAAGTGATATCTTTTTTCAATCCCAGGCGTAGTGTCTCCTTACTTACACCTACACTCTCAATCACATCACTTTCAGACTCCGAAAAAATACTTGCTTCCACACTTTCCTCTCCCTTCCTAGAATTTATCTATCAGCTCCTTCCACCTGGGCTCATATTCAATTGTATCTTTACACTTGATACCAACCTTCTTAGATGCTTCTTCCTCTTCCAGAGTCTCTCCTTTTCATTCTCTTTGTACTGCTACATTTAGGGACAAAACAGGAGTCAACAAAAAGAAAAGTGGCTGAAGAATTGAAATGAGAACCAGAATAGTACTAGGTCTTGCCCAACCAAGAAGAGAATTTCAAGAAGAAATGGTAATCAACATTGTCAGATTCGAAAAGCGAGGGATAGAAAGGAGATGAGGTTGACTAAGGCTTCTACCTTCAGAAACTAACTGGAGACTGACCAACGTCCTCCTTATTATCAAACCTAAAGGTCTTTACTGTCAATGGTGAAGGAGACGTGGAGGGGTTAATGAACTCTCCTAAGGAAATTGCATCAATTTTCAGATTGTAGACTATGAAAACTAAGTCTCCTTTGAACCCATTTGGAAAGCCTGGCTTACCTCCTGCCTCAAATCCCTTACACGGAGAGATGATTGAAAAAACAACAACAATAAAAAACAAACAAAAAAAACACAATAAACCAACACACTCAACTTTTAGATACAATAACAAGAGCAGCATTTTACTTCTTTTCTGTTTCAGTTTATTAGGGTGCATTATTATTCCCTCATTTATAATTTTTAAAAAATTGAGGATCAGAGGGGTTAAAAGTACTCTTCAAGTCATGCTACGCCCGAATGTAGTGCTCCTGAAAAGATTTCTGCTGAAACATCCCCAAGTTTTTGTCTGGGTCTTATCCTTCTAATCTTGCACTCCTCAAAGGGCCAAACCACCAGCCTTTCCCCCAAGGTCTCCCAAGTGATCCACTGACCTGCGTGTAGCTGATGAAGAAAGAAGTAGAAGACTTTATCACGGAGCGTTGGGTAGTTTTTCAAGAAAGAAAACTGCCTTGGTCTCTAAGAGTCCTAGCTCCTCCCCAGATATAGGTTTACCAGAAATCCCTAGAGTTGGCTAGTAATTGCTCCACCAAAAAATCCCGAATTGCAGTCAAGTGGTTGGCTGATCAGGGATGGCTAAATAAAAATGAGTGGGCAGAGACTCTCTACTGGCCCCGTAAATGATTAACAGCAGAAATATAGCACCACTGTTTATCTAATCTTCTTCCTCTTCACCAGCCCTCATTCTTGATAACATGTTGCAATCATTTATTTTTCTCCTCTGCCAACCATTTCCCCTAAGTGGAAAAAAATAATATAAATTTGATGCCAGAAGTTTTTTTTTTTCTTTTCATAAGTACAGGAAGATTGTACAAGATGCGATCCAGCTAACCTGGAAACTTTGGATACTGCAGGGTTCAGACTAGGTTCACAAACATGATCTAATTTCTTTAAGTCCAGCAGGCTTTCATGGCAGCTCAGAGAACTATGGATAACCTGGCCCTGTGCTGGTCTCCACCGCACCCCAAGAAAATACAAAAGGTGAGGAGTTCAACATGTTTACTGAGTTCCTGCTATGTGCCAAGTTGCCTGGAACAATATTAGTACTTAGTAAATGTTAACTACTACCACCACCCCTACTACTAAATGCTGGGCACCAGATGACCTCCAGAAGTTAGCCTATCACTGCATGCTGCTCAGAAGAATGTAATGATGGACCAGCCATGTTTGTTATCACATAAATCTAGAAAGGATCCTAAACCCTGACATTATCAATTAAGCTATTAATCATCAGGATTAAGGTTGGGTGCTCAGGAAATTGCTATTAAAAACCAAGTTCTTCCTGATAACTTCACTTTTTCTGTAATGAACACCAAAAGTCTCCTAAAGATTTCAGAAAAGAAGGAGTTGAACCACAACAGAACTTTTGACAGAGATATGACATTTGGGCTGGGTTTTGAATGAAAAGTGGAAATTATTATATGAAAGTGAGCAATTAGAGGTAAAAAGAACATGGGCCAAGCCACAAAGGTAAGGCTGAGTGTAAAGGAGGATTCCATTGCACAAAATTTTGAGAGAGTTGAGATAGAGGAAATACCGTCTTAAAGTTGGGTCTTCAAAATACCATTTCCTGATCTATTGGAGTCCTTTATTTTCCATAGTGACTGTTCCAAATTTTTCCCCCCAAGTCACCAAATTTTCTTCCTCTCAGCGAACGACCTTGCCTCCTACTTTGCTAAAAAAAAAAATCATTCTACATTAGCTTCTCTCCACCTCAAGTTTTCTCTACTATTCACCCTTGTTTCAGAAGAGAATTGTTTGCTCTTTTCCTTATTTTCAATGCCTTTCATCCTGAAATGTTCCCTCAACCTTGATGAAACCTCAAATTCCATTTTTCTTCTATTGTTGAACTTCTCAAGAGGCTCCTATGTTTCCTGCCTACTCTTTCTCATTAATCACTCCACACCCCTCCTTTTTGTGGTCTTCCAATCTGGCTTCTTCCCACCCTTGCTGACAGACTTCTTTGAGGCATGCCCTTGTCTCCAAATCCAAAATTTCTTTAACTCATTTTTTATGATTCCTTAGCAGCCTCGAATACTGCTGATCATCTCCTTTCTGAAACTCTTCTCCATTGGCTTCCATTATCCTAAACTTTCCTGATTCCCCAATCTTACTAATTGCTCTTTCTTGGTTGTTGTTTCCTCCTCTTCCTCCTCTTCATACCTAAATATACCCCAGGTTCTTCTTTAAAAATTTTTTTTCTTCACATCTTTAATTATCTTACCTGCTCTCATGGCTTAACTATTCCCTACAAGAGAACTACTCCATAACTACATCTCCCTCTTTCTGATTACTATCCTAAATGCAGACTTGCTTTTGTTGTTGTTGTTGGTCATTGGACATCTCTCAAGCACCTTATGCTCAGCACACCCAAAGGAGAACTTCTCGTTTTCTGCCAAAAAGTCTCATCTTCTGACCCTCACATTAATCCAGGCTACCAGGAATGAAATTTCAGGCTCACCTTTAAATCCTTCTATGCCCTCATACTCCAACTTTCAATTAGTGAACAAGTTGCTTTTATTGGATTTTGCAATATCCTTCATGTCTGCTGTTTCTTTTCTATTTCTATTACCATCAAGCCAGGCATCATTGTCGCTCATGTGGACTATTTCAGTGCCCTTTCAGTGGATTCTCTGTCTCAGTTTTTTTTCCTACTTCCACCTATACTATTGTACCTACTGTTGTGAGAAAAATATTCTATGTTCTGTCCTCATCAATTCCTTCTTGAAAGTCTTCCATCTCTACTCACTAACTACCAGATAAATTTTAAATTTGTTTAACATACCCTTTAAAGCCCTCTATAAACTCATTGTACAGTCTCTTTCTAGCTTTTTGTCTCATCACTTTCCAGGCTTTATCTAGGTCAATTCAGGCTATGTGCAATTCCCTAAACATGCCCCATCTTTGTTGCCTCTTCAGAGCACCTCTTTAAAAAATTATTATTAAAAACTCAATTTAAAGCACTAAAGAATTTTAAGAGAATCAACATCTGTAATTTCACCATTTCACGAGAAGTGTTTTCATCTGTGCTTAGTATTGCCTCATCCTTTTCTACAAGAATAAAGGTTTTAATAAATGTAAACATAAGTACTTGTTAGCCTGTATCCTATTTTTACTTAAGAGTGTATATTTAAGATTTGTGTTCATAATTGTCACTGTAAAAGGCTGCTTTATGTTTGATGTACCATAACTTTTTTAAAATTTCCAAAGATTGGACATTTCAAATGCCCACAAGGTCTTGCTAGTGTAGACAGTACAGGCAATAATATAATGAATAGCTTCAAATCAAAAATCATTTCGCTCAAGTTAGATTAATCCTAAGAGTGGATTTACTTGGTTAAAAAGCTCATAACTTTCTTACTACATTTCTCAAATCTTCTTTCCACTTGGAATATCTCCTCCCTAATCTTTATCTCTAACTCCTACTCACTTTTAAAGGTTCAAATAACTATGACCTCTTCCTTGACAATTTTCCTGCCTCCTCCTCCCAGGCAGAAGTCATCCTGCTAACTAACATCTGAGCTCCCATAGCATACTGTTCTGTGAAAGGTGTTTATTTCATCCTAACCACCCTGATTTAATCAATTATATATGTATGTATTGGGTCGTCGGAAAAGTCATGACGTATTTTGTCTTTGTTTTTCAAAGGCCATTTATTTATATAAAAAAACAAAGATCAATCAATGATATATTGCCCGTTATGTTCAATCATCTTTTGCTATCTTTCAGTGAGCTTCATAATTCCTCATTCATAGAAGGACCTGTCTTTATTTGTGAAAAACTGAACAAAGTGCTGATTTACAGTCTCATCTGAATTGAACGTTATACCACACAAGGAGTTTTGAAGACAGCAAAACAAGTGGAAGTCAGGCGAGTATGGTGGGTGTGGCAACACATCCCATTCAAGCTTCAATAATTTTTGATGGGTGATCAAACTGGTGTGTGGTCTTGCGTTGTTGAGATGGAACACAACTCCTTTACAATTAACAAGCTCTGGATGTTTCTGAATGATGGATTCATTCAAACTGTCCAATTGCCAAGAGGACACATTTGAGTTGATTGTTTGGTTCCTTGGTAGGAGCTCGAAAAACACGACACCTTTAAAATCCCACCACACTGAGAGCATAACCTTCCTCTGATGAATATCTGCTTTCGATGTCGTTTAAGGCGAATCATCACGTCGGGACCAAGACCTTTTGTGCACCACATTGTTGTAAACAATCCACTTCTCATCACCAGTTATCAGTCTCTTCAAAAAAGGATAGTTTTCCTCACATTTAATGAACATATTGCAGATGTTTAGATGCGCCGTCAAATGAACTTCTTTGAGTTCATGCAGAACCCAAATATCGAGCTTGCTTGTGTATCCCAGCTTCTTCAGGTAGTCGTGAATGCTTGCATGATGGATGTTCAATGTTTCTGCAATCTCTCGTGTTGTGTAACGTGGGTTTGACTCGATCAATGCCTTTATTTTGTCGTCATCAACCTTGGTGGGCCTCCCTGACCAAGGAGTGTCATTGAGATCAAAATCACCAGCACACAATTTCGTGAACCATCATTGGCACCGAGGTTCTTGTAAAGCATTGTTGCCATAAACTTTATGCAACTTTTCACAAGCTGGAGGAATATTCTTCCCTTTATGGAAGTAAAACAGTAAAATATGGCAAAAATGTACAGTTTGGTCTTCCATCTTCAACTTGTTGTAAAATCTCCAAAACTCAATCAAATTGCTCAATTCTTTTAGAATGAAGCTAGAACTGTCAGCTGTCGAATGACATAGCAATAACATAGATGTGATGACTCTAGCACTTCCAAAAATGAACTAGTGCCATATGTCTCAAACATGCATCATGGCTTTTCCAACAACCCAATATCTATATACTGGCAGTGCCTATCTTAAAATGCGTATACATTTTTTGGCACCCTCTATATATCTACATATGCAAGTCTTGTGTCTATTAATGGAATGTGGGTTACTTCAGAGTCCATCAGTTATTCTCCTTTGTAACTTCACCTAGAGATTTTTCTATTATTTCAAGCTCTTTTATGTATTTTCTTTGTATTTTGCCCAGTTTTCCCACGTGTTTTAAGTAAAGGTCAGAGTGTAAGATGGAAGAAGCTTGTCATATCAGCTCAGTGTGACATCTTAACAGGAAAATCTTGGGATTCTTGTGTCTTCTGCACTCAAAAAAAGGAGAAAAGAATATATTCACTTGTGTTGCACCATCTCAAATTAACCATGTAGCACTGGGTTTCATCCAAAAGGCAGTGAGCAATATCACTGCAGAAAGTTTGGAAACCTGGTTTTATAAACAGGATGTAGTGGAGACCCAGAAGAGCATTTGGGTCCTAATTTTACTTTTTTCTCAGCAGGTCATTTTAATATATAATTATTCTGAGCCTATTTTCCAAAAATGAGAGGTTAATTTTTACCTCATACATTTTGGTTAATTTTTGCCCCACCATTCCTGTCTCATATTAAAATATGAGCTAGCATATGCTTAGCTGTGATCTGAGCTTCCCATTATCCTTAAAGACAGAAAATTAAACCCTTAACTCCTCATTAATGTGTTGCTAAATCTGGCCTTAAACAGATAACCATCACATTTGGTCTTTCCACATTCCAAATGCAACACACACACACACACACACACACACACACACACACACACACACACACACACACACTGCATTTTATACAACTGCAGTTGATTACTATGAAGTTGCTTTTCAGTGCAATGAGAGAAAAATCTGAAACCAATTTCAAAACAAAGAGAAAAATTTATTCGTAAGTATATTTCCATTACCCAGTAAGCTCAGCTACAAGGTCAGGGCTACATTTTTGCCTCCAACTCAGCTTTCTTCATTTCCAGAGAATATTTTAGTTCCTCCATCGTTAAGCGATTTTCCTTTAATATGTTCTGAAAGTTTTCTATGGCTTTGCAAAAATTCTCCCTCTCCTGAAAGGCAAGCTAAAGAAAGAAAACAAAAACTTAAGTTACAACTTAAGAACTGAGACCCACTTGACCACTCTAAAGCCAATAAGTAGTGCTTAGGTCCCTGACTAGGAGCTCAGATCCAGGCAAACTTAAGAAGGGATCTGGGCCGTCAGCATGATGCTTAAATATCCTTCTTATTATCCTAGTAGCATATAGAAACTACAAGAGGTCTCTCAATGAAAATTGATCTGTTCAGTGTTTTTCAGAGCCCAGAAGAATTTTAGAGACTCTTCACAGCAATACTTCCAAGTGTAAGACATGAGTGTATGTGCCTTGCTCTATAAAGCACGTAAGACAGCAACTCCTACTCACATGGCCTCATGAGATATTTGTGATGATGGTGGCGAATGGGAACTTCCACATATAAAAATGTGAGTTAATGGTTAATGAGTCTCGTTCTACCATCAGGCCAAGACCAACCCATTCAGAAACACGCTAAATTGAACAGGTATTTACTAAGCATGTGCTAGGAGCAATGCCAGGCCCTGGAGATACAGCTGTGAACCAGACAGAGAAGAGTCTACTACTTACAAGTGCCTTCTCAGCCACCGTCTGGGGAGCCGGTTTGGGAGCTTCTGGGATCAACTCACAGACCGGAAGTGCACTGTTCCAATCCCCATCAATGCACTGCTGATCTGGCGTGCCCACTAAGCGGTATCTGAACAGAAATTAGAATGGCAACACCCTTAGACTTTCCACCTTCTGAACTGGATAACTAAGGTGGGTTTTGTGTCATTGTAGTTCAGTATTTCACAGTGCAATAGAGCCCACCTCTCCGCACCTGATCCATGATGTATGCTTAAGTTATCTCAGTATTACGAAACAGTAATAAAGTAAAACCACTCACCTGAGGGGTGGAGAGGACCCTAGTGGTGGGTCAACCCATACCAGCGTGGAGAAGTGAGAAAGTCTGAATATGTGTGTTTACACACACAGTTTTTGGATGGGGAGCGTGAGGAAAGAACCTTTTCATCATTCAGTAACTTTAAAAAAGCATCTGTCATCTATGCTCTAAAAAGGAGTAGAAAGCTAGAGAGAGCCTTCAAATAAATTTTAGTGAACAGTCTAAAAAGGAGCTGTGGCTTTTAATAAGAAAAACATGAGATTTGACTGTAAAGTTTGTTGGAGATATATAACGAGATTGAAATTCTAGTGAGGACACACGACCCTGAGTTAATAAGATTGAGATAAGGAAAAGAAAAGGCTAGATCTATAAGATGGGTGACCAGGCAATTTAAATTAAGGTTAGACTTTAATTAGGATATTCTAAGGATCAATCATTCTATTTCTGCACTTCCATATGTTCTGTATTTATCCAAGCTTCTTGTTCTGAGATTCTTTAAGAAAACACGTATTTTTAATATTTTGTCTTGTCATAACTAAGAGGAAAAAAGTGATACTTTAAATAGAATAAATAGGAGGATCAGTCTGTCTTTTAAAAGTTGGAGAGAGCTGGTAGTGGGCTAAAGCGGCTCTCAAAATCAGAATGAGCTCAGAACCCTGAAGCAGAAGGAAATCAGGGGACTAGTTTGAGACAGACTGGGTCATTCCCCGAAACGATGCTACTCGCCAGTGGACAAGAACTTGTATTTGAAAGCCTTCACATACTTACCTCTCTTCACAGTAATAAGTAATGGTAGATCCTGAGTCGAAATTGCTTCCTTTAAAGTAGCCATGAGCTGGATTCCCAGGAGGGCCACAGTCTCCTGAGAGACAAGAGTATAAGAGTGACAGTTGGAAAGTCCAGTTATGCTCCATTAACAGTGCCCCCTAAGTGCAACTATCTGTGCCAGCACACGCCATCTTCATAGCAGCTCATGTGAGACCTGGGGACATGTTCTCCATTTCCTTCTGGTCAAAACATCTTGATCACTGGGGAAGATGCCCTCTGCTAGCTCATCCTCTGAGCCATTAGTGATTTGTGTGTACTTTCTGATGGGCAGGAGCTCAAGGAAAGGAAGTTTAAGTTGTAGGGATGTTAATTGTCAGTGTACAAGAAAAGAAAAATTAGACCATAGGCAGAAGTGGAAGAAGTAACTCCCTGAGACAGGAGATAGACAGTGTGAGCACAAATGGAGGTTGACATCCCCTGGGGGACAGAGTTGCACAATATGAGAGCTTCAGAATAAAGGAAAACAGAGCTGGCAGCAATGAGGATGAGTCTATAAAATCGTGGAGAGAGTTGGATGAGGTACTAGGTATTGTGAGTTTGGGTTCTGGCTCTTGTAGTATCCACATGGCCTAAAGAATTCATTTCATCCCTCTCCTCTGCTGCCTCGCCTATAAAAGGAGCAGGTTAAATGATATTATCTCTAAGGTCCCTTTCAGCTCTGAGATTGAGTCTAAACATGTTGATCAAGATTAAAGGCTAAATCAAGAATAAACATAGGTGCATATTTATTGAAACATAAAGGTCTTCAAAACACATAATTGAGTATAAAAAGAGCAAAGCATAAAAAAGCATGTATAATATAATCCTATTTTTGTAAAACACAGTCATACAAATATATATGAATGAAGAAAGTCTTAAAATTATATATCAAAGTATTTTGTTATCCCTGGGTAGTAGGTTGGTAGGTAATTAATTGTTTTCTTCTATTTTTTAAATTTTCTACAACAGAGATGCATTACTTGAGCAATTAATAAATAATTGTTAAAAGATCAAACACTGAGTTCAAAAGCTGTATAGAGAAAAGGAAAAAGAATTTCAACAGTTGATTAAACAACTCAATTTGGACAGAGTTTCTCCGGTGACCTTTAATAATATACAGTTTTGAACTGAAAGAGATGATGTGGATCCTGGGTCTAAACAGAAAAGAATCCACTTTATTCAGAGACCGAGGGAGCTTCCTCCGGAATTGGGCATTGGGCAATGAACTAAAACAAAATGACAGAGATCCTGTATTTTGGAGCTAAGATAGGAACTGCCTGAATTAAAGGAGAGTAAAATAGAAAAAGCCCCCAAAATATAAATATTTTAAACGAGTGTCAAGCTAATGATGTAAATGATTTTATATGCTTGTAGTTTAACAGCATCTAGTATAAATGTATGTTTTAAGTAACCCCAAACTCCTAAATAAGAATATATACAGTTTCTGCTTTTAAGCTGCCTATTTATTACTTTAATAACTACTGCCAAAATACATCCAAAGAGTCATATCATTTTCTTTTGCTGACATAAATGGCTGGTCCCTCATATATTGAATGATATTAGATGATATCAATTTTTGAGCTAATCTGATCAGTAAAAACTTGGTATCTAACTTTATCTATTTCAGTACTTATTAGTAATGTTTAATAGTCATAAGTTTGAGAAATATAAATGCTGTTTGTGACTAATTTTGGAATTGCCTATCCTTAAAATCTTCTTACAAAACTAAATACATTCTTATTTTACTATTAAAATTTATTGGGGGGTGACAATGGTCAACAAAACTGCATAGGTTCAAGTGTATAATTCTATAATACATCATCTATATATTGCATTATGTTCTCACCACCCAGAGTCAGTTCTCCTTCCATCACCATATATTTGAACCCCTTTACCCTCTTACCATATGATCCAGCAATTGTGCTCCTTAGTATTTAACCAAAGGAGTTGAAAATTTATGTCCACACAAAACCTGCACACAATGTCTGCAGCAGCTTTATTCATAATTACCAAAACTTGGAAACAACCAAGATGTCCTTCAGAGGTGAATGGATACACTGTGGTGCATCCAGAAGTTAAATACTATTCAGCGATAAAAAGAAATGAGCTATCAAGCCATGGAAAGACATGGAGGAACATTAAATACATGTTACTAAATGAAAGAAGCCAGTCTGGAAAGGCTGCCTACTGTATGATTCCAGCTACAGGACAGCCTGAAAAAGGCAAAACTATGGAAACAATAAAAATATCAGTGATTGAGAGGAATGAAGGAAGTAGAGAGATGAATAAGCAGAGTACTGGGTATTTTTAGGGCAGTGAAGATACTCTATGTATGATATATGGATACATGTCATTATACATTTGTCCAAACCCATGGAATGTACAGCACCAAGAGTGAGCCCTAAGGTAAACTATGGACTTTGGGTGATTATGATGTGTCCCATGTAGGTTCATCCTTGGTAACAAATGTACCACTCTGCTGAGTGATATTGATAATGGGGAGGCTTTGGGGGGTGGGGGCAGGACAATCTCTGTACCTTCCTCTCAGTTTTATTATAAAACTAAAACTGCTCTTTCTGGGTGGTGAACACACAATGTGATGTATAGATGATGCATTACAGAATTGTACACTTGAAATCTATGTAACTTTGCTAACAATTGTCACCCCAATAAACTTTAATTAAAAAAAAAGAGAGAAAGAAGAAAAAAAGTCTTTAAATAAATTTGCAATGTTAAATATATACTTTTCCAAATGATATTTTAAAATTAATTTTTTGTTTCATAATTTTGAATTTAAAATTCTAATTAGGATTGCATTCTAATACCAAGTTTGCCATCCAGAATAATGGCATATCTTTTCTTTTATTCAAATTTTTATGTAGGTCTTATGAAAGGAATTATTTTTGCATTTCAATATTCACTTAACAATTATGACTAAAAAGTAAAACTATTGATTTTTCAGTATTTATTTTGTATTTAAGAATAAAGTTTTTAATGGAATTTCTTGTATCTTTTAAGTATACTTTGCAAATAATGATATCCTGCAAGTCAGCAATCATCCTAGGAGTCTATACTATAGAAATAAAAGTATATACATAAAGATATGTGTGTGTGTGTGTGTGTGTATGTGTGTGTCTGTGTATATAGATGTATATATGGTAACATTTGTTTCAGCATTGATTGTAATAGTAAAAATATGGAAGTAAAATAAACATTCATCAATATGAGAGATATGGAATAAGGCATAGCATATCCACATGCAGTTATTAAAAAGCAGAAGATAGAGCTATACATACTGATCTGAAAAAGATTCCCATGTATATTGTTATATGAAAAAAACAATTAAAAAAATGTATAGCAAAGTCCCATTTTTGTAGGTATATATGTGTGTCGATAAGTTTGTGCATTTGCTTTTTTTAAATGTTTGCATAAACATAAGGAAAAGCCAGGAAATAAACACGTCTAACTAATTACCTCTGAGAGCTGTGAATTGTAGTGGTAGGAGATACTTTCAACTCTTATTTTATATAATTTTGCAATGAATGAGTTATGACCTTTTTTTCCTGTTTTTGTGTATTTTTCAAATAAAACCTTTGTCACTATCTTGAAATTAAAAAAAAAAAAAAGTTGGATGCCCCAAACTACCCTGTATTGGACCTAGTAGGGCAGAAATGCTACTTGAGAAAAGAAAAAAAGTGTTGTTCACTGTTTGAATGCTGTTCATGTCATTGGAAAATATCATCTAAGTTGAAATTAGGCTCTGCGTGCTCCACTTTATTTCGTGGCTGCCTGATAGATTCTAAGCCCTTCCCAGATCAAAATAGAGGAAAGCATCACAGGGATGTGGTGAATGCCTAGGATGTCACTGCTGATCAGTACCTTTGGGATTTGTACTTGTTTCTCATGTACTTACTGCTTTTGCAGATGGGAAGGGGAGGCACCCAGGTGTGGTTCTCTAGGCACTGGCTCCAGCTGCTGCCCTTGAGGACGTAGTGCTCATTGCACTTAAACGTGATTTTGTCACTCACATTCACAGGCCCTGAGGAACTGAACTCACCATTCACCAGCACAGGGTCAGGACAGTGGCCCACTGAAGAAGAAAGAGGCAGTCATCTGAACGGGCCACGCGGAAGCCCAACGCAGCAAAGCCTCCTCAGGCTTCATTGAGAAAATGGGAAACTAGAACCAAACCTCACTTTTTTTTAACAGGAATTGGTACATGGAACCAAACCATATCAATGCAGGATGAGAAAAGACTGGGTTGGCCTAAGTGTGGTAGAAAAGGTCTTGGTCATACACAAAAGTGACAATCGGCATTTGAACTTACTAAAAGTAATTAAGCATGAAACTGGAAATTACCAATAGTATATTCATCATCCTGCTATGTTAAGCATTGCTCACAATTCTTGAGCCTATGTTTGATGCAAGTGTTTCCTTCCCTTTCATCCAGCCAAATATTAATATATACATTACTCATCACTTTTTACTTTGTTTGGTTTTTCACAGGTAGAAAAACAGGAGAGAATGCAGAGGGATGTGAATTTGGTCATATGAGTAAAAGATAAGCATGCTGGTGTGCTTTATTCCAGGTATAAAGGAGAACTAATCCGACTAATTATTCTCCATCTCTATAGACACCATAAATGAATTTTGTGAACTTGAGCAAATCACTTAGATCTCAGTTATCACATTTGTGAATTGAGAACATAAATATTTCCCAGTTCAAAAGTTATATGGGCGGGAGGGGGCGGGGAGGGTGGCTGAGTGGCTCGTTGGTTAAGAGTTGGCTTGGGAGCATGAGCTCTGAGCAGCAGGGCCACTGATTCAGATCCCACATGGGCCAGGGACGCTGAGCCCTCTACAGCTAAGATGGTGAACAACAGCTCGACCTGCAGCTGGGCTCCCATGAGTCGCTGGCGACGGCAGAGGCTGCTGCAGTGGGCTGCCGTGAGCTACCGTGAGTGGCTGGCAGCCAGCATGAACAGCCGCCCAATGACCTGCAACAGATCTGTCTCAGCTGGGAAGAGCGCAATGATCACAATACCAACATAGGCTGATGAAAGCAACGTCCTCCACAACTAGACTGAAGAACAAAAGGACAGCACCTTGTCTGTTCCCCTTCCCTGATTCCCCAATGCTGTTCCCTCCCCCCCAATTCCCCAATAAAATCTTAAAAAAAAAAAAGTTATATGACGGGGCCGGCCGAGTGGCTCAGTTAGTTAAGAGTGCGAGCTCTGAGCAACAGGGCTGCCACTTCAATTCCCACCTGGGCCAGTGAGCTGTGCCTGAGTTGAGCTGTCGCTGAGCCAGGATGGCTTAGCTGGTGAAAGCATGTGCTCCTGACAACAAGGTTGCCAGTTCAACTCCCACATGGGATGGTGGACTATGCCCACCCACAACTAAGATTGAACATGGCACCTTGAGTTGGGCTGCCCTGAGCTGCTGACAGGCAGTTGGATGGCTTAGTGGTTAGAACGTGTGCTCTTAGCAACAAGATTGCTGGTTCAACTCCCACATGGGATGGTGGGCTATGCCCACCTGCAACTAAGATTGAACATGGCACCTTGAGCTGAGTGGCCATGAGCTGCTAGGCAGCCAGATGGCAACTGGACTTGGAGCTGAGCTAGCTGTGCCTTCCACAACTAAGATTGAAGGACAGCAACTTGGCTGTTCCCCTTTTCCAATTCCCCAACACTGTTCTGCTTCCCCACTGCCCCAATAAAATCTTTATAAAAAAAAAGTTATATGATGAATGAAATAAAATATGATATACTGACTTCAAAATAATAATGCAAAGCAGAATTGTAGATGAAAAAAGATTAGTCATGTGTTAATGATTGTTGAAGCTGGGTGATAAGTATATATAAGTTTATTTTACTCATCTGTCATTTGCATAAATTTAAATTTATCAATATATAAAATTTAAAGCAGTATGATAGTAAACAAATTGCAGTAAAAAAAGAGTCATTTTAATATATGGTAGAAATTCTTTCCTTCTTGTAGGGGTGATTGAGTCTATTAAGAGCTGATCATGTACCATCTACAAGAAGTTCCATCACTAGAGTGCTTTAAAAATGGATTCCTAGAAGTTGAGAATTTTGTTTCTTATAACGTTTTAACATGGCCTGCTGAGGATAGGATGTGAAAGAATGCAGTGGGATGACAAGACGGACGAAGAAGCAAAAAGATCAAACTTACAGCGGCACTTGGGAGGGGGGGCATTCCACTCCTTCGAGGCATTGCAAAAAAGGTTCCTCTCTCCTACTAGATGGTAGCCCTGAAGACAAACATAAGTCCCCAGAATTTGTCCTTTAGATTCCTTTGCAACAAATATGCTATTGTCCACTGGGAGAGGTTCTGGACAGCTCTGTGCTGCAAGGAAAAAGGAAACAGACTCACTTGGCATTTTATGTGCTGTGTGGAACCCTTATTAGATTCCCCCATCCGACTTCCTTTTTGCTGGATTGATTCTGATTCCTTGTACTCATTCATGTCCATGTACACACACCCACACCCCCTCCCTACCCAAGGATTCCCAAAGATTTATTTTCAAAAGGAATTTTACTCAAATTCAGCCATAAGTCATTCACTCCCAAAGAAAAAATTTCCTTTCCAAATGGCAACCCTGGGGTTTATAAGACCACTCAGATTTTAAAACAGATACTGTGTTTGCTCCTAAAACAGAAGAGGGGAGTAAACATGTAAGTAAGTAAACCCATTTCACTGAGCAGAATAGTCATTAAATGTTTACTAAGATCCTGTGGTATACAGAGTATTAGGCCAAGTAATTTGAGATTTTTCAACAAAGCAAATACATTTCATTGACCTAAATTTCATTAGAACTCTAGACAGATGCCTGATGACCCACAAACTGATATCAAGTGCCTCATAAACTGAGCTTAAGAAAAGCATACGTACCATCTGAACCAGAAATCAGCCACACAAGCACAAGATAGCACACAAACCGAAAAAACATCTTGTGATCAATTGCTTGACCCAGACTGGAATTAACCCAACCCAGACACCTGATTTGGGTCAAAATAGATCTTCTAACACCGTTGAAGATGAGACCAACCACCTCCTCTTAGAGAACGCGTTGTATTGATTCCCCTTCCCTGGAAAGAATTAAAAAAAACAAAAAACCTATAACAGGAAATAAGAACAGTAAGGAAGTTGGCACAGGGAGGGACTGTGCAAAAACACAAAGGGGTGGTAAAAGAGCTGCCAGTTTTAAAACTCAGTTTCAGAAATTGCTCAAGTTCTGTTCATGCGAACCCAGTTGACCAATTCCTTTGAACTGCAGGCTCATTTTTTCACAACACACTTGGCCAAACATTCTTGCCATGACCTTCACTTCTGTCAATATTTGCCAGTGTTTATAGTACACTTTCTGTAACTCTCTTCAGCTTTGTGGCCACCCACAATGGAAGGGGTGCCAACCCCTGGTGCTTTTCCCAAGTGAAACCCAACTCTGGGGGCTACCTCATCCCCCTTTCTCAAATACCAATATCCTAAGGCTGTGAAGATGAAAGCTCAGGGAAGTCAACTAAACTTACCTGTCTCTGACCTGCCAGATTTATGGCTTCCCAGCAAGAACCTGGTCCAAATTGATTCCAAACCTGAGAAGAACTCGAAAGTCCTGCAGCAACACATTGTCCTCATCAGCCAGGCCTGCAGCAGACTTGCCATTCTGCAGACCCTCCTGGGGCTGCAGTTGGCCTGAGTCTAGAGTCAACCAAATGAACTAAGAGAGAGAGATGAGGGGAATGCTTTGGTCTCAGGAATTAAAGGATGTAAAATTGCTTTGGGGCTCTCATAGCTTCTTGCTCATGACTATTTTAACAAGTAGCTGGCTACCCATGCTCCAATTATAAAATTGGGGTAAAATTTCCATAAAATTGTAGGTGTAAAAAATAATAAACATAAAGCACCATAATAAATATAAAGCAAAAGGATACAGCAAGGTCTCAAATGTTCTTCTCTTCCCCACCCATTATCATTACTTTGTAATGACTCGTTCATGTCTTTCTCCCACTAGACTGCTGATAACTCTAGGACAGGGTGTGCTTCATGTGTGTTTGCGTTCCTATCCTCTGCACTACAGAATGCAAAGCAGAATTGTCCGCTAAATGAATAAAAACAATGCAGCATACGTGAAAAGAACACACTCATCCAGAAACTCTACCACAGCCTCTTAAATCCACACTGATAATTTATCATTTATTGTATACTGCCTTTATGGGTTTTCCATATCCTATCTTCGTTCATCTAATCCATGAGCTCAGATGAGTAGTAGACTTGTTGGGTTTATTGCTTTGCGTAGAGGTGTGTAAATGTCTAATCACTATGTTGTTTTGTACACATGACACTAATAAAAACAATTCATCTTTAAAAAATACGTGAGCTTCTAGAGTGCAAGCACCTTTTAAATTATAATTTTCAAAAAGTTAATCACATGACACATGTAAATATAAAATGAGTGTGTCAAAGATTTTACTCAACTAATTAATTAGTGAGGGGACCATTAAGATGCTATAACTAGTTCAAAGAAGAACTTCTGGAATAGAGAACAGAGATTTATATAGTCAGTCAGTCAAAGGCATTCTGAACTGACTTTTCTAACAGATGAAAGCTGGTAAATATCATACAGGGCAACAAACTGTAATATTTGGAATCAGCTTTTCTAATTGATAGAAATTAATTGAATCTACTAGATAAAATTAATTTGCTGTGATCAGAATCATTTGCACTGTTCTCAGAAAAGAATCATTTGCATTTCTATTCACTTTCTACAAATTAACTTCTATACTTACAGAGTTGCAAACAACAAAACCTAGTTAATAGAAAATCAGTCAAAATTATACACCCCTATGGAATAGATAATCCCCAGAGAGAGTCTGCTAGACAATGCTCAGCAATCCATTAAAAAATTTCTCCAGTGATCTCTTTTCTTAACACGCCACATATTCAACTTACTTTTTGAGGGATACATGTTTCTCTCTATCTAATGTACATATGTTTGTACAACAAATGATTTTTAAAAGTGAAGAAAAAGTTTGCTTCTTCCTACATAAATATGGGCATAAAATAGATCACCATTATAGGACATAATTGCAAATAATTCTTCACCTCAATGATCTATTTCAGATTCAGAATTATTAGGACTTTAAAAAGGTACTATGTGGCTTATAATATTGTTTTACTAATATTTCTCCATGAAATGCAAAAATACACTAAGCGGGATATATAGAGACTAAATACCCTCACAAAATTCAGGTCAGGTTTTATTGTCAAATTAAATAGAAGAAAACTTTGTTTTCAAAGCTTTTTTTTTCTTTCTTTAAAAGATTTTTATTCAAATACAACTAACATACAATATTGTTTTAGTTTCAGGTATACATCATAGTTATTCAACAGTACCTACCTGGCACTATACATAGTTATTATCATATTACTGATTACATTCCCTATGCTAAAGAAGTGATCACCATGATAAGTCCAGCAACCATCTGACACTGTACCACACTATCACAATATTATAGACTATATTCCCCATGCTGTACATTACATCCCCAAGACTTACTTGTTTTATACCTGGAACTTTGAATCTCTTATTCCCCTTTATCTTTTCCCCCTTTTAAAAATTTTTCAATTACAGTTGATATTCAATATTATTTTATAATAATTTCAGGTGTACAGCATGGAGGCTAGACATTTATATGATTTATGAAGTGGTCCCCCTGACTAGTACCCACCTGACACTATACATAGTCATTACCATATTATTGATTATATTCCGTATGCTTTACATTACATTCCCAATTTGTATTTCTTAATCCCTTCATCTTTTTCACCCTGCCCTGAACCCTCTCCCATCTATCACCCTGATAGATCTAGTACACATCTGATACCATACATAGTTATTACAATAGTATTGACTATATTCCGTTTGCTATACCCTACATCCCCATGACTACTGTGTAACAACCAATTTGTATTTATAATCCCTTCCCCTTTTTCACCTACCTGAACTACCCTTCCATCTGGTGACCATCAAAATATTCCCTGTATCTATGATTTTGTTTCTGTTTTGTTTGTTTATATTGTTCTTTAGATTCCACTCAAGGGTGAAAACATATGACATTTGTCTTTTGCTCAGCACAATACCCTCTAGGTCCATCCATATTGTCACAGATGGCAAGATTTCATTCTCTTTTTAATGCTGAGTAATATTCCATTGTATATATATTTTTTTTTAAAGATTTTTTTATTGGGGAATTGGGGGGATGGGAACAGTGCTGGGGAATTGGGGAAAGGGGAACAGACAAGTTGCTGTCGTTTTGTTCTTCAGTCTAGTTGTGGAGGATGTTGCTTCACTGGCCCAAGTTGGCACCATCATTGCGCTCTTCCAGGGTGAGGCAGATCAGTCGCCGGCTTCTGGACGGCCGCTCACTGCGGCTGCTGGCCGCTCATGCTGGCTGCTGGCCACACACGGTAGCCCATGGCAACCCACTGCCACAGGGACTGCAGCCTACACCATCGCCGGCGACTCATGGCAGCCCAGCTCCAGGTTGAGCTGTTGTTCAGCGTCTTAGCTGTGGAGGGCAGTATCACTGGCCCTCATATGTGGGATCTGAACCGGGGCCCTCTGGCATCCCAAGCGAGCCCCCAACCATCGCGCCACTCGGCCGGCCCTCCATTGTATATTTGTACCACCTCTTCTTTATCCCTTCAGGAACACGCACGTTGGCTTCATATCTTGGCTATTGCAAATAATGCTGCAATGAACATATGGATGAGCATGTCCATGTCCCCTCAAAGTAGCATTTGTTTTTTTTCAGATAAATACCTAGAAGTGGAGTTCCATGGTTCTTCTTTTTCTCTTGTTATGGTCTTTTTTAAAAGTCTATTTTGCCTGGTATAAGTATTGCTACCCCAGCTTTTTGCTTGTTTTCATTTTCATGAAATATCTTTTTCCATTTTGTACTTTCAGTGTGTGTGTGCCTTTTGATCTGAAGTGAGTCTCTTGTAGGCAGCATACATAAGGGTGTTGTTTTCTTATCCATTCAGCCCCCCTTATCTTTTGATTAGAGCATTTAATTCATTTACACTTAATTACTGATAGATACGTAGTTATTGACATTGTTATTTATACTTTTATCTTTTTTTTTGTCTTAAAGAAGTCCCTCAATGTTCAACATCACTAATCATCAGAGAAATGCAAATAAAAACCACAATGAGATATCACCTCACACCAGTTGGAATTGCCATCATCAACAAGACAAATAATAACAAGTGTTGGAGAGGCTGTGGAGAAAAAGGAACCCTCATACACTGTTGGTGAGAATGGAGACGCACATACAGTGGCCACCTGCATCTGCAAGGCAGGAACGGGAGGGATTCAACAAAGAAACAATGGTTTTGCCAGCTCCTTCATCCTGGAGAAAGCTGCCCCTCCAGTCCTTGTTCTGAGGCCAGACAACTCAGTTCCCCCCCCCCAATATGTCCCTGTCACCTCTCCTGCTGTGGCCCCAGTGCTGGAGCTCAGAACCAGGGATTCCATCAGTAAGTCCAGCGTGTGGTCCCTTAATGAGGAGCACCTGGGAGTCCAGACATCCTGGGTCTCACTCAGCCACAATCTCTGCTGGTTTTCACAATCAGAAATTATGGGGATTTCTCTCCCTGGTACTAGAACCCTGGGTTGGGACCCCTTGCTCCTCCAAGGGAAACCCCCACAGACAAGGTATCCCTTCTGATTTTTAATGGTCACACGTGGACATGGGACCAGCCTGTTCTAAGTCCCTGCACCTCCTGCCAGTCTCAAGGAGGCCTCTTTTGTATGGCTTTAGTTGTAGTGCTTTGGTTCAGCAAGATTTCAGACAATTCTCAATGATGGTTGTTTTGTAATTGAGTTGTAATTTTGATGTAGTCATGAGACAAGGTAAGCACAGCATTTACCTACTTCACCATCTTAATCAGCCAAAGCTATTTAGATTTTGGAATTACATATAAGGGATTATAGGTTTCATTATGAGTGTTTAAGGTTGGATAAATTAATAAACAAACATTTACAGGTTTTTCTGGACTTTTGAACATTAGGAACAATTTGATCTAATCCAGATTGTTTTTTGGAGAACTGGGATAATAGGTCAATTACAGAAGTTGTACTCAGACTGGTTTGATTTCTTTACAAAGGGACGGGCAGATCATAATTAGTGGAAGAGATCAGAAGGTGAAGGAGGAGGGGTAGAACTACAAAAGTCAGCAATGCTTATGCTGGGGGAAGAGTTGTGGAGAGTTAAACAAGGGGCACACACGCTATAGTGTGTGTGTGTGTGTGTGTGTGTGTGTGTAAAATTTTAAGAGAATGGGGAAAAATTAATTTTAAGAAGTTCTATACTATGTTATGAACGAATACCCTTTGGTCTTTGTCAAAATAATTCAGGAAAGATTGAAACTGTTTCTCCAATTATTCCTTATATATTGACTTGATATTTCTTGAATGCCTCACCAAGAAAAACCTGGACCAGAAAAGTAACCCTTATGCAGGTTACATGAGAATAAAACATATTTATTTTCAAAAACTCAAATTGTTCATGAAATATAGTAGAGTAACCTTGATTATCAGTCAAGACAGACATGCACTGTGGCAAGATCAGACTTGATGAATGAAAAATGCTAAGTGATGGCAGCATAACTCTGCAAAGACTGCTGCCTGCCTTGTTATAACCCTTTAGACTTGCTACAAAGTCCTATTACTTTCTGAAGCAGATGTCTATTCCTTACCAATATCCATTTCATCCTTCTTCTTTAGTGGTTAAATCTCATTATTATAGCTGGCACAAGGCTACCTGAAATATAGAGAAAAAAATGCATTTCCAGCCTGCCTTGCAGCTACAGTATATAGCCATTTGACTCAATTTTGGCCAATGGATTGTGAGCATAAATGTTGTGTGCAACATCTCAAAAATATCCTTAAAAGAAGTTGGTGTACGCCTTTTGCTCCTTCCTGCTGATTGAAATAGAGACATGATTCCTGTAGCTTGAGTAGCTATATATTGTACTATGAGGTGAAATCCAACACATTTTGAGGAAGATAAGTTAAAATGTCAGAGGTATGAACTTCACTGTGCGTGAACAGTAACCTTTTGTCATGTATAAGGTGCTACTATTTTGGGTTTGCTGACACTTTCAGCTGAAACCAACTCTCATGAATGCAAGAAAACAAGGGTCAAACCATTATTTGAGTAAAATGACCCAGGAATTTAAAATTGGAAGACTATTTATTAGCCTTTATTAACTGTGCCCAGAGACTATTTGCTTCTCATCCATAAATTCTAAAAAGGCACTGGATGAAAGAGGAGGGATCCTAGGAAATGAAAACTGAATGTAAACAATCAGGTAAGCGGATCACTAATGAAGACAACCCAAATGGATCAACAAGCTTTTCTCCAAAAGTAGGCTGGGTGTTCAGGGAAGGGCATTACGCTTTTTTCAGGCTAGGCCCCATTAGATATGGAATGCTGCTTCCCAAGGGTTCCTCTGCTTCTGAAATTATTTTAGTTAATTGCAAGGAGAAACTCACCTATAGGATCTGACCTAGTTTTCACAGGTAAGGTATTGCATACAACCAAAAAGGGCATTTAAATGCTTTTGAGAATTCAGGACATTCTGAAGGGTGTTCTTCTGCCTGTAATGATTAAAGCAATGCAACTGGCATTGGTTTAATGAGAATAAAAGGAAAAAAACTTTGTGCCTTGTTTTTTAAGAAAAAGAAAATATTGTTCTCCATGATTAGTGATGCTATCTTACTACAATACATTCAAATTCTTGACTATTCCACAATGTCTAGTAAAAAACAAAGTGAATATTTCAGAATCTCATAGATTCTCCTCCTCTGCTTAAAAAGTTAATATCAAATGGATCTTGATATTTTTTGTCAAAGGGAGATGATGATGATGATGATGTGTGTGTGTTTGATTATCATCTAACTACTGGTTTCCTACCCTGAGGTGCAGGGATGGGTTTTGGGAGGTCATGAACCCCCCTAAACTGTATGCAAAACTTATGGGTCTACATTTTACTGGGGAGATTCCTTAGCTTTCGTCAAATTTTCAAATGAGTTCAAGACAATGAATGTAAATTGGCTGGTGCAGAATACATCGATGCCCAGAGAGCATGGTGATAGGCTACAGCCAGACTGCAACAGGAAGTGCCAACAGGATTATCACCAACCAGGGCAAACTAGTAAGCCCGAAGGCGGGCTCCCCTCACGTGAAGACTCTGAAGAGGTCGAAGACATGATGTAATAATTAAGGCTATAGAAATAAAGCAAATAATAACTGTCACCCAACACTGGAGTCCTCTCTGAATAGTCATTTTCTAACCCTGATATCTTTAACTTTCCAGCTACATTTAAAAAACTGATTCTGGGTGGTGCACACACAATGTGATGTACAGATGATGTATTACAGAATTGTACACTTGAAACCTATGTAACTTTACTAACCATTGTCACCCCAATAAACTTTAATTAAAATAATAATAATAATAATAATAATAATAATAATAATAATAGTATGTCATGTGTTTGCTGGGCCCTCACTGTTACAAATCTTACTGTTTACCTCGTTCTGCGGTATGGGCTTTGACAAAAACTCCATCAGGGTTGAGGTGAATCACTCAATAAAGGTGTTCATTCCCCGATTTGTAAAACAGGGTGAACGATCCCAAACACTCCCAGCTTCCTACAGATGATGGCTTGATGGTTGAATAAGAAAACACTTGCAAAGGTGCTTGGAGACCTTTCCAAGGAAATTACACCCTTGACACCTTCATTATGGTTACTCATCCAGATAAACTGCTAAAGCTCAGTACATTTAGCAATACTTATAACCACTCTCTCTCTTAATTGCAACGCTTGGAGAGTTCATAACTCATTCTATCAGAGACCTTGGACTTATAAAATTTGTAATTGCTCTACTGTTATTATGAACGTTTTGTTTTATCTCTATTGCTACTGAGAGTGTGCCAGCTTCCTTCATCATAAACATTTACATAACTATATCTAATAATGGTTTTGGTCAAGGTCATTCATGAGGGGTCGGAATCCCCAGCAAGGAGGGATGTGTTTCAGAACTGCTGTTAACTTTTTCCTTTCCAATAATAAACTCTAGAAAGAAAACAGGGCCTTTGTCTTAGCCATTGAATGGTAACCAACAGGTGATCATTAAATATTTGTTAAGTAAATTAATGAAGCTTTAGAATGTTGATAATGCATGACAGTAATGACTCCACTGATATCATTTTGAAATACTAATGAACTTGATAAAGCCAGGAGTCACCATTTAAAACCACCAGTTGGAAATAAACACACAATCTAATAATTTGAGAATCATTTTAAAGAAGCTAGTTTCAAACACATTTTGCACAATGTTAACATTTTGTGTGTGTATAATGTACCAAATGTTATCTTCTGTTTGCGATTTCAAAAATTGCATTTTCTAAATAAAAATAACTTTTATTGCATTTCTTATTACAAAAGTAATACATATTACATATTTTAGCATGATTTTATTTATCCAGGAGATAAACTTTTCTCCAGAGAAATGCATCTTTTGATTTATACTTATAATAAAAATCGATGAGGGAAAAAAAAAGTATTCAAAGAAATCCCCTGTGCCTTAACATAGTGCTTATCCTTTTACAGTAGATATACCTATATTCTGGAAATTTAATTTAAGGTAATACTATGGACATTAGACTTAAAAGCTCAAACTACCTAAATTTCTACCAAAAAAAACTGACAACACAAATTACCTTATATTCTGATTAAATACATGCAAACACTAATATGGGGACTTAAAAATACCATACATGGATGAATAAATAACTATTTAAAAACATTAGGTGATCATGAAAAGACAGTGTATAAAGATGCAGAAAGAAATCTGCATCACGAGAACAAAATCATTACAGTACAGCATGTTATGAGCAGCCGGATGAAAATCGCCTGCTACAGAGCAGTCAAGAGCCCTTCTGAAGGCAGCGCTGTGCATATACAATAAGCAACTAGGTGCTGGATGCTGAACTGCCTGCAGCCCAGCTCATCACATCTGAGGTAACAGCCCCGTATCATCCACAGTATAAAAGAACCATTTTGAAAAAGCTACATCTCATTACTTTTCTTTGTGCTCACCCTCTTGCCCAGCAAGTGGACATCTGAGTGAAAGAAAAAAAAAATGTAAAAAGCTAAAAATTTACCATTCTTAAAAAAAAGTAATTTTGCTTGTAAGATATCCTTTGGAGCTTCCATCCTCCTTCAGGTGGAGAGCGATATATTAAAATTACATCTACAGAGACATATTTGTACATTTGACAATCACTGATCTGAGGAATAATTGCCTGGCTTATCTTTAAAGAAAACCAAATGACTAATGCAGTTTTCCCCCTGCACCCCCACTGTATTACATGAGAGACAGGTAGACCACAATAGTGACCGCTAGCTAAGAGGCAGTCCTCAGACCAGCTGCTCTTAAAGTCACAGCCACAGCTTTAAAAGACCATACCATGGTGACAAAACCCACCGAAGGGCATGTCTCCATGCATCTGTTTTGAAACCAAAAGAACTCCTAGGCAGAGATGATTCCCAAGGAAGCTTCTTTACTTCTTCATGAGCTATAAATGGCACTCTACTTTTCTTTCCAGCCCACATTCCCATCACTGGAGAGAAAATCAACCCTCTTCAACTATGAGAGACACACACCATCAGGGAGAAAACACAGCATCTACAAAAGAGAACTTAGAAGATAGGTACCCATTTGAGGGAGCCTTGCAGTCAGATCCTGCCCTCAAGGGGCCTGGAACCAAAAAAAAAACTTCTCTAAATGAAAAAATTGCTACTGACACTGCTCTTCCACTGCCACAAAAGAGGCATTTTAGGGACTGAATTTCTCAGATACCCTCCATTCACCTGGTGAATCTAGTTCCAATGTGACAAAAAAGTGAATGCGAACATATGTAAAGTGCACTCTATCCTGCTCACCTGGGATGGATGCCGAGACCAACTCTTACAGCACAGAAAAGGCTTGCGGGAGTTCAGCCCTCTCACCTGAAAACAATTAAATCTGAAGCGGTGCATCTACATTGGAGGCGAACAACAGCCAGCTAGGTATCGTCACAGGTAGGATGGTAAATGCCTTAATAGAGCAAGATTGGCCAACTTGGGCCAAAGCTGCAAAGAAATCAGAAAAAAAAAACAAAAAAACAACTAATTGGTTCAGGCTGTTAAACGTTTTGAGGCACAGAGAAGTTAAGTGTTTCAGGTAACTGATATTCCAGGAGGAGGAGGAATGTGGTGATGTTTTTCCAGGCCTCCTTCTGGTGGCCCCCAATGTCCGATGCCCACTTCACTTCCTGTTCAAGCCCCAGGGGAGCTGACATCCAAGCTTTTCAGTTGATCCCAGTCCCTGGAGAGCTCTGGCCTCAGCTTCCATTATCATCAGGAGAATGATGGGAGGGACGCCAGAGACAGGTGTCTAGGCACAGCCAGTGAGGTCTCTGCCTAAAAGCCAGAGAGGAAGAGAAACAAAGCCATTAATTATACCACTGCCAAATGGCAAATAACGCAAAGTAAAGCAGGATCCCTCCCCTCCGCTTCCGCTGCTTCCTCACCGCCCGCATCCTCACATCCACACACGCATGCACACACAGGTGTGCTTGCACACATCCCTTTACTCTCGGGAGTCAGACAAACTCCAGTGGCGCGGTCACGGGCTTTCTTCCCGGAGTAACCGTCCTTGCCCCACGTTGGACCAGGCACTCCTTTCTGACCTGGACCGTAAGCTGCATACCCAAGATATGAGGCAGAAACTGTAAGGACCCCTGCAGTAAAAGGCGAGTATGTATGCTCCATCAGCAGAAAGACCATGCCAAGAAAGTGATATTGCAGTCAGGGGCCACTTGGCTTCTGAGGAGAGTCTCTATCATTTGCAGTTATCCCAGTCCATTCTAAAACCAGTCATCAGAACAGAAATCAACTTCTTGCCATAAAATGGGATTTAACATTTTGGCTTGTGAAAAAGTGTTCTCCCTACAACAGTGTTTCTCAAATGTTGTGTGCACTTGAATCGCTTAGTAATCCTGCTTTTGACTCAGTAGGCCTGGGATGGATCCCAAGAGTCTGCATGTCTGCGCTCTGCGTCCTTGTTAGGGCAACAAGGAATAACGTATGAGAATGGTGACACAATTCCACCTGCACTTCCTGTCCCAGAAGAAGTTAAATGCCATTTTATCCCACTGTCTGTCATCTCTTTAGAAACAGGCAGGTCATATTTTAGAAGGAACAGCCCACTAACTGCTAAGAGATCACCCAAGGTTTTCTTTACAATAAATAAGGAGTTACATGTTGGTGGCGAGAGTCACAGCACAGTGTGGTCAAAGGTGATTTTTTTCTTCATTCTTGTAGAGGCGCCAAAAGTACACACAACTCCTACTGAAGTTCACGTGTTTTCCATAATGTCCTTCCCATCTTCCCCAGAAGGTGGTGAAAGAGCGCCACGCCTGCACCAAGGACGCCAGTCACACTGGGAACCGGCTGTGGCTTGTCTGAAGCTCAGACACTGAGCAGCATAAGGCAGTTTTGGGGGTGGTGGGATGGGTGGAGAACACAACCCAAAATACAAAACAAAAAACCCAGAAGCCTTCTGATAGGTTCAAGTTACTCAACAATTTTATTTACCCATTCTACACACACACACACAAAACACATTTCAAATACAGTTATACACACCTTATATAGATCTAAGTGGCATATTTTGATATCAATGTCACCAGATTAAATCAGGATGCTGCTAAGGACTTACATTCCTTCTTTAAACAGAGCTGTGCCTAGGAAATCAGCAGCACAGATCTATTGTTTGGGTTCCCAATTCAGGTCATTCCCATTCGACGACCCAATAGTGCTTAGCTCACTTCCAACCCTCTCCAAAGGGCACAGTTGGTGATCAGTCCTTTGTTTTTGCCGCAGCAAAACCATCACCATATCAGAATGAGTTGATCTTGTTACTTCAACATAATGAAAAAAAGGTGCACAAGCAATTCAGATACAAAAACGTTGAGTAGGTCAAGGTTGGACATAGATCGCCAGTGAAAGGCTTGCTGGAAAGAATACTTTGCCACCTCTTAAAATCAATTTTTGAATGCAAAATTTCCTTTGCATTTTTGTTTATTATATTATGAGTGAAGAGCCAAACGCATGGCAGACTAGAAACAGCAGCATTGTCCAGTGGAGTGCTACCTTTCATAACAGGGAAGCTGAGAACACAGAAGGTTCAGAAACAGAGAGTAAAAGTGGAATCCTGCCTAGAAGCAGGGGAGTGCATGAGATGACTTCAAGTAGAGTAATAACTCCAGGCTTTGAGCAGGCATTTCTGAGCTGAGTTTACAAAATATCATCCAAGTGATGTTCAACCTTCATTTTCTAAAAAATGATGATAATTTGGCTGCTACGCTAAAAGAAATGTCTATTAAAAATCAGTGTACAGAATTTCCCCCTAAAGAAAACATGTGGAGTATTTACTTCCGTTCATTGTACTACACATGCAAAAGACAGAGAATTACAATAATGTGCATACACTACCTACTGGTACAATTAGAAAACAGACTGTCAACTTACAGATCCAACTTAGTACAGTCTGTCAGTCAGTCAGCATATAGATTCTCTTAGAGTCTGTCAGTCAGACAGGGACCCTACTACCATCTGTCAGTCAGTCAGCATACAGGTCCTCTTAGTCTGTCAGTCAGACAGGGACCCTACTATAGTCTGTCAGTCAGTCAGCAAACAGATACTACTAGGCAGAGTCTTCTGGACACTATAAGTCTAAATTAAATTCCTGGACATCCTTCTGATGTCCGTTTCACCTCTATGGGAAGTCAGAGATCAATCCTGCTAAACTTGATTCAATTGTTACATGATTTTTGAAATTAAAATATTTGAAAACACAAGCAAGTCAAAACGCATACTGGAAAACCTGGGTGAATTTATCAAATTTCTTGAAAACAAACACAACATGGATTCTGAGCTTAGCAAAGACAATGGAAGGTGTATAAGACTATATAACCAGGTATAGTTCTCTCCATTTTTAGATACATTTCTCTTGTTCTTTAGCTACCCCAAGCATCCATGAGTTTCTCTGGAACTCAGGTCCCCTGCTCATAGGAAAACCATAACATGGATTTATTTCCAAACAGCTATATCATGTTTCTTCAAATCGCCAGTACCTCTGAAGATCAAGTGGGCTGCAAAGAGGAACACCAGAACCTCACAGGAAACAACTCAATGGTTCAGGAATACAATAGGAATACAATATACTATTTGTATTCCTAACTTCTTGGGGGGGAAAAAAAAACAAAACAAAGAGAACGATAAGCCTTTTTAAAAGAGTTTCTTTTTTGACTTGCCAATTGAATGTAAAACAATTCCCTTACCAAAGCGAAACCAAAGACAATACAGATAACAAGTAGCAGCTGAATTCCAATCTGAGGATTAGGAGCTAGAAAGAGAAACTTTAGAATAAATCTGCTTTAGATTCCTCTTTCAAGTCTGTCACAGAATTCCTCATTCAGCTTTGAAGCAAGAAAAAGAAAACAGAATATGCAGTGCTTTTCCTTTCCCCGTTTTATACCAGTAGATCGATAATAAAGCTTTCACCTATTTCTCCCACAACAAAACTGAAAGCCTCAGCAAAAAGTACTCTGGAGTCCGTTCTTTCTTTGTAGGTAGGATTCATGATCTAGACATAATCATAGTAATGCGTACGTGCTATTAATACACAGTCAACTAAGAATGGGAGAGGAGGACAAGAAAGAAAAGATAGGAAGCAGGACTTGTCTAAAATTTGGGGTACGAGTGCTCTTTCATCCTAGTATGTTCTCCTGGCTTCTTCCTGCTGAACTTTCTCCAGAGAGATCTTGCTCTAGAAACTGAAGAATGCTGAAACCCTTGCTGTTGTCAAATTCTAATTTCTCGTGTCCTATCTGAGAGTAATAAGACCAGCTCAGGCTCCTCTTCAGGGAGAGGCCAAGTAGCACAAGGGGAGAGTGAAGAAATCCTCAACGTGAACATTCCAGTGACCTGTGGCTCGTGTTGGGGTTTGTAACAAAGGTGACATAATGCTAGTTTGTTAGAGACTTCTCTCTCTAAGAGTATGTACAGCCACAGTCTTTGGATCAAAATGCTCCTTCTCGTTCATTAGCTCTGAATTCCTCACCACACAGCAGGAGAGGAGAATGAATGAATGCTCATTTAGGCTAAAGATGCCACCAGCCAAGCAAAGTTAGATAAGGCAACCTCTTAAAAGCGCCATACTGCCTCCTAGACCACGTCTTATCCTCACATAGGGGTTGGGGGAAGGGGGCATTCCTACCTCCCAACTCTTTTAGTCTCATGGCCATAGGACAAGAGAAAAGTCAGGAGAAACAATCTGTATTCTACTTCAGTGCCCTCACTTACAGACTCAAAGAATTGCTCTTCTGCAAATGTTCATTTATTGTAAATTGTATGCCCTGTCTCTAAAATAACCTTCTTTAGGGCAAGCACGTTTTCTTCTACTTCTCTTTACCCTACCCCACCCCCATCTCCACCCAGCCCAAAGCCCCACAAACTGAGGAAGGAAGTACACGTTACGTAAATGGCGAAATCGGAAGAGCACGTTACTTTACATCTTGGACGCAATTTCCAGCAGAATCTAGGCAAGCAGTCTTTGGAAACTGGCCGTGATGTTCTACTCAAGATACAAGAATAAAGGACTCAAGGTCACAAGTCAGCTACGTGTAATGATAACCTTTATCATCCTACAGGTTTTCTCTCAGTACCTATCTCGAGGGTGCTTAAAATTCCCAGCTATTACCCAAGGACATTTATTTAGGTAGTGATTTGTTCCACATCACCATAACAGCCTGATTACAAGAGGATCACTTCATGTAATATGTTGATCTGCTAAACATCTAACTCCAAAGAACTGACCTTTAAGAACCATGAAAAATTCAGAATTCCTAGGTTGATGCTTTGTCCAAGGAACTACAATCCCAGTATGTCTCCACCCAACTTCATAAATGGAGTCCTAACCTGGAGTATGTAGGAATCAGAATTAGCGAAGCTATTTAAGTACACCTATGTCCAGACCCTAATCCCAGATATTCTGAGTTAATATTAAGCCTAAAGTAAACCCAGGCATGTGTACATTTCAGAGGGTCTAAAGGGGTTTTAACAAATACTCCTAGTTAAGAATCATGACGAAGGGCCTTCTATTACCAAAAACACCCAAATAGCCACTGGTTACCTCTAAAAGACAAATTGATAGCTTTAAGAGGGGAGTCATCTCTCTCTTTTAAAAATTTCATGAGCACTCTAGACTTGCTTCTCAGAAAAATGCCCATATAGTCATATGTTCTGCATACAAATTTGGGAGGCGGAGCATGCTATCATGGGCTACCAGGGGGCTAAGAATCCCTGCTCTAAACATTTCCTGTTTAACCCCACATAGAAAATAAAATGACAGGCGTAGGTAAATACAGGCAGTGAATAGTTAGACCCCACCCACATGGTTCCAAAGACTCCTTTAGGTTTTTCAAATTAAAAAGGCAAGTTTTGGAAATTACTGGAAAATACAAGGCAACTCTAGTGAACTCTGCTCTACCTTTTGACAAGCATCAGTGGTGACTCCTAAATCTAACTGTCCTTCTAAATGGTCCCAGAGGTCACTGGCTTGCAGTGGTTGGCAAAGACGCTGAGAGCCACCTGAGAAAAGATATAACCTGCCCTACGAGAGCCCTGCAGGAGCTACAGTCCACCCTATTCTCCTGACCCTCACTCCACAGCAGCCAAAGGACCTACACTATGCCTGTCTCTTGAAGTAAAAAATACAAACCAAGATATTTCCCACATACTCAGAGCCAGCTTCCCGCAGGGCGTCAAAGCCTTAGGACTGTTTCTCATGAAAGGCGGCAAGAACTGTCACCCTGTAGCCACCTACGGGCTCCAGAGCATTTCTGGGTGTTCTATGGCCTAGGCTGAGCCTTGCGGAACCTGCCTTGAAATAAGGGAAAAGAAAGGCTTCCCCAGTGCAGACCCATTTAGGCGCACTGCAGAGAGCATCAATGGAGCCTGGACTTCTCTCTCGACAACCTTCCCTTCCCTCCTAGACAGACACCACAATGACAATCACATGCATCACACTGGACAATCCAAAGGGGAAATGAGGGAAGGGGAGGAAAGCAGGCAGGTAAGGACTGTGAGTAAAGCACACCTTAAAGAGACAAAGGTGATGGGAAAATGGGCTTCTGTGTCCCCCTCCACACCATTCTGCACTTCACCAACACAGGGACGTCAGTGACTTTAGATACCAGGGATGGACAAGAACCAAGTATATTGGGCATGCTTAGCCTCAACCCCAGCAATGCCAATCACCACAGGGTGAGGTATCCCTTTTCCTCCTCCTCCAGACCACCTCAACTGAGGTCTTGTCCTAAAACACCCAACTCAACAACTTGACCCTGGGCAGTGGGATGTTTCACACTGCAGAATAGCTAAGGTTGGTCTGGAAACACAAAGCCTCACATTCTGTGTTAAGTAAGATTCGTGATGGGGTACTGGGGGGGGGGGTTGGAAGTTAAATGACTCCTTGTGATTAGTGACAAGGGTGAGATGCCACGACCAGAAGGAAACACACGGTTACACCACCGGAATGCTGACTTGGGTCTTCGGCTGGTCGGCCCCTTCTTGCATGTCCAGGGCACGGAGAGGGCTGAGGGGCTTGAGGGGCCGGCTCCCAACACTGTAATTTCTTGGACGCCTTATTGTATTCGAACTGGACAGAGGCGTAAAGCTGTTCCTTCTCATCCTTACAGGGGTTTGGTTCTTGGGGAAGTTGTTCTGATTGGAAACGGAGGGACACCACACAAATGAAAGCCAAGACAAAAGCTCACTCATAGAGGTTAAATAATGCTTGTAACCACAACAGCTCCCTCCACTCCTGCTCCTCTGCAGACAGTCTCCATAAGACCTGGGCCATGGCCTGGTCCCTCGCCCTGGGAAGCTATGGGGTTGTAGAGGGAGAAACTCCTTGAGCATCACACTCCAGAGCAGGAAAGAGAGGCAAAGAAAGGGAGGGGCTTACTTAAGACCAGACAGATGATCAGGACAGGCCTAGGAATGAACCCACACCTCTTTACCCCACCTTACAGGTTTTTCTGGGTCCCGCTTTCTAAAGGGAGAACTTTCCTGGAGGGAAAAGTTGCATTTCACTTCAGTCAAACACTTTCCATACTTAATTGGCTTTCTAGGAGCCAACTTTCAAGGTCAACACTCATAAAAGAGGTACTACTCTTAAAAAATAATAATTCCAACATCTCTTCCATTTGGGAGTAACAGACTGTATAGGACATGAGTTCTGGATCTGTTTTCCTTTTGTACATAAAAGAAACCCCAGTGTCTTGATGCCAAAGATTCAAAGACTGAAGGTGGCGGGGAACCTGCATGTTCCTCTGTGGGAAAATACTTACAGTTGGCTTGTCACGGTGAGTGTTCACAGCCTCCACATTGAGTTTAATGGTTTCCACTTTGCACCCTGGGACAACAGAGGCAACAAAAGAGGCCTTCAGGAAAAAAGCTCAAAGAAAAATTCCTTAGTTTCAGTTTGGGAAAGCATACTGTAAAATAAAAGCACACCATACATACACACATTTAAAACTGGAAGGCACTGATGGCATTTCCCCGGAATACAGGGGTGATGAAGTTGAACTTCTACACAAACGTCAGAGAAAATTCAAAAAGTCTGACCTTCCTCAATCCCCACCTCCTGCCCAGCTCTGAAATTCATAGTTACCGTAGGCCACAGGGGTAAGTTTGAAGATGGTATGAAGAGGGCACCTCAAGTATGGGAGCTCATCTGAAAACAGAAAGACCAGGTGAGGGAACTCTTAGTATTACGGAGCAAGGTCAAACTAGTGGAAGGAAGCATCTAAGAAGCTCAGGGGTTTTCTTTACCCTGACCTCGAGTTCTACAACTCCTTCCCTAAACCTCAGACAATTATCAAGATGGCCACCAAAGACGCCAGACCAGCTACTGGGTGGCTAAGAAAAGAAATAAGTCTACTTTAGATGGTTCCATGCAGGCAAAGCAGAAGTACTGCAGCCTCTAGGACCCCACGGAAGGGAAAATTGTGGCCCACATGGGTACACCAAAGGCCAATCTGCAGGCTTCCCAGCAGCTCAGGTAGATCAGGAAGGAAGTGTCAGAGAAGGCAACAGCACTTCCTACGGCTCTACCCAGAAACTGTCCTACCCTGAATCCAAAGGATGACGACACTTCTAAGACACCACCCTCCTTATAGCCAAAGTAACAAGCTGGGAATATTCAACCACTTTTCTGACGATGCCAAGAGTGTCAGCTTGACGCTGCCCTTGAGCCCAGCAGGACTGAGGAGCTCTAGCGGTAGCCACTCTCCACTGGGGGCTTTTGTACCAGCGGAGTCAATTCAGCAAGTAGCTGGCCCGGTGGCTGCCGGGAGCCCCACACTACTGCCTCAGGAATGTACTCAAATTTGAACGGAAGAGGGAAAAGTCTGGTTGCCAGGGATCCTGGTGCCACCCCAAGTCCAGGCCCCTCACTTGAATATGTCCCCCAGCCCTTCCCTCAGTGGCACCTGCGCCCTTATCCAAGAAGTAGGCCAGGAGGCAGCGCATGACAGCTTGGTGGGAGATGACAAGGACGTTGCCCTGACGCTCCAGCTCCATTATGACAGGCTCCAGCCGCTGCACCAGGTCCTGATACGACTGTGGGGAGAAGTGGGGCAGGCTGGTAGGCGGCCAGGCGCCAGCTGGCGGCCGAGCCAGTGGCTGCGTCCAGCTAAGAGGCAGTGCCCCTTTCCCAGCTGGAAGTTCATGTCACCTGCTAATACCCCCCAGCCCTGGTCTCTCTTAACAATATTCAGGCCTTTCAGAGCAACATTCAGACCGAGAAAACTACAGGTCAAGTAAAAGAAATCTGAATTCAGCCTGTGTTTTGTTTTTTTCTTCCAAAGGTTAACAGGCAGAGTACAAGGCAACAAGAGGCTCCTCGGGGTTTGCTGGACCTCCGCCGTTCTGTGGATCGACCTTTGCCTCACACATAGCTCGACTCTGAAGCCCCTTAGACCAGGAAACAGAGTAAAACACCAACGATGACAGGGAAATCATTCCTAGCCCATATATTTACTCGGTGCCCATACCTGCTTGGCTGGGGGTGGGATTGAGGGAGTGGAATGAAAAAAAGGAAGTAAAAACGATCATATTGACTCTACAGTATCCTCAACACAGAGGCTCTCCTGTCACCCTTTTCCCCCGGACATCTTAACAAGTTAATGAGGCATTCGACTGCCTAAGCTGAATTAAACACGGTATGTATGACCCAAAGGTGGGAGGATGAACTAAATGATGCCGTAAGTACCCTTTCTAGATCCCCAAATCACACTCAACCCTTCCCCCAAATTAACTCTAATCCCTCAGCAAAGGACGGGGCAGTCGCCCACGCGAGGGGACTCTCACCTCCCCACCAGGATAGCGATACAGGTATTTCTCTTGATCTCGAAGTGCAAACTCATCTGGGTACTGCTTCTCAATCTCCGCGTAAGTCATCTCTTCGCACATGCCCTGCAAGGAGCCACACTGCCTTACAGAGGCTGACCGACCCATACAGCCGCACCCAAATGAGGAAGACAACACGGAAGAATGCCAGCGTTTTACTACGTGCCAGGCACGGTGCCAAGTCCTTTTATGTCCTGCAACTGACTGGCCAGGGTGTCTGGGACCGGCAGAGAGGACGCGGCTTCTCTAGCACAAGCTGCCACTTTCTCCAACGGCTGTGGGGAACTTAAAGGTCAAGAACAGTCAGCAGGAAAAAAGGAACAGGAAGCAGGGAAGGAGGGGAAACTGACCCTGGAGAATTCCTGCAGAAGGCATAAAAGGCTACAGAGGAAGGAAAGGAAAAGAAATGCCTACTTTTGTACTCAAGGACAAAGAAAGCCAAGAAAAAAATTGAAAAGGACTTTTTCAGACTAGCTGACCAAATGACGTAAGCTGCAATTAAAGGAGTGAGTTGTCAGCTATTACGTTTTCCCGGGAAGATAATATATGAAGGAACCAAATGGAGCCCCACTCTCTCCAGGTGCCAAAGTAGCTAGGTCAAAAATTGGTATGGATCACATTATTGGTAGAGGCACTCAAGCAGTCAAGAAGCCCTGGCCAAGGGTGCAATTGTTCCCACTTCCTCCCCAAGCCCGCCACAGATTCAACTTCCTCCAAGTTTCTACTTGATGGTTCTCGTTTTTTAGATAAAAAAAACTGTCCACATCGTGATTTCTGAGACTTCCTGCCTGAAGATGAGACCAGGCTGGCCATCAAAGCTTCCTACTCACGGCATCAATCTCATTCAGAATCTTCCACTGCTCGTAGGTCACCCCCAGAGATTCAGCAGTCTGGATAGTCCTCTTCAACTGGCTCGTCCACACTTTGAGGTCTGCTATCTCCTGTTCCTCCAGAAACTTCCTTAGAGCCTGGGCAAACTGGGGTTTCAAATAAAAATTTTAAAAGAAGCAAAAAACACAACTGCTGACTCAGCCTATAACGGTCAAAGTCTGAAAGGTGCTGCATGTAATAAACCCACGAGGAAATCATCTCCGACGGGATCGCCCTGTTCTGTGCTAAGCACTCCTAGTTGTTCCCATTAAATATCTGACGGCTGAATGACCACAGCAGAAATGGTTCCAAGTTGCCCATACTTCAATACAGAGCTAGAATCAGTGAAGAAGAAAACACCTTTGGCATTTGCTTGGCCATCTGAAACCACAGCCTAAGCCCTAGTGGGATTTAGGAAGCAGTAAGGGGACAAAAGACATGACCTCCACCATGCTCTCTAACTCTAAGCTTAGGCACTCTAGCCTGCTGGCTAACTACTCACCTGTTTTCCCCGCACCGAGAGGCCAGAGTCACCCCCAATCTTCCCCAGGAGATTGAACTCGCTCTCTCCATGCCGGCAAAGGTAAATGGTGCGAGGCTGGACGTGGATATTCATGAGGTAGTAGACGATCTTGCTCTGGATGTAGTCCTGGACTCTGTTCACTAAAAATCGCTGGCCCACATTTATCACCTTGATGAAAGAAAGATCCCTGGGACAGAAGGGGGAAAAAAATCCTCTGGGTATAAAAATCTGAGGGTAACAGCACGGGGGGGAAAGGATTTCGTAGTTACTTGCAGGCTCACAGCAGCTCTTCCTCCACTCCTGTCATAACCGCACCCACATTTAAGGAACCAAATGGTAAGAGATGGATTACTCCTCAGAACCAAGATGATATATAAAAAGAACCAAGATGAAGTAAAATTTCCCCAACTTTTAGTCAGCCGGTACCATTCCCTCAGTGCCTATACTGTGCCACGCACAATACTAAGTGTGATAAACAGAATTCAGACTTCCCCTCAACGAGGTGAACTGAAGGTTATGCTCAACTTGAAATTTGGGGAGAAGCAGCACTGCCACTTGAGGTGACTGAGACCCAGCCAGAGCAAAGCGTCCCCAGCAGTGAGGGGAGGACAGGAGGACACTGACCCATGGACAGAGAGCTCTGCACATTCCCGGCTTCTACCTAAATCAAGCTTCCTCACAGGCACTTCCATGGACTGCGTGTTTTGTGGCCATTATGGAATTTCTCTCCTTATAAAAATAGTAAGAGCTTATTTCAAAAAACTTTTCCAAAAAGAAAAAAATGGAATAATGCAAATAAAAACCACCCATAACCCTACCACAAGAGATAACATCTATAAACACACACATACACGCGCGCGCTCTTCTAGAATATTTTTCTATGTAGGACTTTGAGCTAACTGAAGAATACATGATGTCATATCTAAGGCAGTGGTTTTCAACCTCTGTATTAAAGTACACCTCCAAACATTAACACTCTGAGCAAACCTTGAAGGAAATTAAAAACTCCAAAGCAGGCCACTGAAGCGATCACACAGTGAGTTACACACACTTGTCTCACCACTTGCTTGGCCGCAGGGCTCTATTCTTATTTGAATAGAGCTGATAACTGGTTGGACTGCATGCCTTTCCAAAGGCCACATTCTCACAGGTTTCCATGTGCACACATCTTTCTTCAACGTGGACTTGACATTTTCTTCTTATGGCTCCTAGACCTCACACACATCATTAACCTGTACTGTGTATCACTTTGCTGACAGACGCCGCCATAGTAATGAGAGCTAGCACTGATCAGACATTTCTCCAAGCCAGACATGTTCCTGAGGGCTTTACATGTTTTATTTATATACATACTATGTTATCTGTTATATATGTTACATGTTATATATAACAGAACATATCACATATACATGTATATTATTTTGTATGTTATATTATATTACATATGTAATATGTGTATATATATGTACTAATATATAACACATACACACAATAAACTTTTAAAACTGATGACACATCTCTAAGGGATGTCCTACCACACCCTAGTTCAAAACTACTGATCCAGAGCTGTGCTTCTCAGCCAAGGGTCATTTTATTCCGCAGGGACATTTAGCAATGTCTGGAAACATTTTGGGTTGTCACAGGTTGGGAGTGTTACTGGTATCCAGTGGGCAGAGGCCAGGGATGCTGGTCAACATCCTACAATGTACAAGACAGTTCCCTACAACAAAGAATTATCCAGTTCAAAATGTCAGTATTACTGAGCTTGAGAAATCTTGCTGTAGAGGATAGACAGGAAGAATTGATGATAAAAAACACCTCAGTGTTCAGGTATAAGATGCAACCCACATAGAAGCCACAAATCCATACCTTGTTTCTGTGGAGTGATATAAACATTATGGGTCTGTACTGTCAGGAGAAAGTTTGGGAACAGAGATAGAAAGGCTCTTTTCTCAAATGAGACCCCTGTCTCAGGCCCTTTAAACCTTACTTGTCATAGTTGTCTGGGTCAAGGGGTCGATAGGTGACTTTGTAGCACTCAATTCTCTTTAGGAAGTCCTCCATCACATTCTCCCTGTTCCTTTCAGGGTAGTCAGGGCTCGACACCTTTACCTCCTATAATCATAAGAGCAGGGCCTAGTCAGAGGTATGCCCTCAATAACCCTCCTGCAAATAGCAAAAAGTGGCTACTGTGAAATAAAGAACAGGAAGTCCATAGAAGTGGCCTTTCACTGGAGTGCTGGCAATCCCCATTCACTGAGCGCCGCCTCCTCCCCCACAGTCCTATGACCCTGGAAAGTAAGAAGGGAAAGACAACTGGGGAATCATGTGCCTGCCCTTGGCTGAAGGACAGTGGCAGTCATGCAACTGAAGCTGCTCTTGTGCCCCAATCCCTTCATGTACCTTCCTGGGAAAAGAGAATGGGCTCCAATTCTCCAAGACCATTCAGAATAGGGTAATTAATGTGATGCATGCCTGAGTGGGGCCAGAGGGCTCTTCCTTAGACAATCCCAAGTTCCCATGTTGCTGGGAAAGCACCACCATGATACCATGCATGGACGTCTATTCAGCAAAGCACAATCCATCAAATGGGCATTGCTTTATGCTGTGACCACACAGGGCAAGAGGCATTCAGTGCATAGAGCACTGACCTGCATAGTAGACAATCCTAGGCAGATGACCTTCCTAGAAAGTGGCCCTGACAGATAATGAAGAGTCTGGTCTATTCTACGAATACCCCTAGGTCTCAGCACCCAGCTAATACCCAAAACACAGAGCCATGATGCCTACAGTCTAAGTCTTGGTCTCCATTTGACAGCTAATTCTTACTTTATTCCTCCAAGCCTCAGCTTCCTCTCCCAAGGGAAGGGTGTGGAAGTGCAAAATAGTGCTCTGGCAGATCAAACAGATCATTCTGTGATGTTAAACACATCTATTTATCTATTTCTTTCTTCTATTACCCAGTTGACTCCCCCCCAAACACACACACACACACACACACACACACACACACACACGGCACAATGGATAAAAAGTGGTGCTATGCAGAGGTGTCACCCACCAGGATGTTGGCAGCGATGACATCAGGATCATCACAAACAGATTCCACAAAGAACACCTGGCCAGGGAGAGAAGGCAGTGACAAGTGAGTCAAAAATGACCAGGCTGTTCATTAAAAGCACATGCTCATACCTGCCCCACCCCAGCCAACACATCCCCCAGGATTTTCTGTCATAAAAGTGCCCTTCAAGGCCTCTGTATTTAAAAATAGCTCTTACCACATCCCCAGGGCCTCAGACATGCAAGCTAAGGGTCTGAGGGAGGACCTGCAAAGAAACACTCAAGGACTGGGGGTATGCCCCCAGAGGAGAGAATCAGAGATCCGATTCTGTCCTCACTCACCAGAGTCAAACAGAGCCACACGGCCCTCCTCAAAGCCCACCTCCATTCATCCCCTTCCTTCCAGCACGGCGGCAGATCCTACCTTGAAAGAATTCTCCTTGGCAAAGTTCAAAATCATGTCCCTCCTCTCCCTGGTGGTGTTGGTGGCATCAAACACCTGGGAAGAGAGCCCCACAAGGTAGATAAGTGAGAAATGGAATCACGCCAAGGTGGGGCTGTACAGCCTTGGAAGGGTAGAGGCTAAGACAGGGAAGAGGCAGGGAAGGCTTACCGCAATCTGCCCGCTCTCCTCAGTGAGATATGCCTTCACGTCTTCCAGGGCCACCACAGCACACTGTCTGCCAGGAGAGCAGGGGACATCAGCAAGAGGAGGAGGATGAGACCAAGCTCAAGCACAGCCAGAGACAAGACCAGTTGGGTTGCCATAGGAATCACGTGGCTTCCTGCTTAGTTTTCCCGCTGGTCAACAATTTTCCCTAACTAGGCCTTCCAATTTCCCCACTGAGATATTTCCACCATCCTGTATCTTTCCCCTCTCCCCCCAACCATATACACATCTTACCCTTCTGCAAGCTTAACCTATAAGCATATATGCATTTCCCGGAGCCCTGTTCTTCTACCCACCCAAGCCCAAAGTGACCTGTCGTGGGAATCACTTCCACTTAAAATCCCCACAGGATATTTACTGAAAGGAAAACCCAAGCCCTGTCACATCCACTCTTGTGACGGCCGAGAAAGAGCTGGTCCAGAGGTCAGGCCTAAGCAAACTCACTTGCGAATCTTCATGGCCTCCTCGTTGTCATGTCGGAAGAAGTCATAGGACTTATAGGACTTGACTGCTTCACGCCGATACACCCCAAGATTAAACACTGCAAAAGGCAGCAACACCCCTCAGTGGTGAAACAATACAATGACCCCACCAAACGGGACTTCCTGCTCTAATGTCAGAGTGGCCAAGGGGATGAAAAAGGCAGCAAGGTACATTAGGAACAATAAAAGATTAAGAGTCAAGTTAGGCTCGAGCTCAGACTTATTAGACCTTGGGCAAGTCTTAAGCTGCCCGAGTTTCCATCTCCTCAGCCACTTTGGCTATTTCACCAGGGTACCCCTAGGATTCCACAAGATGACGCATATGTAAGGGCTTTGAAAATATAACACCATATACTATCAAAGGCATTTCCTCAGATTACGCCAATCCACCAGGCTAGGAGGAAACAAGTCTGTGAACAGAGAATCAATTCAGTAAAGCGGGAAGCAACCGCGATTTCTTCCAGTACCCTGTAACCTGGATGCCAGGAAGAATAAATCCCCCGGAGGCCTGTGAGACCAAGGAACTGATCATTACCCTCCCCAAAGAATGAATGACCTGCACCTACCTTTGGTGGGCACCCCAATCCAGTTAAGGTAGCGTGTGAGCTTCTTGGACACATAGGTTTTACCTCGGGCTGGCAAGCCAATCATAACGATGAGAGTAGGGGAGTTGGTCATGTAGGACGCCCACGCTAGAAGGGGAATGAAACAGAATAGAGCCAAGTCAAGTTCATGGGCTGGGCTAAGAACTTGATGGACACAATCTCGTTTAATTCTCATAAACCTCAGCAAGGCAAGGGTCCAGAAAGACTGGGAAGGCAAACTGAGGAGACAGTGGGTGAACAGTCCCTGAATAGCGTTAAAGGGTCATGCAGACTTCTAGAAAGTCCCCAAGCCAAGACGTATCTTCTCCGCATGTCCAAGATGTTCACAGAGGTACCCAAGGTGGAAAGAGAGGGAAAAGTGGCAAAGATTAGAAAGACAGTAACTATCCTTAATATGAGAATGTCTAGTAACACTAGCATGACAGCTGTGAAGGAAGGTCTTGTGCCTGGAGGCTCTACCGGCGCAGAGTTGAGCAAGCTCCCATAATAGGTAAAACAGAGTGTCTACCTTGAGAATGTCATCTGTCCCTTCAGAGCCACGAGCAAGAATTAGCTTGCTCACCACAAAAAAAAAAAAAAAAAACACCTGGCTTGAAGTTGTTTTGGCCTTGAGCTCAGGACATGACCTTAAGCCAGAATTTCTAAACCACAGTTGAGATTTAGACTGTGGAAAAGTCTACTTGACACAGGTGCTGACGAGACCTCAGGAAGCTTCAATAAAGCTTAGCCCACAAGGGCATGACAGCCAGCCTGCTTCCATGGCCCAAATAAAAGGAAAGCAAGACAATTTAGAAGCAGGAACAGTCATTGGTCCTTACAAAACTTATTTTGGAAATGCTTATTTACAAAGACAGGTCTCATTGGATAGGTGAGGCAAACTAGGCGTTCAGAGGTCAGGTGCCTTGCTAAGGACACACATAAGTCACAGGACAAGCTGTCATTCGAGTCTAGATCTTGTGCTTCCAGGGCAACTTTTCTCCATGACAAGAGCCTGATCCCTCGTCAGCTTGCTCCCAGGGGCTGGCTCGTCTTTGCCCATCCTGCCACAGAGGAGTGGTGGGAGAGGGCCCCGCGCTGCTGCCAGCCACTGTCCTGCGTCCAAGGCCTAAATGAGGGGATGGGAGAGGGAAAGAACCACCGTGTGCTTCCCAGCACTGCCTCCCAGAGGGTGTGCTGCAAGTTGCTCCTGCTGCTCTACCCTGGACAAGGTGGCCCGATAAGGCTAAGAAACAAGCCAGTAAAATTGAAGTATTTGCAAAGGCATCTTTCATCTTTTGAGAAAGGCCTGTAAAAGGATCTCAATGGAGAAGTAAGCAGAAGGCCTGGGTAGAGAACAGACCTCAGAAGGAAGAGTTTCCTAGGGGTGTTTGGCAAGAACACTCGGAAGCCAAAGAATGGCCCAAGCAATGAGGGCGGGGTCGACTCAGGGGCGGCGTGCTTAGTATTAGTCCCAGTCTTCCAGGCACATGGAAACTTCATGGACCTGGGCATGAGCTCCTCCCAAGCTAGGTGATGAGCAACAGAAGTGATTTTCATCCTTCCCAACATGGGGCAAAATGGCAGCCTCAGCTCATATGAATCCCTGACCGCTAAGCCCTGATGGGAATCAGCCCCAGATCAGCTGCCTCGGGTTTCAGCCGTCGAATCCTCTGAGTCTTCACTTTCTCCAGCTCAGCACCGTACTCTTCTCAATCCCCCATGATTTGGCTCATTACCTGCACTTCTAAGCCTGCTTTGTCCCCACCTTCCAGCCCATTAGGCACTTCCCCAGTGGTCCTGTTACCCTCCCTAAAGCTGAAAATGAGCTGATACTTGGGAGCTGCTCTGAAGCTAATGAGGGAAACAGCTGCTCCATGTTTGCCAAAGTGGACAGCGAGGGCTCAGGACAAAGGAAAAGAAGGGTCACTAAGGTCCCCGCAAATGTCCCCCCAGGATCACACCTCCCGCATCTGCCCATGACACACCCACAGACACCTGCCACAAGCAGTGCTTCTCGTGTTCTGGAGCACAAACCTAAACCAAACTTCCTATCTCAAACTGCCACATTGGCAAAAACTAGGAACATAGTGTCCTGCCTGTTAAAAAACAACCACCACTACCACCACCACCACCACCTTAACTTCAATAGTAGCTACTTCATGCTGACTAATTTCAGACACAATGTAACACACCCCTGGACATATAATGGAAAACTGTTTCAAACCTGAAATTCTCTTCTACCATCTTTATGAACCGGTTTAACTCATTTTCTCAGTCTTAAACTTATTTTCCCTTCATGAACACGCTTAGAGAAAACGAGGGCTTCATAACGTCCCTCCTATAGACAAAAAAATCTCAAGCACAGAGAAGTGAAGAGCTTGGCCCACAGTCCCACAGTAGAAAGTCAAGGTCAGGGCTCTGACCAGACTCCTGGCCTCCTGTCGGCCCATTCAGTCCCAGCCACCAAGCAGCTCCTGTCAGCAGCACCTGACAAAGGGAGCCATGCGGTCACCATGACTACGCTCTCTAATCCAATCCTGAAGGGTGATCTAGAGGGTCAGCGGTTTCTGGCCTTTTCATGACCAAGGTCTTCATCCACCATTTGTTCTCAATAGGCCCAACATTTCTAAAATACGCTGCCCATTAAAGTGTGTTTCATTAGTAATGTCTTCTTTCTATTCATCAGAAGTCATAAAACTGCCAATTACCTTCTGCGATTTGGCTGATAGGTCTGAAATATCGAAGTTCTGCAGTGAAACACTAAGAAAGTTAATATTTTCATTAACCAGTACAGCTATAGTGACCTTCAATTCCCAATTACCATCAGGCACTTTGAAATATTAAAAACATCTTATAATATAGAACTTTGTAGTACAGTACATTAGTAATGCTGATCAGCATTTCAATTGGGTCTATTTTTTCTTCTACTGTTTCTGTAGAGAAGTTGCCAGCATAAACATGCAAAGGTGTATGTGCAAGGATGCTCACTGCAGCATTGTCTGTGATGGTGGAAAATTGGAAACAATGTAAAGGACCACCAAGGGGAGACTAACATATCCATACAATGCAATACTGTGTAGAATGTGGTAAACCTGGATTTACTGACATGAAAAAAGTCCATGATATTGTAAGTTTAAAAAAACGAAGGGAATGGCAGCAGAACCAAATATGTACAGTGTAAGCCTATTTTTATTAATAGACTACACCAGAATAAGATGGCAGAAAGAATCAAATTTAACAGGAACAGAAGAAATTGTGGGAGATATTTAACTTTTCATTTTCTTTCTGTACTGTTTGAAGTTTTCCTGAACAGTATTGCTGTTATAACTAGGGAAATGTACACTTGAGAACTTGTCTGTTCCAGACATACCCAAAATATTAAAGAATTTTAAAAAAAAACAAAGAAAGAAAAGCATGTATACCTCTCCCCCACACATTCCTGCTTTCACAGAGCCCTAAAACCAGTCATCTGGGTACCTTAAAGGTACCTCAGCCATCACTGCTCCCCTTCATCCCCATCCCTGGAGCAGCTGAAGTTCCAGTAATGTTCCTTTGGAGGTTCTGGTCCCTAAAGTCATTCTTCAGTCCTCCAGCTCAGTCAGGTCCCAGAGTCAGCCAACACAGGTGTAATTAGCAGCTATTAATAAAGCAACTGCTGGGTGTGAACACTGAGCAGCCAGGGAAGCCTGTTCTGCGATACAGGCAAATAACAGAAAAAAAAAAGAAATAAACTAGCGCATATTCTCATAATTGTACTTCTCCTTTGACTGTGGCTGCAATAGTCTCACAGTCCAATCAGAAAGGGGTAAAGAGAATGGGATAAATGAAGGACAGTGGCTTTAGGACAACCCAGATGCTTCCTGAGAGAGAGAAGAGGGTGGGGCTGGGAAGGGAGAAATCAGAGCCAAAGCAGAAATTAGAGCCTAGAGTAATCCCGGACAAAGACCTGGGATTACTGCTTCCTTGACTAATCAAAAGCCCTCAAGGCATAAAAACTGCAGAAGAGTCAGAAAGGCAGGTAGGAGATTCGATTCCTTTGGAGAATAAAGCAGAGCTAGGACTGACACTGGACGTTGTGCAGGGTCAAACTTCCACAATTACTAACGCTGCCCCCCCCCACACACACACACACAGACACACACACCAGCTTTCTGCATTCTTTTGAATCAAGTGCACCTCTCCTTAAGATGTGCATCCCGTACCCCAAAACCTGGGTCACCATATTGTCAAACAAGAAGAGAAAACATTCTTTACTGAAAATATAATTCTTCACAGGGCTCTTTTAAATAGTGAGCTCGCAACACAGTATTTAGAGTACAATTCAATTTTTATATGTTTTAGAAAGAAATACAATATGCCAATAGAATCACCAGTGAAAATAACAGACCAGTTATGTGCCCACCACTCTTCTAAGTGCTTTCCTATATTTATTCATTTAATTCTCACATCACTCTGGAAGGAGATACTATTAGTATCCCGATTTTATAAAGGAGTAAACTGAGGCATGGCGAGGATAAGTTGTAGCTTGTTCAAGGGCACACAGCTAGAAAGCAGTAAAACCAAGATTCAAACCCAGGGCAGCCTGACTCCAGCGGCTGCACTCAAACATCACATAGGCTAGTTATCTTCCAGGTGGTATTTGCCCTTGGTACCTAGCTTCCTGTCCTGGCAGAGAAAGGAGACCCTAATTGTAGAAGTACACCATCCTCAGTGTCGCATCCAAACAAGCTGCCTCTGCTACAGCCCAAACCCAGGCAAGCTTCATTGGCACTAGGCGAAAAGAGATTATCATCATTAATCATGAGACTGACAAGGGCATGACATCAAGGTCGAGACTCTGGAGAAAGCTTTGAACATGAGATGATTCCAGGTCTCATGCTGCTCGGCTGTTTCCACCTACTGATAAATATAACCACCGAAGGGAGAACAACTGACTGATAGAGTTCCAAAGGAAAGGTGCAATCTGGAAGCAGGGACAAGGGTTAGCATTCCTTTAGTTTCCCCCAAAACACCTGGGGCCCAGTTGCCCAGGACCTTTTGTACTGGGCTATGCAGTCTGGCAGTCTATAATGACGCTTAGGAATACAGATGCCTCGTCTCTCTGCAAACCCACCTGCCATGTCTGTCTAAAGACTTGGCATGAAAATGCTCCTGTGAAACCTGTCCCCAGAGGACTGAAGCTGCAGGAAAGTTCTAAGGCTAAACCTGTGAGAAAGGAAGAAACCAAGACACTGTGAAAAGTCAAATGTCAGGGCCGATTCCACTAAGGCCTGTAGAAATGAGCTACTGGCTGCCACCTGCAATTTCTACAGTGAGCAGCACCCTCACAAAACTTAGCCCAGGAGACAAAGGGAAACTGTTAACAGTATCAGCCCCAAGTAATCCCTGCACGCTGCTACTCTGCCTTACTCACTGTGTGTACAATAATGCCTGTCCTAACTTTTAAACATCAGTCAAGTGTGCAGATACCTCAGGAGACTGAGATTCAGTTAAAAGAAAGCAATAAGAAAATGCTGGGCCACACCAGCAGTCCAGCCCCAAAGACAGACATTTTACTTAGTCTACTTGTTTCAGTCCCCTTGTAGACTTTGTTTTAAATTCCCATGTCAAATAATTATTTCTCACTCCCCCCAAGCAGCAAAGTTTAGGATTACAACTATATTCACAAGATAAAATCCTGGGAGAGGGCAGCCCCTCATTTTTGCCAGAACTTACAACATTTCTTCTCTGATATTCGAAGATTTGGGGCTTTGGTTTCACAGCTGCTGCTGCTCTGTTCTGAAGATACATCATTCCCAGACATGGCAGCTCTTCGGGAGGTGTCTGGAAGGGGCAAAAGGAATGTAAGGAAGGAAAGACAAGAGACATCTCTCAAAACACTCAGTGAAGAGGATCAGTGCAGGATAAGTGAAAATACCCTGGGCCAAGCGTCAAGTCCAGCCCTCTTTCTCCCCGTTAATAGCTGCATGCCCTAGGATAAGTCATGAACCCACAGCCCTGTTTTCTCATCTATATATAAATAGAGCACTAGAACTTTGCATTTATAACGCTGACTTATGAGTTACATTCACATATATTGTCTTCTTCAATCCTTCCAATAATCCTGTACTAAGGCAGAATTTGCTACCATTATTACTTCTCTTCATTTTACAGATTTGAGAAACTGAGGTCAATCAAATTAAGTGGCTTATCCAAGCTCCTTCCTGACCTCAAATTCTAGTTTAAAAATCTGGAGAGTAGTGGCAGCAGTTGGGGGTGGGGTGGGTTGTGACTAGATCAAGTTCATTATCATCAAGAAATGGCAGTCGAATGGTAGAATTCAGTCCTGAAAAAAACGAGAGGTGGGAAAATCTCAAACATGTTTCCCGAAAGGAAAACTTGAACTGGACCCTGAGACACCCCTAGCACGTCACCATTTCTCCTCTAGTGTTATTCTCAAGCCCTTGCTCCCCACCTCTCCCCATCTACCCCCGGGACAGGACGAAGTTTATAGAAGATACACTGGGGTCACAACGACGTGGTAAATGTCTTCCTCAAGGTCCCCTGCGGGATGAGGGGTCCTGACTCGAACTGGGGTAGGAGAGCCCCAAGTTCAGTCCCCAAAGCCCGACAAGGGAGTCGTGAAACAGGAAGGTACTATTACTTCAAAGACGTTGCACTGTTATTCTACTGACCACACAAATCCTCCCACCGAACTACCAGCGGGGCTCCCGGCCCATGAACGTCCCCAACTCGGGGCAATGGCCGGGGGCCGGCACTTCCCTGAAACAGCGCGGCACCATCGCTCCGCACCTCATCCGGGTGCCCGCAGCCCCCAGTCCTCCCTCCCTTCCAGGCTCTTGCAGGCGCTGTACAGCTGTCGCTCACCCTATTATCCCTAAGATCCCTCCCGGCAGTGGCCCCGGCACCTCCCCTGAAACGCTGCACACAGGAGACGACAGGCTGTGGCCTGGGGTCCCCCGCACTCCAGTCGCCGGCACATCAAGTGTCCCAGCCTGGCTCCGCCTACCCCCACGTTGGTCCTCACCTGGAGAGAATCATGGACCAATCCGGCGCCTGCAGGCCCCAGAGGGCGGGGCTCAAAGCGGAATCGCTGACGCCGGCTCTAGAACGAGGACGGAACTGTGAAGGGGAAGGATCTCAAGTTCCCAAATTTCCCAGCACTGTGGAGGGTTGGTTGCATCGTTGCTTGGCAACTAATAGGGCTGGGGGCGGGGTTTGTTAAAAGCAGCTCTGTTTTTCATACTCTCGCGAGAGTGGACTAGGTAGCGTCTTGTGAGGGTGTGGCTTCTTGGTGCTGGGGCGAAAAAAGTCGCGGAGGTTAACTCTTTCCTCCCTGAATCCCAGCGGGACCTCGTTAGATCCATACATTGGAACGTAAGCTTTAGAAGGTACTTTGCTGGAGTCAACTAGCACAGTACTTGAGCTGATGACACCTTAGGGTGTTTGTATATCCTTCCTATAGGTCAGACACTGTAACCTAAGAAAAGCAACTATTCTCATCGCTGAACCAACCACATACTAGACCCACCCACGTACTTCCGTGGACTTCTAACCACTCATTTATATTCCCTTCTACCTCCCACACTATAACCTCTGTTATGGTCATCTCAAAGAACGAAAGAGGAAATGGCTCCAGCAGGAAAATGGGTCATGAAAGGTATGAAAAGATTCAAAGTTTCCATTTCTACCAGGATGGGGAAAAAAAGCAATGAGCATGGATTTCTTGGAAGAGATAAATTTAGAGATGTCTTTATTCCTCCTTCGCCTCGGGATTAAATTCATCCTGCACACAGCTCTAATAGGGTCGTCTCTTGGAAGCCTATTACAACTCCCAGTATGTTATAGTTGCCCTCTGTCCTATACAACTCTCTTTAACTATTCGGCTGGTATTTATTGAGGCACAGTCCTTGGTTCTAGGGATAGAGGGTGGAAAAAGGCCAGATAATCTAGCATTATCACATTGCTGTGAAACTCAGTGGTTATGTGTCCTTTGTCTCCCACCCTCTCTTCCGATGACAACGAGTCCTTGTCATGCTGAAGGCAGACATAGAATCATCTTCGTATTTGTATACGCGGGGCCTGAACTGGAATGTAGATGACACACGTTAGTTCTCTTCATTCCTTCTCCTTCTCCTGCCACCTCCTGAAGGTCGCAATTGCCCTAAGCCCAGATGCTGACCTCATCCTGCGCTTTCTGATGTGGCAAATGGACGTTTTCAAGTTACAGTCTCCCGGAGGTGGAAAGGCCAGTTGTCCCTTAACCTCAATGAGTCAATGTTTGCTGCAGCCATGAGTCGAGTCACGAGTATCTGGTTGTGTTTGACAGGTCCTTGACTCACTGACCATTCTTGGCATTCGTTTGCAAGCTGAACTATAATTCTGTGTCTTCCGGTGTAGTTTAGTAGCCCCAATTTAATAACTTCCGACCTCAGTTAAGTGCAAGATTTACATTCCAATGTACTGGATTCAGGAACTCTTCCCCCGCCCTCTTCCCTTGAGCATATATGCTGCCAACGCGGAGGGCACCTCACTCATGCGACAGGTCGCCAGGCCTTTGGGACTTTAGGAATACTGATACATCTTCATCCTTTTGTCTTCTGAAGGGTGGGGGCGAAAATTAGGTGTCCCTTTAAGAGAGTTCGCGCTTCTTAAAAGGGCTAACACATAGGCGGCAGCCAAGTCTCGCGAAAACTGCAGCCACCAGCGACGTCTCGCGATGTTTGGCCCGGCAAAAGGTGGCCATTTTGGAGTCCCCCCGGCGGCTGGTTGCCCCGGCGGCGTCTGCCATCCTGCTGCCGGGACCAAAGCTGGCCCCACGGGCGCCTGGCCTGTGGGCGGCCGGACCGACGCGATGTGGCGGCTCCGCTGCAAGGCCAAGGATGGCACCCATGTTTTGCAGGCGTTGTCCAGCAGGACCCGGGTGCGGGAACTGCAGGGCCAAATTGCCGCGATCACCGGGATCGCCCCCGGCTGTCAGCGGATCCTCGTCGGATACCCGCCCGAGTGCCTGGATCTCAGCAACGGGGAGACCGTTCTGGAGGATTTGCCCATCCAGTCAGGTACGAGAATCGAGGCTGGGGCCCCGGGGAGCCCTGGGAGGAGGGAGGCGGGCGAGAGGGACCGCAGAGGCGAGGCGAGGCGGCGGGGGGCCAGCTCGTGCTTCGGGGACACGGGGCAGGATGGATTCAAGCGCAGAGGACCGCGACGCGGGCCGAGGCAAGTGTCTCGCAACTCCTTGACTTGCCGTATGGTGGAAAGAGACAGGGAGGTCCCCAACGTCTGCGAGAAGCCACAAAGCCCGGAGTCGCGGCTTCCTCAGCCTGCTTTCTGCTCTACCTTGAACACATCGCATTGCTTTTGGCTTCCCTCGGCGTCCACAAAAGTATAAAAGAGTAGGACGTACTTTCTCTGTCCTGACGGTTCCTTTTCCCTCTTTCGCTGAAAGGAGATAGCAGATCTGTAGGATGCAGAACACTTTGCTTTCTTCCTTTCCTGGTGTTTGCAATCACCTTCATGTAGTCTAGCTTGGACAAGTGTAATTTTAGAGTTTGCTTGTACACGTCCACTCAAGGCCCTTTCACGTTCTAAGCAGTAGTTCTGTCCAATATTAAAACTTCCAACAGCAATACTGATAATTAAAAGCGTTGCCGCTGTTTATTATCAGGGATCCTGTAAACACTAAACAGGCTAGATTAGCTTCCGAAGGAGGAGAACCCCCTAGTGGCTTAGTCTATGGTGAACACCTTGTGGAAGATTTGTGCTTTTTAAATACAGAGAGCAAGCATCAGGAAATTAGGGTGTTGAAATACATCTTTTTAAGTAAGTATAAAGGTGTATATAATCCAGGCCACTTCACAAAATTAGGAGGCAACCTGCAAGTGTTTTTTTTTTGCTCTTTGTTCTGTTTTGAACTTGATGAAGATTCAGTGAACAAAAAGTATTACTGGTCCCTAGTTTGCAAAGCTGTCATCTCCCTAGTCACCCCAGCTTATACTTTAACCCCTTCCGCTTGCAATTTACAGACGTGGCTAGTGAACACCCAGTTTCATCTATCATTTCTCTGCAGTTCTGGATTTGTTTTATTTTCAACAGGAGACATGCTGATTGTTGAAGAAGACCAAACCAGGCCCCAAACTTCACCTGCTTTTACAAAATATGGTGCTCCTAGTTACGTCAGGGAAACCTTGCCTGTGCTTACCAGAACCACGGTCCCGGCAGACAACTCTTGCCTGTTTACCAGTGTGTACTATGTTGTTGAAGGTGGAGTCTTGAATCCAGCTTGTGCCCCTGAGATGAGACGCCTCATAGCACAAATTGTAGCAAGTGATCCAGACTTCTATAGCGAGGCAATCCTGGGAAAAACCAATCAGGAGTACTGTGAATGGATCAAAAGGGATGATACTTGGGGAGGAGCGATTGAGATATCAATTCTGTCTAAATTTTATCAATGTGAAATATGTGTAGTGGATACGCAGACAGTAAGAATTGATCGTTTTGGGGAAGATGCGGGCTATACCAAAAGGGTGCTGCTTATTTATGACGGCATCCACTATGATCCGCTGCAGCGTAATTTTCCTGACCCAGACACCCCTCCGCTGACCATTTTCTCCTCTAATGATGATATTGTTCTTGTACAAGCACTGGAATTAGCCGATGAAGCTAAAAGAAAGAGACAGTTTACTGATGTAAACCGCTTCACCCTGAGATGCATGGTATGTCAGAAGGGATTAACTGGACAAGCGGAAGCAAGGGAACATGCCAAGGAGACAGGCCATACCAACTTTGGAGAAGTGTGATCTATGCACAATGAGGATTGAAGCCTACTACCTCACAGATCCAGAAGGTTCTGAGTTTTCAAATAAGCTATTCGTAATCCTAAAGAACAAAGGACACAATGCTTGAACCATTCTTTTAACTTAAAACCACTAAGACACTGAAATTCCTTGTTAAGATTAAAATTAGTGTGCAAGTTTACAGATGTGTGTCTACAGTGGTGATACGGGCCCTCTTTCTGCTGTGGTGACAGAATAGATGGTCCTTGCTACCTATTGACACTAACCTGAAAATTGAATTTTAGTATTATAAACTAGCATCCAGCAGCATTAACTTGTAGAAGAAAACAGCTTCATATTTTGGGTAATGCTGAAGGCGTCATGTGAGATGTGAGGCCAATGGACGTAAACCACAGTGTCTCCAGTAACTGAGCCCTTTTAAAAACTGAGTGAATTAATAATTTCTAAATTATGCATTGATTCCTCAAATGAAGATACTCAGAATTGTCAAACTGATTTTATATTGCAATTTGGTAGACTTTATAAATGTGTACTTAACCAGTTATAAGTACATAACAAGCAATTTTTACAGGAATGAGTCTATTCCTTGAGAATGTTACCTAAAACAGGAACTAATCGTGCCCAATTTAAGATTTCTAGTATATAAAAGTAGAATGTATGAGGACAAAGGTGCCTGAGCAGCTTACTAAAGCTTTAAAAGACCATTGGCGTCGTGTTTTAATGCAATTAATTTTTCAATGTTTGTCATATTGGATAAAATTTTTAAATTAAGCAGGGTATTTTTTTTAATTAAAATTTGCTTGATTTTTGGTTTTTGGGTTTTTTTTTACACAAAGATTTGGAGGGATTTAGTTTCCTCAGCTTTTTGTTAAGACCACTTCTTCCAACTCCTAAAAAAAAAAAAAAACTTTATCTAAAGTGATGGATGATGTTATGCTTTGGTTTGGTTTTTATGAGATCTTTTGTTTACCTAAACAGTATTTGTTTTCTTTTTAGCCTTATCCCACCGATAGCGCTCTTTTGAATAATTTTGTGTTTCTGCAAATTAGCACTTTGCTTACCCACAGTCTTTTACTTGGACTTTTGAAGAATTTTAAAGTAATTGGGATAATAATATTGAATGAATTTGTTTCACTTCCAAAATATGACAGTTTTTAATCCTTGCCTTATCTGAGTACCTTCTTCCTAATATTAGATATGTATCCTTTTGCTTGGTGGGCTAATCCTTAAGAGACACCCCCTAAAACTTAGCTTTACTATGACATCTTCCAGATAAAAGTTTTCTACCTCTTTTCTTAATTCTTCTGATGATCAGGGATGCTCAGTGATAATTTGTTATGTATTATCTCACATAATATGAAGAGGCTTAAAGTTGTGAGGTTTTGTTATATTGGTTTCATTTTTTATTAAGTATCTCACTTAGAAAACCAATGGCATACTTTAAAACACTTGAATCTCTTTCACCATATCTTCTTGACAAATGTTACAGAATGATTGAGATTGCCTTTAGCACTTTCACGTGTTGGAAGTAGCCATATAAAATTAAGGAATGTGTAAACAATTTAGGCATAAAGTATGCTTGAAATTATTAATTAGATGACAGTTTTGACTACCTTTTGTGTGAATAGCTGCTTTAGGCATAAGTTATTATGGTCAGTATAATTTAAAAAGTGTTTAATTTTCTATTTTACTGAGCCTTAAAAATAGCACTTGTGAGTTTGTGCTACTTAATGTTTGGCAATCATAATATATACAAATGAGTATGATTGAACATTTCTTGGTACCTGTCTGTCCTCTGGTCTAAAAGGCTTTTGTACCTCTTAATCTCCCCAGAAAATATGAAATTTAAAATTGTCAGTTAAAAGCATACCACTGGGTAACATCCATCAAATTGTTTACCTTCCTTTCTTAGGTATTCAGGAGCCAAACTTGACATTTGCTAACTGGAATTTTAGAGAAGTTTATTCATGCAACAAATATTTATTGAGTAACTTATCATGTACCAGGCATCTACTGATGTGTTTCCCAACGTAAATGTCTGTCACTTTAAAATTGAGTATCTATTGGGTTACTTTAACAAATGGAAAGAAATAGAACCTGATATTTTATGAAATTAAACCCCTCCATTTTAAGTATTTTTGTCTATAGATTTAAGCTTATATTTTTATTGCCAGTGTCAAGTATTTATTCAGGGGATCATATTTTATTCTAGTTTACCTGGTATCTAGGTTGTCAATTCACCAGTTGGAAACTGATAGTGAAATCGCTCTGATAATGGCTTTTTAAATTAATCAGCTTCTGAATTCAGCATTAGGACTTCAAAGTCATGTTTTGATCATGGAAAATTCAAAATTGCAGGTTGTTTGATTAATTATTGAGAATTAAAAACCTAAACTTGTGCTCATTCTAAGCTTGTTTATGAGCCTCACATAATTTAAAGATTTTTTTAACTGCACTTTTTAAACTCCTGAAATGATTTTCTAATGTGTAAATTCTAATCTTGAAAATTTTGAAAACCTATGGATTTAGTACTTGCAGTGGGATTAAAAGACACCTTTTTTCTTAAATTTGCGCTTGAGCAGAATGAAACCTTTCTTCCTAGTTATTGGCTTTGACTGCCATTCAAGAATAGTTTTTAAATTAAAATTAGATAGTTTAGTGGCAGAATGAATGAAGCTTGTGCTTCCACACCCCTCACTCCTTTTCAGAACTCTTTCCTGTACTCCCCTTTGGATTTAAAAATTAGATGTAGGGCTATTAAGATGCACTTTTTAGATAGAGTGATTTCAGAAATTAAAATTATATCCCTGGGAACGTGTGATGTGATAGCCATATGAAGACACCAGTGAGATACATTTTCTGTTAATGGTTCATGGTTGATTTTTTCATTGTTTCCCATGAATGACAGATGGGCACAGTCAAGTGGTACCCTTGAAAGATGGCAGCTGGCCAGTTTGACCTTGCTGGCAAAAACTAATGCAGTCATGTCACTTGATTATTCCATGAAGTTCAAGTCCCTGCAAAATCATAATCAGGAATGAATTAACATTATCTATTTATACATATCCCTAAGTGCCCATCCTTAACTTGCTTATCTTACATATTTTTTTCTATTTTATGTAGGCTTTAAAACACGGATGTTGCACGTTGCCCTAGCTAAACATAGTTTTCTATGTCTTTTTAAAAAAAAAAAAAAAATAGAATGGGGAGTATGCAAGATTAGCAGCAGTGATTTACAAATCAGGTGGCCTTCCTAAACTTTCATATATTAAGATTTATGTTCTTTCATGTGTTGAGATGCACATTTGTTATCATTTGCAGCACTTTAAAAAAATATGAAATAAAAGTTTACATGTTAGCCCTCTCCGGGGATCTCATTAAAGACATTAAAATATAATTCTTGAACTGCCAACAATCAGCTCTTTATAACAATTAGCATCAGTGTACAGTGTATCCAGTTGTACAGCATTCTGGTGTTCTGGTAACAGCACTAAATTTCAGTAACTGAGGAGCAGGCTCTGGGCCCGTAGTCTTCAAAATGTTACCTATTTCTATTCGATTATTCTTTATCATTCATTGTACAGTGCAGTATTCAAATTTGTCCTTGTAGCACAAAGATGACTGTAACAACTGAAAAGATTGGATTCTTAAAACTTCATTTGTTTCTAAGCAAACTTAATTTAAGGGAACTGGTTTTTGAGTCAGAGGCCTTAAAAGTGTCATATGTAAACAACATGAATTTTAAGACTAAAGTGAAACACTTGATTTGAATAAGCTAGTTTATTAGTTTAAAGATTTTTTTTTTACTAACAGTATAATATTTCAGTACGTTTCATCCAACTTAGAACATAATTCTTCCCTGTTTGTGAGAAAGGGTTTTTGGGTTTTTTTCCTTCTCCAAAAATTAGCTGGTATTTTGTTCACAGTGCTTAGAATATTTGACTGAAGAAATTATTACATTGGTACTGAATTATGGGGTGCTGATTTAGGTCTTGGTACATATGAATTTAAAGGAGATCAATAACCCTCCCATACTATTTTAGAATGGAGGGAGAAAGGGGCAGGAAGATAAAGTACCTTAAAAAGAAGAGATCCTCAAATGGATGCATTCCTAGTCAGGAATTATGCTTTTGGGAAAGTTTTTCAAGCAATGCTTTTGTGTCACCTTAATCCTTCTCTACCATTTCTTGGCATAGAATGTAGCAGGGTCATAACTGAAAAGTTAGTTATTAAAATATAAAACCATGAATATAAGCATTTTGGTCCGATGCCTTTTTATACCTGTTTTTAAAGTACAAACTTACAACTAGTTTAGAGATAGTGAAGATATGATTTGGTTAAGTTGTAAGGTTAAAAAAAAATGTAACCTAAGAAAGCTTTAGAGTTTCTACTGCCTGACTTTATAACTGATAGAGGCTATGTAGTTATTTGTAGCCCATAGTTACTTAAAGGACCCAGTTCTTGTCAGTTTTCCAGTTCACCTTGGTGCCATTCAGGACTCAAGTTGTTTACAGGAAATATAATTTCCTTAGCAAAAAGTAATTTTTCCTTTAAAAAGGTATTGAAATAGAAAATAAACATGGATAGTTTGTCAGTGGTATAGAGAATAACAATAGTCCTATATTTCTTGTGTTAATGCAGTAGATGAGGAATTCCTGAAGCAAAAAGAAAACCACAAGACTATCAAATTTAGAGTTTTTGACCATGACTTGAAAAAGCACTAGGGCAGGGCAAAACAGAACATTGTTCTGTTTTTCTTAGAATAAGAAAATGTTTTGTCTTAAGATGGACAGTGTTTTCTTGTTTTAAAAATGTTCTTTTGTCCGTTCGCCAGCATTTGTTCCCACAGTTAATGTCCTGCTGCTACCTGGGAGATGTCCAGTTTCACTTTGTACAACTCTTACGTGATGTTGCCATTGTCATTAAGATGCATTGATTTTATTTATGAGGTGTATGATTTTAAATATCCAAATGCTGTGTGAAATGACTTGTTTGAAAGGAATAAATGAAATGAAACTATTGTTGTCTGAGCATATTTTGGGGTGAGGGCAGAGGGCCCGTGGTGAACAGCTGCTACACTCAAATTACATGTTATCAAAAGCTAATAGACCACCGCTTTGATCTGTGTTCCAAAATCTGCCAAATCTCACTCTGTAAGTGGAGTCTTAATGACTGACAGGAGAAACTATAATGTTTCTTCTTTTTAACACCAGAGGGCGTTTGAAATTTTTCCTTCCTTGACTCCAAATTTTCTGGTATGCAGTCAGCTCTTGAAAGTTTTAACTCCATGTCTGTTGCTGACCAATTGTCAAACTGGGAAGGTTGAATGTTCCCTTTAGTTTGTAGGAGAGCTGTGTGAACTTAGATCTATTTGTAAACTGCAACATCTATCTGGGAGAATTTAATCTGAGAATGTCAGCATTTAAACTTTTATTTGAAACAGCACTGAAATTGCTAGAATTGGCCAGTTTAGGCTCTAACTAAATTGAACTACTTTTCCTTCCCTTCTCAATGAAAGCTTTAAAATTATGGAAGTGGAACCATAATGCATAATATTAATCAATTTGTATACCAGAACAGACTATATCTTTGGGGTCAGCATAAATCCAGCTTAAATCAAGAGGAGCTTTATATTAAAAGGTTTGTAAGGAGCCTCATGGTCTGTGGTGGTAGCTGGTTGAACAATTAAATACCCAAAGTGTGTTTATCACATAACCTGGGAACTTGTCAGAAATGCAAATTCTCAGAAAGCAGAAATAAATGAGGCCAACAATGTAGTTTGAAAAGCCCTCCAGGTGATTCTGATCTTTGATAAAGCTTAAGAACCACAACTATAACCTTGGTTGTTTATCAACTGGGAGAGACCTCAGTGGCTTATGTCAGGCCTATGTCCTTGGCCTCATGCAATCCATTTTCACCCACTAAAGACAGTTATTACATTTACAGGTAACTCCAAGATTGAATACTGTCAAATGAGGTCCTGCTCTTACATTCTAAACCAATCCATTATGTGAGTCCAGCATGGGGAAAACCTAGCTTTATAGTAGATTTGATAGATAACAATCGTACCTAACTATAATTCTGATCCCAACAGGGTGATAGAACTTGGGCTGCAGAAATGATTGCATTTTAATAGTTAAAAGATCTAGAAAAAAGGAAGCAATAGTGTTAATGTACTCTGCTTTAATCACATTGCATTGGGGTTTGAATAAGGTTTTTACATGTAAAACATGAAAAACTAAAGTTTGATAACTGTTATGTGGTAGCTGAAGGAACTGGAGATGTTTACCTGAAGAGAAAATGGATTTCAGAATGATGTGATAGCTAACTTCAACTTTTGGGAAGCATGTCAAAGATGAATAGATTTATTTTCTGAGGCTCTAGAGGAAACAACTTAGATCAATAAGGGATGAATATTGCAAAGTAAAATTTACCTTAGAAAACCTTTAACAAATAGAAAAGGATGCTTTAATATTAAAGCTCAAGTATTGTTATGTAGCCCCCTATGTTGTAAAAAACAAAGCTAGAAGTCATTAAGACCCTGATATCTTGAAAATTTTGTTTCAAATGCTAGTTATGAATAGATAATTACAAAAAGAACTTCCCTAGGGGGAAAAACAGCTTTTTGTTTTGTTTTTCTTTTCATTACCACCCCGCTAGTGTTTAGAAAGGAGTAAAGCAGAGGTTGCAAAACAGGACTTCCATATTTGGTAGTAGTATATACAATGCTTATTATATCTCGAAGCCTAAAATGAGATTCAAGAATAGAAAAGCAGGCATCTCAGATACTTTTTCTATTCTAAAACATTTGTTCTGACTTGGATTGTCTTTGTCTCTTGTGTTTATAGATTTTGAGGGTCTTTATCAGATGAAATCAAGTGCCAGGTTACCATGAATATACTTTCCTAAGCTCACTAAAACTTTCTGATTCCCCTATGGTGAGTTAAATTTTTTTTAAAGAATCAAGAATTATCTCTTTGCTTTAGTAACTGCCTCTCTCTTCACTGCTTCTCTGCCCTTCTGTACTTCTAACATTTCCTTCTGTACACTGAGAGTTTTCTGATCTTACTCCCATGGCATTTCTCTGTATTCAATTGAAGGGCCTCATTATTGAATCTTAAGATATTAGAGCAAGTGTCACAGTGAATTGGCCATTTCAAAAACCCTAAAGATGGCCCTCTTGAATAATTGCAGTAGGCTAAAAGCTATTCATTTGTAGTTGAACCTTACTCAGGTGTTAACTTCAAACAATGCTGAAGTTAAATACAAAATACAATACTTCTGATAACCTCTTACCTGGATCATAAAATAGAGTATATAGACATCACCATAACTTAATAAGTTCAACACACCTAGTCCCCACCTGAGTGCTGGAAGAGTTTATGCTCACTCCTGGGGTGCAGCTCCTTAAGACACCAATCTACAGTGAATGTGGCTCACTAAGTCCCATCCATTGGTGGATACTGGACTCTAATCTCTGATCCCCTGCTTCTGTGAAGCTGTCAGGAACACCCCCTGGCATCTCATCCACCATTCTGGAATAGAAGAATGTCTCCAGTGGATAAGGGGCCCCAAATATTCACCCAACCTCTGTCCTCATTCTGATCCATGTCTGGCAAGTCTTCAAATTGTTCACTAAATTTCTGGCTCTCTACTGCTTCAAGGAGGATGTGTCAGAATTGCCTAGTCCAACATTACTGGAAATGGAAGCCCTCGGCAATACTTTCTTATGAAAATCAAGAAACTACCACCATAAATTATGTTTAAAAGGATATGGAAATATCAGGTATGAAGCAGATTATTTAGTAACATAATTTTCCATCAACAATGGGGGGAGGGGGATAGTAAGAATCTGTCAGTGCTTATTTAGATCTGTCCAGAAGGAAGAAGCACTTTATCAAGTAACCATGAATATTTCTAGCACAGTTCATTTCAGTACTGTTGGACATTTATATTGAATTAACTAGAAAATGTGTCCTTTATCATGGAATAGGAACCGTTTTTTAAACATTTATTTGGGTAATATTGAATATACTCAAAAGTAGACAGAAATATAAAAAGAATCTCCATGTATCTTCACCCAGTTCCAGGAGCTCTCATCCCCACGGCCACTGTGCATTCCAACTCCCAGTACACTTTCACCCCACTCATAGTATTTTAAATCAAATATTGGTCATTAAATCATGCCCTTCATAAATATTTCAGTATATATCTTTAAAGGATAAAGACTTCTTTGTAGTTTAATATAACAATGCCATTACCACACCTAAAAATAATAATTCCTAATTACCTATTATCTAGCAGTGTTTCAATTCCTATTATCTCAAAAATTGCGTTTTGTTTTTTTTTTTACTCTTTGTTTGAATCAGGATCTTGAAGTCATTCTTTTAAGATTTTTATTAAAATATAGCTAACATACAATCATATATTAGTTTCGGGTGTACAGCCTAGTTATTCAACATTCATATGCCTAAAGAAGTGATCACCATTATAAATCCATTAACCATCTGACACCATACCATGTTATCACAATGTTTTTTACAATATTCCCTATGTGTACATTATATCCTCATGACTTATTTGTTTTATACCTGGAAATTTGAACCTCTTATTCCCCTTTACCTTCTCCCTTTTTAAATTTATTAATTACATTTGACATTCAATATTATTTTATATTAATTTCAGGTGTACAGTATAGTGGTTAGACATTTGTATAATTTAAAAAGTGATCCCCCTGGGCCGGCCGAGTGGCGCGATGGTTAAGAACTCGCTTGGGATGCCAGAAGGCCCCGGTTCGGATCCCACATATGAGGGCCAGTGACACTGCCCTCTACAGCTAAGATGCTGAACAACAGCTCAACCTGGAGCTGGGCTG
>NW_017732176.1:458232-460263 GCF_001890085.2 Hipposideros armiger | reverse complement strand
CTGATCTGCCTCGCCAGAGAAGAGCGCAATGATGGTGCCAACTTGGGCCAGTGAAGCAACATCCTCCACAACTAGATTGAAGAACAAAAAACGACAGCAACTTGTCTGTTCCCCTTTCCCCAATTCCCCAGCACTGTTCCCATACCCCCAATTCCCCAATAAAAATCTTAAAAAAAAAAAAAGTGATCCCCCTGACTAGTCTAGTGCCCACCTGGCACTACACATAGTTATTCCCATCTTATTGACTATATTCCCTATGCTTTACAATCCCATGAATACTTTGTAACAACCAATTTGTATCTCTTAATCCCTTCCCCTTTCTCACCCTGCCCCTCAACTGCCCTCCTTTCTGGCAACCATCAAAATGTTCTCTGTATCTATGAAATTGTTCCTGTCTTGTTTCTTTGTTTATTTTGTTCTTTAGATTCCACATAGAAGCGAAATCATGTGGCACCTGTCTTTCTCTTTCTGACACACTGGTACTCCATTCACAATACCAACCAGATCCATTCATGCCGCCACCGTTGGCAAGAACCCATTTCCTTCACTGGCCAGGCAATATTTCATTGTATATATGTACCTCCTACTCTTTACCCATTCATCCATTGGACACCCAGGCTGTCTCCATATTGTAGCCATTGTAAATAATGCTGCAATGAACATATGGATGCACACATCCCCTAGAAGTAGCATTTTGGGTTCTTCAGATAAATACCCAGAACTGGGATTACTAGGTCCTTCTTTGTCTCTTGTTATAGCCTTTGTTTTAAAGTCTATTTTGTCTGGTATAAGTATTGCTACCCCAGCTCTTTTTTTTTTCCTTTCCATTTTTATGAAATACTTTTTTCTATCCCTTTCAGACTGTGTCCTTTGATCTGAAGTGAATCTCTTGTAGGCAGTATATGTAAGGGTCTTGCTTGCTTTCTTATCCATTCAGTCCCCCTATCTTTTTATTAGAGCATTTAATTTATTTACATTGAAAGTAATTGTTGATAGATATATAGTTATTTCCATTTTATTATTCATATTTTTTATTTATTTATTTATTTTTCTTAAAAAAATCCCTCTAACATTCCTTATAATACTTGTTTGTGGCGATGAACACCTTTAGCTTTTTCTTCTCTGGGAAACTCTTTATCTGTTTTTCGATTCTAAATGATAGCTTTGCTGGTTAGAGTAATCTTGGTTATAGGTCTCTGCTTTTCATCACTTTGAAGATTTCCTGTTAATCCCTTCTGGCCTGCAAGAATCATTTTTTAGAGTCCAGTATGTGGGATATTTCACAAAATTATCCATCCTAATTGTGGATGGAACTTTATTAAAATTCTAAGCTTCCTTTTACTATGACTTAACTACTTTGCTTTGATATTAATAAGTATTTCTCTTATGAATTTTATTAAATTGACTTACTTCTACCAGAGCTCGAATATTATAGAGTAAATTAATCAAACCAAGTTTTTAAACCTACAAAAGTAAGGAACAGACTTTGAATTATGTTGCCTTTCTGCCAAAGTGACCCTTCTCATTAGATCCATTCTTTCACATCCAGCCTTATTTTTCTTAGTCTTACTCTCTAACAATGAAGACTTAGAAAATTATATTGGATTTGGCTAGAAGCAGCTACAGTCATAATTTATCTCAGATAAACTGTTAAGCAGTTTTCTTTAATAATAAACCCTTACTGAGCTTCTACTTCTTGTAAGATATGGTATCAAGTACCTCAGGATTACAAGGATAGTCATTCACTCAGTATGCATTTTTGAATGTTATTGTTTCAGAAACAGCGTTAGGTGCTGGAGAAGGATGCAAATTATGCTACAAAAGAATAGAAATACAGGTGCTATGAATTCATGAGAATAATGGGATAGTAGAGTCTAATTAAAAATGGTGAATTTGGGGCCGGCCGAGTGGTGTGTTGGTTAAGAACTGGCTTGGGTCACCAGAGGGCCCCGGTTCGGATCCCACATATGAGGGCCAGTGACACTGCCCTCTACAGCTAAGATGCTGAACAACAGCTCAACCTGGAGCTGG
>NW_017732176.1:438300-458081 GCF_001890085.2 Hipposideros armiger | reverse complement strand
CGGGAAGAGCGCAATGATGGTGCCAACTTGGGCCAGTGAAGCAATGTCCTCCACAACTAGACTGAAGAACAAAAACGACAGCAACTTGTCTGTCCCCCTTCCCCCAATTCCCCAGCACTGTTCCCATTCCCCAATTCCCCAATAAAAATCTTAAAAAAAAAAATGGTGAATCTGGGAAAGCCTTTTTGAGAAAGTGACATTTAAGCTGAAACCTGAACCATAAATAAGAGTTAGTCAGTTGAAGAGTAAGAAGAGTGTTCCAAGAAGGGGGTATAGCAGTTGAAAACACTATGTTGCAAGAAGAAGTGAAATATTTTCCAGGCCAGCTGGGCCATAGTGTGGTAAACAGGGGAAAAGGGAGTGAGATGAAGTTTCAGAAGCAAACAAGGATCCAGATTTGAAGCATCTATAAGCTATATTAAGCACTTACTCTAATTCATATTAACCACATTTTATTTCCGTGTTTATTTTATATTTGTATCCCCAAGTAGTTTGCCCATGAGGGCAGGGACCATTTCTCTCTTATTGCCATTTTATTACTGGCACCTAACAAGGTACTAGACACATAGTAGACATTCAATATATATTTGAAAGAATGAACATATAAATGAGTGAAATCAATGTGTAATTTAGGAATAAGGTTATCCTAAGATCATTGGGAAGATATTAAGGCATTTTAACTGCTCTGTGGGGAATGAATTGAAGAGACAAGAGTGGAAGAGGAGGACCAGTTAGGAGGAGACTACAGCAGTAACCTGTAAGGGATGATGGTAATAATTATAATAGCATTTGTTGAGTGCTTTACAATGTACAGAGCATTTTCATCTATTATCTCATGTAATCTTCACAATAACTCTATGAGACAGATACCATTATTATCATCTCTATTTTGTAGATATGGTTACTGAGGATTAGAGAAGTTTGATGACTCCCTTAAGGATGAAGAGCTAATAAATGGTTGATAGCTTGGACTAGGTAAATGTCAAGAGAAGAGGATGAATTTAAGATATATTTTTGGAGACAGGATCTCCAGGACTTAGTGACAGGGAGAATAATAGAGAGGGAACCGTCTAGAATGTCTCTCTGGATTTTTACTCAAGCAACTGGTAGCTGAAAGTGACATTTATTGACCCATGGAAGGTAGAGGGGGAGAATATTTGGAAGGAATAGAGAAAATATAGGTTTGGATATATTAAGTTTGAGATGTTTGTGAATCATATGAAAGGAGATGTCATGCAGGCACCTACAGGTCTAAACTTTAAAATGTCTAAAGATAAAGGTTTAAAATTTGGACTTGTCAACCTGTAAATAGTTACAAATTATGTGAATGGAAGAGATCAACTAGAGAGAGTGTGTAATGAGAGGAAGACTCAGCACCAACCCCCAAGGAACTCCCAACATTTAGAAGTCAGGTAAAGGAAAAGGAGCCAGCATTTAGAAGTCAGTTAAAGAAAGAAGAACCACCAGAGATAACTGAGAGTTCAGACGAGATCAGAGATGCATAAAAATGTCATGTCATAAAATCCAAGAGAAAATAGTTGTTTAGGAAACAGAACATGGCCAACTATGTTGGATGTTATGAAAAGATCAATTAGAGGAGAATTTTAAGAGTTCGTAGAATTTGGCAACCTGGAGCTCATGGATGAACTTAACAGAAGCTATTTCAGGGCAGTAGTGGAGAAAAAAAACAGATGGATGTGTGTTGGAGTAAATATGGTTAAAGATAGGTTGAAAATATTCATTCATTTTCACTCTCCCAAAACTACAATAAAATGACAGTAATAGGGTTTAAAAATGCATAAACTCTCAAGGAAAAAGAGATGGTGAGGTAAATAATGCAACAAAATTTTGGAAGCTCGCCAGCAGTTGGGTGAATAGTAACTGACCTAGCAGATTTGAAAAAGTGGAATCCTAAGTGAGCAACCCTATTTTTTCCATGGTGCCTTCCCAGAATTCAAGAATTGGTGGTATTAGTACCTCTGGAAATGGGTAAGGAAAAATAAGAAGGAAGTGGGGAGAGTCTGGTTAAGAAACCGTCTCTCCGATCTCCTCTCCTTGTCTGAGTAACTAAGAGCTTGCTACATTGCCTCTCAGGAGAGGGTAAAACAGAGGCTCTCTGTACTAAAACTAAGGGAATGAAGTGGTTTTTATATATACCAAATACTGAGATGAACAGCTTTCTCATACTAGTCTCCAAGAAAGCTAGCTGCCAGAATTATGCCTTTCAGGCAGAATTTTGGAGTACTCTTATCTGAGGATTCCAACCAGGCCAACAAAAAAGCCTAAAGATATGGACATCAAAGATTTTCCAACCAGATGGCCCAACAAGATCACTCTATAGTGAAATCCAGTCAACTAACCCCATCCATACCACAAAACTTAATCAGTTTTTTGTTGCCAAATTCTTAAATTTGAGTGGATAGCCAACAATCATCATAATCATCTGAAGATATTCTTTAATAAGAAACGCAAAAGCCAAAACAAACAGAAAAAAGATAACTTGGAGAAAACAGATTATGGGGGTAGAAAACACTAATATTATACTTACATATATACAGTATTTTTAAAACAATAAGAAGATTTTGTATCAATGATAAAAATTCAGAGAACAAACAATAATTCTTGGAAATCAAAAATACAATAGCAGAAAAAAAATTCAACAGAAAGTCCTTGATAAATTTTGAGAACTCGCCCAGTATCAAAGCAAAGAAAGAGCTAGAAGTCCAAGAGGTCCAACATCCAAAAAGTAGAAGTTCCAAAAATAAAGAACAGAGAAAATTAAGGGTAGGAATTCATCAAAGAAATAATTCAAGATTTCCCAGAACTGAACATCATGAGTTTCTAGATTGGAAGGAATTACTGAGTACCCAGCATAGTATATCAATCCACTCCAAAACATATCATAATGAAAATTGCAGAATACGGAAAACAAAGAGAAAGCCCTAAATTTAGAATCATAAATGCTTTGGGATTTTCAACACTAACACTGAAAGCTAAAAGATATTAACCTAAAATTCTATACTCAGCCGAACTCTCAATCAAATGTGTGGATAGAATAAGCATATTTTCAGACATACAAGATCTTATGTGCTCTTTCTCAGAAACTACTGGAGAATGTATTTGCCAAAATAAGAAAGCTAACTCAGGAAAGAGGGAGGCATGAGATCTAGGAGATCCAACAAAAGAAAGAGTTGGAAGGATTTTTCCCAGTAGGATGATAAAGACAGATGTCAAAATACCAGCTAGGGAATAGCTAGAGAACAACCTATCCAAATGGAAGCAGATCAAAATACTTTGGAAAATGTTTCTTTAGAATGAAATTGATAGAATACTGTTTTATTTGATGTACTGAGAGGAGATTTACATAATGGATGAGGGTGGAAGGGCAAAAAAGATATGTAGAAAAGGAACAGAAAACACAGTGTATCTCAGAGCTCAGCTTCTCAATAGCATTTATTTAAGTGGAGAAGTAGGGAATCAAATCAGACAGTTTGACTCCAGAGACATTACACGATTGCATATCTGAATGCTGATGGAATCATGTTATAGAAAGATCAAATGATGTAGGAGAGAGGATTGCAGGGATATTTCATGGCCCTGTCTACTGCTAACAATGAATAAAATAAATATTTATAAATTATAACATATTTAATACAAATTCTATGAAGAGTGTTCCAAATTCTATGAAGAGTGTTCCAAGGAATAACATGTTTGAGAAGCAAAATAAATTCATAAATCTGCAATTTCAACTAATGATTCTGTGTAGAGCTGTTAGGAGCTTGGTAGAAGATCCAAATATTGCCCAGTAATGTTCCCTGGAATTTTCCAGTATTGAATATTTCCTATAAGCACAGTTCTTTATAAATATTTTTAAACCTAATATTTCTTATTTAATAAATAATTTTGGATATCCATAATAATAAGTAAAGAACACAAACAATGCTAGAAGCATTTTAAGAAAAGGGAAATTGGTCAGCCCATTGCCAGATAGGCCTTAAATCATTGAGGTGTAAAATATCGTCAGCTGGGGGCCTTCATAGTGTCTCAGACTCCTAGGTATATTCGTGTCATTAAAAAGCCAAAAACTTCTGAAAACAATCCTAATGAGCCAATGCCTATTACTTCTAAGAGCAATACAGAGTTTAATAGCATGTCAAAAGACAAGTTTTAAGGAAAAAGTTGTACCAGTAGATGGATTATCTACTAACATGATCTAAAAAATGAATTTTAGGGCAATTTTCTTTTTTTTTTAAATTTTATTGGGGAATTGTGTGAGGGGAACAGTGTTGGGGAATTGGGGAAGGGGACCAGCCAAGTTGTTGTTCTCCAATCTTAGTTGTGGAGGGCACCAGTCATCATCTGGCTGCCCATCGGCAGCTTGTGGCCTCTAAGCTCAAGGTGCTGTGTTCAATCATAGTTGTGGGTGGGTGTAGCCACCATCCCATGTGGGAGTCAAACCAGCAGCCTTGTTGTTAAGAGTGCACACTCTATCCACTGAGCCATCTGGGTGGCAGCTCAGCTCAAGGTGCTGAGTTCAGTCTTAGTTGCGGGTCGGCCGTAGCCCACCATCGAACAGGCAATCTTCTTGTTACACCAGCTGAGCCATCCTGCCACCTGTTGGCAGCTCAGCGACAACTCAGCTCAGGTGCAGTGTGACTGGCCTATGTGGGAATTGAATCGGCAGCCCTGTTGCTCAGAGCTTGCACTCTTAAGCCAACTCTTAACCAACTGAGCCACTTGGCCGGCCCTAGGGCAATTTTCTTAAATAAAGGACTTCGGTTGCCTAAAAGTTCATCATCAGTCTTGTCATTTATATATAACTACTATAATAGAAGACTTATCAAAAATTTGATGACCTTCACGAATTCAAATTTACAGAGAGATAAAGAGGACACTTGCATCCTGGTGGGTTAAATCTAGATATATGTACGAGGTGTGATCAAAATAAATGGTGAGTAATTAATAATGTTGTAAATATTTTGTAGGGTGTCAGGTGGTCACATGTCTTGCATCATGGATGGGGAAGAGGCTTGATCACTGCACTGTACACCTGAAGCTGATGTTGTATAATATTGTAGGTCAACTATAAGTGAATATATATATAGTCATGGGACATGGAATATAGTGTGGGAGTGGAGTCAAGGGATTTGTGATATGTATGATATTGGGGGGAAGTGGGGCGGTGGATTGGGGGAGGGGGGTTGTCACTTCGAGGGGTAAAATGTATAACTATGGCACTGTGTTGTATAGCTGAAACTAATTCTAAAAAATGTATTTCATAATAAAAAATAATTTAAAAAAAATAAAAATAAATGGTGAATGTTTAAATTTTAAAAAAATTATTACAGTAAAAGACACATGGCCATTAATCTCCCTCCAAGTAGTCCCCTTTGCTTCAACACACTTATCCCATCATTCTTGCCACTTTCTGAAGCAGTTCTGGAAGTCCTCTTTCATGAGTCAGCCTTTAGTTGTGCTGTTGTGGCTGCCTTGATGTCCTAAATTGATTCAAAACGTTTACCTTTCATGGTCTTTTTGACTTTGGGGAAGAGCCAGAAGTCTCATGGTGCCAGGTCCGGTGAAAAAGGTGAATGAGGATACACGGTAATGTTTTTATTTGACAGAAATTGCTGTACCAGAAGCGATGTGTGACATGGAGCCTTTCCGTTGTGATCACAAAATATGGTTCTCACGAGCAACTGCTAGGCTCACAGTCCATGCTGTTGTCTCTTCCTGCAAGTCAGGACTGACCCCTAAGAGACTTTCAGAACCCCAGGATCAACCTGGTGTTAACTGAGGCCTCCGCAGTCACCATGAAATGAGTGAAGAACAGAGCATGCAAGATCTTAAAATGCCTTTCAATATGCTCTTCGCTCAAACATCAGTCATCAATGCACCAAACAGTAAAGCACACAGAGTAATACAATAATTGGGTAAAATAGAGTAATGAACCAGTCCCAAAGTCAATAAGAGTCCTGGTAGAGTGAGGAAGGGTGGCTGGACTGGGAGGTGGGTCCGGCAGAGGTTTGGTCTGAGCAGAGCAGAGCAGAGTGGAGGGTTCTTGGAGCAGAGTGGCAGCATGGTCACCTCTCAGCTGAGACCTGCTCTTTGAGCTGCAAAAGTCCTCAGTTCTTATGCAGTTCTGAGTGCCTTCCTGACATCACCTTATCAGGACAGCCAGCTGGCAACCTGACACAATCATATCTTCAGTAGTAGACCTTCAGGGTGTAGCTGGTTACACCCAATTACCAGGGCAACCAGGAGGTGGCTCCCTGGGCGGTGTCTGCTAAGTTCTTTGCGCATGTCCAAAATGGAGTCACTCTTGCTCATTCAATATGGAGTCACTCTTACTCAGACAAAACTCATTCTAACAGCTTCCAGGGGCACTCTACCCGATGGTGAATGCTGCTTCTGAGTGCCATCCAATGGAAAGGCAAGGTCTTCAATATGGAAAGTGGCACATCAAACCTCAGTGAGTGACACGTTTCAACTTGTTCAGAGCAATCAGTCAGATGTGAGCTATGGTTGAGAGAAGGCGTTTTTTAAAGTGTGCTGTAAATCATGGATCATGAACAATGCATTAACATGAAATGGGCAGATGGTTTCATTCTCCATCTGACAACGGTCCCCGTCACACATCATTTCTGATATGGCAATTTCTATCAAACAAAAACATTACCGTGTGTCCTTATCCACCTTATTCACTGGATCTGGCACTGTGTGACTTCTGGCCCCTCCCCAAAGTCTAAATTACCATGAAAGGTAAATGTTTTGAATCGATTCTGCACATCAAGGCAGCCACGACAGCGCAACTAAAGACACTCATGAAAAAGGACTTCCAGAACTGCTTCAGAAAGTGGCAAGAATGATGGGATAAGTGTGTTCAAAGCAAGGGAGAGTATTTTGAAGGGGACTAATGGCAATGTGTCTTTTACTGTAATAAATTTTTTTAATTTAAACATTCACCCTATTGTTTGATCACACCTTGTACATACATTGTGTTAAGAGATTGCGGTAAAGCAGCACCTAACATACTTTTCCAAAAGAAGCTGGTGCTTGAGGTGAACCTTGAAGGAAGGCTAAGACTAAGCTAAGAGGACAGGGTGAGATTGGGTCCAAGCAAAGGGTACAGCATGTGCAAAGTCCCAAAAGCATGAAAGCGTGGCAGTGTCAAAAAATGAATGTGACAATAGTAAAGAATATGGATGAATAATGTGATGGGAGACGCATGTAAGACCAGCTCATGAAGGTCTTTTTATGTCATATAGTGACTTAGAATTTCGTCTTGAAAATACATCAAAAGTATTTTGAGAAGAATGATAACTCAGATGTAGATCTACAAAATGAAAGATGTGAAACAAGGACTTCCTACAGTCTCTTCATGACCCTACAAATAGTGAGGTCCTGAACCAGAGTAGGAGGATGAAGAGCTGGAAAGCGATCTGAGAGTGATCTCACAAGAGACATGGGAGGACTGCCGTGAAGTACTGAGTCTGGGTGAAAGTAGGTACGGTGATGCAATTAGCATCAGCTACGCCTCTAATGGGGATGGAGGAGAGGATAGGTTTGAGGTGTAGGGCGAGATGAGGTCAATTTTGAATATGTTAAGATTTGGTGTTTCTTACAAAACTTTCTGATGCTAGTAGATGACCTCAGCCCTCAAACCTTCATTAGCACTGGGAGGAAAAGAACTGCTGAAGCCTCCAAATTTCCAAAGTAAAACTGCTCTCAAAAAGGAAAGAAGAAAGAAAGAAAGAAAGAAAGAAAGGAAGGAAGGAAGGAAGGAAGGGAGGAAGAAAGAAAGAAAGAAGAAAAAGCTGCTTCCAGGGATTACTTAGTGATTAAGTAATTTCAGAATTCCTTTATCCAAATCCACTTAATTACACCCTTTAGTTCCTATCTAATTATTTTAGGCTTAATGCCAATATCACTTTGGTGAGGACTTGGTGATTTAGTTCATGTCTTAACCTGGTTTGTCTATTGCATAACTTAAAGCCAAATTATAATCACCCTCGTCTGAATCCTTCCCTAGCTGTTTTCTCTTTAAAACCAACTCTTGCTACTTGAGAAACAAAACATACCCTCTCCCTGATATCATAGAAATACACTCAGAAATATACCCAATGTATGGCATCATGTCCAATATCATGAACATGGTGGTCACCCGGTGTTTCTCAGGGATGGTGATAATACGTGTTCAAAGTAACTTCATTCTTCCTATAGGGAGTAAGACACTGACAGGATAGGACGAAATTGTGAAAGACTAAGTATCACGAATGGTTGGAATGGAGGTCCTGAACCATTTTGCAGAGAGATCCACTTTATAAGGTGTCCAAAGAGGAGAAAGATTGGCCAATGACTGTCTGTGGTGTATTTTGGTTTTCAAGTTTTGTGTGCATGTGTGTGTGTGTGTGTGTGTGTGTGTGCATGTGTGTGCAAGTGTGTGTGTGTGTGTGTGTGCGCGTGCGTGCATGCATGCATGTGTGCGTGTGTGCATGTGTGTGCAAGTGTATGTGTGCGTGCATGCATGTGTGCGTGCATGCGTGCATGTGTATGTGTGTGTGTGTGTGTGTAAAAGTGCTCTTGGGTAGGGGAAATAAGATGCTTCAGTGGGAGGTTGTACTGAGAAAGGAAATAGTAAACTAGTCTCTGACAGTCAAGGAGATGACTGCACCACAACCGTGTGCAAGGATCGGGAGGAGTGAGGACACAGATGAGTCAGGTGAGCTGGACAGTAATTAGATTTCACAGTCAGGTCATCAAACAGGAGTTCATATACAAAGAGCAATGACACAGTTCCTCAAATGATGACCTGTCAACCAGGGAGACTTAGTCATTCAGGTATTTCTGACTTTGGACATCCTCTCCTTCCCCTAGTCTAGGCCTCCTTCCCAATTCTCTTGGAACTTTGGAGACTTGGTATTTTTCCAAGTAAGATCAAAGAAAAGCAAGAAATATTCCAAGGTAAACCATGGAGAATGAAAAACACCGAATTCATGATAGTGACTTAATTCAACTGAGGTGTATGTGTGTTTTGAGGAGGCAGGAGGGGAGGAAAGGGTGAAGTTTTTAAGTCACTTTAACTATAAAGTTAATTTTCTATTTCTTTTTTTTTTTTAACTGGTTGTTAGGTGCAGTGGTGTTTGTTAGGTCAAGGTACCTGAAACTATGTCTATTATCATCTTTGTGGTTAATGCTTACGAGTTCAATTCATTTTTTTAGCAAATGTTCAAATCATACATCTATGAAGCTGGACCAACTTCTGTGACTCCATCCATGGGTGTAACTCTAGTTGCATCAAACTCCGGATTTGGAGATGGCCTTCCTGTTTTGTTAGTATTATGACATCATAGATGTTTGAATGATACATCAGGAAGAGAGATGATTGCTCTTATATGCTCAGTCAGCTCCGCTATCCATATGTAGCTGATAGGCTCCCTCAACCCTCCATCCTCACTAGTTCTGCCTCACCTCCTCTCTACCTTGGCCCCAGGATCATTGCACTTTTTATTTCCTACCCAACTGCAGTCACAGAAAGAGAAAAGATGAAAGCCATGTGTCATCTTGTTATAAAAGATATGAATAGCTCCAAGGCAGAAAGGAGACAAATGGTGAATGTAATTGTTAGACTTAGACCTGCAAATTATCTGTGTATTCCATGTTTCCTACTTAGGATTTTCTCCTAAGTAAAGGCTGCCTGGCATCAGACTGATGCATGGCAAGCTTGATGTCATAGTGCCTAAATTGAAATCGCTGGTCTGCCACCTTCTAGCTATGTGATCTTGGGAAAGTTATTTAACCTTCCTATAAAATTTGGGTACTAATAGTGCCTACCTTTTGAAGTGGAAATAAAGATTAAATGAAATGATGAATGAGTAAATGTTGGCAATTATTACGTGCATTGATTTTAAGTTTTCTTCCTGCCCTTTTGGGTATCCTGCTCCTTTGCATAGCTTAGATCCAGAAAATAGCAGTTTCCAGGCAAAAATCATATCTGATGAAAGTGGCCTCCATACCTGGAAGGAGATTCCTTCCTGAAAGCATTGAATTCTTCCCTACTCTCTTCATGTTGTTTTAACTACAGGTGCCAAAAATCTGCCATAGGAGGAGACAGGAGTTGTTAAACTGGTTGGGAGCTTGTTTTGTTTTTATTTATTAATATTTATCGCTACCTTCCATGAATAACTAAAAGAGACCAGAGACTTAAATGACAGTGAGAATGTTCCCTCCTTTGAGGCTGTCCAGTCACTTTTTCACCAGGACCTCTCGGGGGAGAAAATGATTTATTTCCCCCAGAAATAAATGAGGTCAAAAGGTCACTACCAAACTGTGGGGTAAGGTTGTGTCAGCTCCAGCATCTCTAGTCTTAGACATCTTCTTTAGCGGTCCTGAGTGGAATTGTTAGCCTTATCAGCTGCTAGGAAAAGGCTTGAGAATGACAGTGATTCTGAAAGACTAGGAAAACCATTAGCAAAACCGGCCACAGAGAATTTTAGCTTGGAGAATTCAGGGGAATACTTAGCTCCCAGAGGAAGACAGCAGCTCTAGATAGAAAAACAAGTTTCAAACAGACACATAGACAAGCATACTGCCCAGTGAACTGTGTTTCTTTATATGAGGATTTAAAAATACCTTTTGTCTACTCCCTCTCTGCCAACTCTCCTCTTCCAGTCTCAGCCCAAACCAGTCCCTCTTCCTCCCAGCCCTCCTTTTTATTTTTTTTAAGGGCTCTTTATTAGCTCTAAATGGGGGAAGGGATGGCAAGAGATGATTGGCTAAGTGAGAGCAGCGCCGCCCAGCCCATTCCCCTACCACGCCCTCCCTGGAGAAACAGCTGGAATGACAAGTAGGGGTGGAAGGCTGTGATTGGCTGAGTATCAGTGACAGGGTGGGGTGAGGCAGCACAGATGAAGCATTTACCTGTCCAGGTAAATCAGGAAGAGGTCAAAAGAAGAAAGCAGCAGGAGGCAGGGGGAGCAGTCCCTGTCTCATCTCTGCCCTTTGAAACATAAGGGTATTCCTTTCCTCTCTTCAGCCCCCACCCAGTAAAGGTGAGTTAATCGCTAACCCATTATTGCCTTCTGTATCAAACGGTGTGTGAGAGGAATGGGGACTTTGTGGAAAGTCAGAGCTGCAGGGTTGTGGGGAGCCCTGTACATTCCATCTAAGGGGCTTTTCTCTCTGTTCCTCAAATCTCAGAGTCTAGTCACGGATCCGAGTAGGTTGGAATGAAGTGTTTTTGTGAAGACCAGAGCTGGAATGCATTATTTTTCCATCTGCCTATTTAGGTTGGATAAGTAAACTGTGCAGAAAACAAGAAAAGAAAATAGGTTGGTTTTGGAAATTTCCACCTTTGAGCAATTAAAACTGAGTTGTGACTTTGAAAGAGAATAGTTGGAGTAGAAGTGAAAATGGGGGATCGCCCTCGAGATAAGAGTGGTTTTTCATTGTATTTCTAACTGGAAATCCTCCCATGGCTTTATATTGTCTATCTTTATTTAAATAAAGGGTGCAGTGTGTATGCTCAATAATGGCAGTATGATAATGGAGCAGTCTGTGGACAGGTGTGTAAGGTGTGAGCTCTATGAGGGGATCTGAGGTTTGGTTACATCGGGAAAACTCCAGCTCAGGCTACCAGCTCATCTCTGGAAAACTCACAGACAATCTAGTTGCACAGTCCAGTTTATTTGGACTCAACTCATTTCGTTTTCTGACTGTGCCTGTTAATAACATACAAACTGGAAAACAAAGCTATTTGGTTGCGCTGAGGCCTCACCCACATCAGTATTTCACAGCAGCATGTTGTCTCTGGTAGGAGTTCTGTGGGGCTCAGGCCAAAGTAGTGTGGCAGCGTCCACAGAGAGAAGCAGACCAGTGCAGTGGTTTTGTTTTATTTTCCTTCAGGTGTCCCAGTTGGCAGTATGTGTGGCAGGTTTACCTGCACAAGGAAGCTGGATGTAAAGTCAAGTCAGAATAAGAGTCAGCTCTCCATTACCCACCTTGGGGGTGTTAACACTCTGGTCCCTAGTTCCATCTCTTTTCCTCCTACTGCAGGAAAAAGGGAAGTGGGACGACCCCAGTGCCAGGCTCCCAGGGCCTAGTACACACAAGCCTTGGGTGAATATATTGGGTTTCCGGTCCTGTCAACAGGAGCTTTTAGGCTTTAGCTTAGCCCACGCAACAGAACCGGCCCACCAGATTCTGAGGGCTGACACAGGTGGGGAACTTGTCAACAATAAAGGTAACCTGCAGTGTCGAATAAAGCTCTTTTGTGCAGAGGACAGTTCTACCCACCCCTTTCCTCAAACCCACTGGGGAAGAGGGAGATTGTAGCATCGCCTTAACGCACACAGAAACCATGTGCTGATAGAGAGGGATACACACACAGTGCAACTTTTAGTCTTTCTGGTGCTTCTCTTAGGATATTCTCCAGCCTGAGGCACATTTCTGGGTAGTCAGCAAAAAGCAGAGACACCCGTCTAAGAGAAATCGGAAACCTCCTTGACTACTGGGGAGGGAGGACAAAGGTGGGGGGGGGGGCTCTTGGGAGGAGTCGATTTAGAAGGTAGAGAGAAACCGAACAGGAATAGGGCTGAAGCCTTCTCCCCACTCTCCCCTCTTCAGATGCGGAACTCCACATGCTATTTATTTACTCTCCTTCAAGGCTTGGCTGGTTTTAATGGAGTAGTTAATATTTAATGTGCCTTTGCATGGGTGGCCCTGACTATAGGCTATGCGCATTTCTGAACCCATTCCCTCCTCCCCTCCAGTCCCCCAAAAAGGTCAAGGATTAAAAGCACTAACCTCCCACCTGAGTGTTTTGCTTTTTTCCTCAGGCTTCTTATCAGTTTGAAATACCTCAGGTTCCCAAGGTTGCCCTGAAATAGTCCCCAAGTGTCAAGGTTGTAAAGTTGATGGAAGGAAATGCAGCATCCAAATCTGGCCAAACCGGTGAGGGAGGGTGGCAGTGGAGGAAGCAGAGAAGACTTCTTTATAGTTCAAACTCTTCAGGTCCGAAGAAAACGGGGTGTGGAGAAGGGCAAGCACTTGAGGGCTCCTTCAGCTTTGGTTGCAGATACAGGTTCCTCTCTGCAGTGGTGATTAGCGCCTGATGACAGGATCTTTAGTGGCATTTGGTGTCATTTCCTTATCTGGAAATATCTGTTGTTGGGGTAAAACCTGGCCTGGAAGCATAAAGCTGAACCAGATAACATACAGGGTTTAAAGTGTGAGTTAGAAGGAGAAGAGTGACCACAGGGCTTTTAATGTTTAGTCAGGGGTGGCCAATGACCCTTCCTTAGGTACCCTCGTGCACCTGGACAGCCTGATGTCCTCTGGAGGGCCCTGTCTGCAGTTACAGGTCATTCCTACTTCTCTTAGGGAGGGGAAGAGGAAACAGCTCCAGCTTTCTCATCTGTCAAATAAAGAAGATGTCACACCCTGCCTAAGTGGTCGGGTTATTTCGGAGATCTAAAGAGCATATCTGAAAGCACTTTGTAAGCCATAGCATGCTATGTGTTTTGAAGCAGTGTTATTCACATCGTTTCTATCTCCTTCAGCTGCTTCAGGCCACCCTTGCTTCTGAACCATGAATGTGATAGGCACCCTGGGAGGAAGGGCGGGCTGTATGAAGTCTGAAGTGCACTTGGAAGAACATGGGTAGTAATTTTCTCCGAAAGAAAGAGGCAGCATCCTCTCACTCATTCACGGAGAATATTATAGTAATTACAGTGAGTCACTTTTAATATTGACTGTCCCAATTTTACAAATAAGAAAACTGGAGCCAAAACCTAGACCCTTGGATCTACATGACTTCTTAAAAACAATGCCTTTGTCTTTTCAAGTTTTGTACTCCCCATGCCCATTTGGTGCTTATAAATGTTAGTTTAATGGAAAACATTGTCCAAATTCCGTTGGGCCATATAGTCTTTGGGAAATAAACTGTTTAAGAAAGGGCTTACAGTAATAGGGGAGATGCCAAAAAAGAGGCTTTCCAATAGCTCAACTCAGCAGACACTAGAACGGACGAGAAGCTTATTCGTCTGGCATTTTTTGAGTGCCTTCTGTGTGTGTAGGCCTATGAGAGATGGATCCCATTTGCTGTAATGGCCTCAAGCTCACAGAATGTTAGGAACGAGTTAGTACCCTCTGAACCTAGACAGTCATCAATGGTGTGGATAGTTGAGATGACTGAACTTAACCCACGTGACTTCTCGTGTTTGTTTCTTTGAGGTTCTGGATATTGGGGAAATAACCCCATGAAGGAACCTGAAGAGCTATCTTACCCAACGAAAATTTTTCACTGGGCTTCTTTGGCATCTCTGTCCCTACGGGTTCCCTCTCTATCTCCTGAGAGGCTCTGGACCCTCACAAACTACATGTGTCATTAAAGGATCTTCCTTCTTCTTCGTTCCCCATTTCCTGCCCTTCCCTACCTGTCCCACCTGAGGGCCTCCTCCCAAGTAGGAAGGGAGCTCTGTGTGGCCTTTTGCTTGTCAGCTCTACGGAATTAGCAGGTTTACTCACCCAGCACAGCCCACACCTGACTTTGGCACGGGAAGCAATTATTGGCAAAGGGACAACCTGCCCTGGAATCCAAACCCCAAGTCCCAAGATCTCAAATAGAATACATTTTGTAAGACATTTTACCTAGTATTGGGAGGGTAAATAAAAATGGTAGAAAATATAGTACGGTGTCATGGGGAAAATATAGATTTAGAATCAGACTGTAGTCTATATTCTATATTCTACCTCTCCTCTAACTCTCTCTTTGGCCTGTCTTTTAATCTTAATGCTTTTAGAATTTCATTTTCACATAGGAGAGTCCCCCTCACCTCTCCAACTCTGCCGGAATGTTTTCCATACAAATGGGCATATGAAAATCCTTGGGCTTTTCAGAAAGAAGACAATCCTGCCTTCCTTTGCTATTACTATTGGCACAATGAACTTGAAACTTCTTTCCCTAGGAATTGGAGTTGGGAGGAAGCTACATAGGACATTTCTTTTGTTTGTTTGACACAGGTTAGGGAACCTCATTGGGATTAAGTGCAACAACAGAGGGGGGTGATGCACAAGATGGAAACGGGGTTTGTGTCGACCACTGGAGGTGCCATGCCTGTGTCTCCCAGGCTGGGGAGATAATACTGGCTGTGGTGGTGGCTGTTGTGATGATGTTGGTGATGCTGACTATGATAACAGCTATCAGTTACTGGGCCATGCACTGCATAAGTGTTTACATGGAGTATTTTGTTATACCTTCCAAACAACCCTAAAGTATAAACTATTAAGGGCCCTGTTGCTTCTCTTAAGCCTTTAGTCTCCCGTTCAACCTGAACCCTTGTTTTCCAAACTCTTGTTTCCTTTACCTCAATGTATTTTTATCCTAGATGGATTTTGTCTCTCTTATTATAAGAACCGTAATAGTTATTCATTAAGTGTTTGAGTATTTACTACCAGCTAAACTGTGCTAACTGTTCTCATTTCATCCTTCCATTTACCCTATTTAATGAGGAAAAACAAACTCAAAGGGTAATTTGCCTCAAGTCGCGTAACTGCAAACAGCTAAACTGTGATTCACACTCAGATCCAACTACCTCCAGAATCCAAGCTATTAACCCCTGTAATATTTATTGTTTATAGTAGTGAAAATGTAGGTTAAGCTCCCTAGTTCAGAGAAAAAAAAGTGGTTAAAGCAAGTGATGGAATTTCCTTTCTGACTTGACTGCTTCCCCGCCTCCTGAGTCCGTCCTTCTGTGTGTATGTGAGCCAGCTTATGTGTCCTTCCATGCAGGCTGGGCGGTTTGGGTTTAGGTAATGGCTGTCCACGGCCCCTTCCAGCTCTTTGCTTGCTTGGTGTCCCTGCCGCCATGCTGCTCCAGGGCCTGGGCAGAGCCTTGCCGGAGTCCGGGCTCGGCTCACACGTGGCTTTGATTCTTCTCTTTTCAGGCCCAGCTTGGGACATTCTTCGCTTCCCCTCGCTTCCCCTCTGGGAGCATCTTTCACCGTCCCTGCACCTTACTTCTGGCAATGCCCGAGAGGGAGCTGTGGCCAGCGGGGCCTGGCTCAGAACCCGTGACCCGCGTCAGCAGCTGTGACAGCATGATGAGCACCACCTCCACCCGCTCTGGATCTGTACGTACTCTCTGTCCTGCCACCTGGCCCGCTCTCTGCACACCTGCCCTGCCCTGCCCTGCCCTGCCCACCACCATCCTTGCTCGCTGCTCCATTTCTTGCCTCTTCCTCATCAGGGAGTGAATCATACCGCTTGATGCTTTCTGCCTGAGTCACCCATGATTCTATAGAGAATGAGGTGGGGCAACCCCAGAAAGCCACAGGACAAATAAGACTTTTTTTCCAGTTTTCATGGAGTTTAGGGGGCTGAGATGAGGTGAGAGAGCAGGCTGGTTATCTGAGGTCATGATGAAAACTAAAACGTAGATAGATCCTTGTAGCAAGTGGATTCCTAAAGTTCTCTGCAATGAGCAGCAGTACTTCAGTCTTCACAAAGATCGAAGACAGCAGAGTAATTAACAGCCTGGGTTCTGGAGCCAAACAGATCTGGGTTCCCCACTTACAAGCTGTGTGACCTTGGGCAAATTACTTAATTTCTCTAAATCTCAGTGGCCTCAGTTTTAAGATGGGGATAATATTAACACTGAATTCATAGGGTTCTTGAGGGTGGGGGAGTAAATGAGATGCATATAAAGCACTTAGCACATGTCTCCATGTAGAAAACAAATAGCCCATCTATAAGCAGAGACTGAGAACCTTCCAAACTCACTGTGTTTATTTGTGAGTGACATGTAATAAATTGTCATTTTTCTGGGCATGGGTTTAAATCTTAATTGTTGTAAGGCTGGTGTGAAAGAGTAAACCTGCCCTATGCCCAGATGTAAGCCTTCCTTTCTTGTTGGTACTCGTCACATACATAATAACACTTGAGAATTTATGCTTTATGGCTTATATCCTATAGAGGTATTTGAAATTTTAAGGAATATAAGGGCCTCTACTGAATGTCAAGGATGTTTACTATAGTCAATGAGTTTTGATATGTAAAAACAGCGCGCGCGCGCGCACACACACACACACACACACACACCCCCCAAAGTTCAGGCATCTCTGTGTAATTTCTCTGACCCGAGATGACGGGACCACAGAGAATTCATTCTGTTTCTGTTAGGCTCAGGCCAACATGAATAGTTACATACCACAGGACACAGACTGTGACCGGGATTAAAGGTTTTCAAAGAGAATCATCCACAAAGGAGAAATTCAGAGCTGGCTTACCTTTGGCAAGGCTATTTTAGGTAGAAGAGGGCACTAAAGAAGATCTTTGTTCAGAGAACCCCTGGAGTCAGCTTCAGGGCTTCCAAGGGCTATAGTTGAGGCTTCCCTTTAAATGTAGGCCTCAACTGACAGGTGGCCCTTTAAGGAACCTGGGGAACTGGAAGGGTTATTCCAACAAAATCTTTCCTGGCCATCTGAGTGAATCTGAAGAATATACAACTCTGAAGTGTCTCAAATATTAGGAAGAGGGGTAGATATTCCATGAAGGGACTCGGACCAAATTTCTCATGTTCCCATTTGCTTTTTTTGGTTTTCCCTTCAACCTTCTTGTTTGGAGAACAACTGTTCCATGGATCTTCCTCGCCTTGTAGAATGTGGGCAGAACCCATCTTAAATGACCATAGCATTTTCTTCCCGATATTCCTAGGGGCTTTGTCGTAATGAAAATTATTTATTTAATATCTACTTAAAATTTAATACTAAATTGCTTTCTCCTCCCCCATACCGATCCAGTTTCTTCACCCTCCCCCCTTAAGTTAATATTTGCTCAAGCGGTGCACAATGATTTGAACGTTAGCCAGAGACAAATACCATAAAGAAAGTAAATACACAAGGGAAAAAATTCTGTATGGAATGCATTTCAGACTCAATTATAAATCATTTAGTAAATTTACCTCTCGCTAATCATGCCCCTGTTCCCACTGGCCTGGCAGCCAGTAGTTGGCTGTATTTCCTGTTTGTCTTCATATTGTCCTTGACACGACAGATCAAGTATGCAGAAGTACTTTGGACATTTAAAAGCATACCGTTCAAGTTGAAAGTCAAATCATTATGTTGCCCATATAATTTAAAGCTCAATCAGAGACACACGAAGTGAAATACTTGACCCAGGTCACACAGAGAAGTTGGAATTAGAGCCTGGGATGGCTTCTGATCTCCTCAGCATTTCATCCAGGATGACGCAAAAGAAAGGCCACTTGCCACTTGCCTGCCCAGCTACCAGAGCTGGATGCTCGTGGGACAGCAGCAGCCTAGCAGTCTCTGGCCTCCCTAGTGTCTGCAGTTTCAGGAAGCAACTCCAGCAGGTTTGCAGAGTAGCATCATGGAAATGTTTCCAGCTCTTCAGCATTCCTTCCCTAACACAGGGTGGTTCTCAAGCCCCACCAGTTTCTGGGAGCAACCTCTCACAGCTTCCTTCCTCCTCTCCTCGCTCCAGAGTGACAGCAGCTACGACTTCCTGTCTGCTGAAGAGAAGGAGTGTCTGCTCTTCCTGGAGGAGACCATTGGCTCATTGGACACTGAGGCTGACAGCGGACTGTCCACTGACGAGTCTGAGCAAGCCACAACCCCCCAAAGTCCCCGTGCATTGCCCATAACCCAGCCTGCTCCCCAGGGTAAGAGGGGCTGTCTGGGGTAGAATCTCTAATGAAACCCAGAAAATCTGTACATCCTTCTGGCCACTTTTCACCTTGTTTGCTCTTTAAGAGTCACAGACAGAAGAAGGGATGAGTGTACTCCTCTCTACTCTCCTAGCTAGAATAAAACCTTGTCCCTGTAGGCAAGGAGAGACTACTGACAAGCCAGCTTCCTATGTCTTCCTATGAAGTATCAGAGGCCTGGGAGAGAAAGGGGTTTGGCCAGCTCCCATCTTCTTATGAAAAAATTCTAATAGATACATCCATAGAGGTGAAGGATGGGTGGGTGATTGGCTCTGGAGAGACTGAGTCAGTCTGGGGAGCTAATCAGGAAGACCCAGAGGCTGAGGCTGCAGGAGATAAGGAGAGGGAAGGGCTCCTTTAACTTGAGTGGGTGGCACCTCAAGGCCCTTGTGAGAGAGTGTGGAGAGCCAGTGGTGCTGAGACTCAGTAAAAGGGGAACAGGATGGCACATGAGTGTGGCCGTGAGTGAGTGCAGGGTCCTATACCCCAGGGTGAGGAGAGCATTTTACCCCTGAGGACAATTCCACTGGTATCAGGGCTGGCTGTAATCATTTATTCACTCATTTATCAAATATTTAGTGACAATGTGTTAGACCCTTCCTGGAGCTAGAGCAGTAAATAGCGACATGGACCTTCACTGCCACCTAAGACTGATTCCCTGGCCCAGTGGGACTGATGCACCTGATTAGATCGCTAGGAAGAAAGAGCCCATGCCCTTCTCTGGTGTGGGGACAGCTGTGGCCATTACAGAATCATCCAGGTACTTATAGGAAGTAAAGGTGGAAGAAGGCGGAAGCCAGGTCAAGTCAAAAGCAAATCACCTGTTCATGCTTTGGTATTCAGTGCTTCCACTGGACTCAGTTACCTGGGAGCCCCAAGATAGTGAAAAGAACTGTCCGGAATCTCTCCCCAACCCTGGTGCATCTGTATAGGGTTAGAAAGAGCCTGAGTCAAGAATATGGAGCTATCTAGAGCTGCCCTTTCCCCAACCGTTGTGAAAACTTAATCCTTGGTTGAAGGGAATTGGCTGGTATTAACCTGTTAGTCTAAAACAGC
>NW_017732176.1:424784-431520 GCF_001890085.2 Hipposideros armiger | reverse complement strand
CAATGGCGTAGGCTGCAGCCCCTGTGGCAGTGGGTTGCCATGGGCTACCGTGTGTAGCCAGCAGCCAGCGTGAGCGGCCAGCAGCCGCCGTGAGCGGCCGTCCAGAAGCCTGCGACTGATCTGCCTTGCTTGGGAAGAGCCCAATGATGGTGCCAATTTGGGCCAGTGAAGCAACGTCCTTCACAACTAGACTGAAGAACAAAAGGACAGCAACTTGTCTGTTCCCCTTCCCCCAATTCCCCAATAAAACTCTTTAAAAAAAATTGAGTTAAAAAAAATAAAACTGATAACAGGAATGAATCCTGTAGAGGCAACAATTGTACTTACCTATTTCATTGTAATGCGAATAGAATCAAATAGGATAAATGCATATAAAAAACACTTAGCACATTACTTAATAAATAAAATCAGTTAATATTATTATCATATACATACGTAATTCATATGCCACACGGCCCCCCTTGAGGACTGGATTAATCTTAGCGTACACATAAATTCCTTAGCCTGATCCAGTCAAAAGCCCTCCTCTAATTTCCAGAACCTTCTGCAGCCAACCTCCTCACAACCCGCCTGTGTTCAATATCTGTATGTGCTGCTTCGGGACTCCCCACATCTGCCCGCGCCACATTACTGTCACTGTCTCCACTCCTATCAGTCCAGACTCAAAGCCCAGGCCTTAAATGATTCCCATGGGAAATCAAGTGACTTTAAGCATTTTGTTATTTTCTGAGTTTTTAACTGAAGATGGGGGGAAGAGACGCCAAGGGACCTAACACAATGCACACAGCCTGCTAGCACCTCCCATGCCACCCTTCCTTCCCTCTTCTTCCCTCCTGGTGTGTTAGAGCACACCCAGGACATTCTTCTAGCTTCCACCCACACTCAAGGCCCCTGTTGATCTGAGCATCTGTGACAAGAGACTTCTCAAAGGCTTTCTCATCCGTGAACAGGAGTGGCTCACTAAAATAAGACAACCGTGTTCTCTACCTCCTTACCTTCAGGCCTGAAAGCGGAGAGAAGGGTACAACACAACATGACTTTGGGCGTCTATGCCTCCACCTCACACCAACTCACACCGACCCCACTACACTCTCCCCACGGCGTTCGGCAGGGCTCCCTTTGGGTTGCTTCCTATCTGCCCAGTTGTCTGGATGTGGGGAGAGGTGGAACCTCCTCTCCCAGTGAGTCTCCCACCCTAGTCCTTCAAGTGGGAGCTCCTCTGTATTAGTCAAGGCCCCAGGTAGGTCTGGTGGGCTGTGGGAATATCGTTTAGTTGAAGTTAGTTCAAACATGGCATCATTATCATTTTAGAATGACTCGGAATCAGGCACATTTCTACTCCCAATCTTCTGCCACCCTACCTCCACATTGAGAAGCAGGGACCACTCCGTGCCGCTAACTTCACCCACCATTGGGAAAGCACGTCCTCTGGTCGGTGCCCTGCTCTGAGCAGCCAGACTCCTGCAAGAAGAGGTTGGGAAGATGACCGAGCTTTTGTTTATTTTCTTCTGCATGAGACAGGAATTGGAGTTTTTAATAAGAAATATATATTGGTCTTCAACCCCATTTCTGGCACTGAGCTCCTAAAACCCTTGGGGTTTCCTATAAGGAGAGGGATAAAGGTGTGTTTTATTATGTCAGTGAGTGACTTTTAGAAAGCCCCAAGGTAATCAAAGGATGGGGGCTGATCACCTGAGGACTTCAGCCCCACTCACCCACCCATTCCACCTCTGGGGAGAGTAGAGGGTCTGGAGACTGAGTTCAATTGCCAAGGGCCAACGGCTTAATCAATCATTCCTGAGTAATAAAGCCTCCATAAAAACCCAAAAGGACAGAATGCAGAGAGCTTCCAGGTTGGTGAACACTTCTGGCCCCAGACTCCATAGGGACAGAAGCTCATTTGTTCCAGACCTTGTCCTATGTATCTGTTCATTTGGCTGTTAATTAATGTCCTCTAATATCTTTTATAATAAACTGGTAATCCAGTGAGTAAACTAGTTTCCTGAGTCCTGTAAGCAATTCTTGCAAATTGCTGGTATCCAATGAGGTGGGGGTGGAAGCCTCTGATTTATAACCAGTCAGTCAGAAGCACAGGTAACAACCTGGACTTGCACCTGAAGGGGGAGAGAGGACAGTCTTGTGGGCCAGAACCCTCAACCTGTGGGATCTGATGCTATCTCCAGGTAGATAGTGTTGGCATTGATTTGAATTGCAGGACACCCAGCTGGTATTGAGGATCGCTCGGTGGTGTTGGGAACCCCATACACACTGCAATTGGGTGGAGAATCCGACTTTCCATGCTGCTGCACTCTCATTTCCTGAAGACCAGGGCAAAATTCACAGCTTGAGAAATTTCTCTTTAGACCTCCCTTCTGTGCTTTACGCCTCAGTTGCCTACTCCATCTCCGCTTCGAACTCAACATGTCCAAACACAGACCCATGTGGGGAATCCATCCCCCCACCCAAAAAAGGTGACCCCTTTGCAGAGTTCTATATCTCAGTGAGCAACACTAGCTTCCATTCAATGAGCAAAGTCAGAAACCAAAACACCGTCCACGACACTGTCCTCAGTAATCAGTTACAAATCATGGCAACACCATCTCCAAACATCCTTCAAACTGGTTTTCTTTTCTTTTTTTCTGCTACTACTGCAGCCACACCGGCGCCCCATCATTTCTCTCCTGAACCATAGCAGCAGCTTACTAAGTGTTCTCGTTACATCCACCCAAGCCCTCCTTCAACCCCTCTCCACCCAACTACCAGAATTATCTTTTCATCTTTCGTGGAAGAAAAAGAGGCCCTAAGACAATACACACATATCTGCACATTTGTGCAAAAGTACAGAAAGGGTAAACCAAAAACTCAAGTGATTGATTACCGACAGAGGGTGAGTAAAAAACTGCAAAGAAAGGGGGGATGGAAATAGGGTCGAAGGGGGAGGGTGGCATTTCTCTGAACATACCTTTTTGTATAGTTCAGATTTTAGAGCCATGGTAATGTTTCACGTGCNTGCCTCCCTTCAGGCAGCACTGTACATCCACACCGTATCCCAAGGATCAGTAGTCACTCTCCAGGGCTCAACCCTCAGGCCCTCCAATATCCTAAAGTATGTTCTGAAACATCAGAGATTAAATGTTGTTCATGTCATATTTTGTGTTGTGGCTTTTTATTTTATCTTTGGAAAGAAGCAATACAGTAACCCATTATTAACCCTAAATTCCCTGACCAAGTTGTGCAACTTGAGAAAATGCCAAAAGAAGGTAATATGAGTGGGTAGTGTGGTCTTGCGAATACAAGTTTGGAGATCTGACATGACTAGGCCCATGCTGCCCCTGAGGAAATAAATGTTATTCATGGCTATGACCTCATTGGAGTCCAGGATCCCCAGATGTAAGGGGAAGATAAAGAGAACCGTTGTCAGAAAGGTACCTTTTAGGTCGGTCGAGCGTTTCTGGACTGTGTCCTTAGGGACCCAGCACCGTCAAAGCTCGGTATTTCTGAATATGATGAAAAGGTTAAGGTAGGAACAAGTGGCTTGCCCCACCCTGGTATGGTATGTGGGGTGTAGGTGTAACAGTTTCTGTGTATACTCTCACACACACACCCAAAAGCCTGGTGCCTTATTTCTGGCCCTGGGCGATAACCTTGTCTGTCGCAGCTGACAGGGACTCCCGCAACTGGCCAAGCCACATCTTATTACAGACTCCCCAAAAGAAAGAAGGTCCCCTCCTGGAGGACTGAGTGGACACAATTGAGCTGTGTCATGTGTGTATTTCAGCACACAACCTGAGGTACAATCACTTTATTTTTTAATTGCCCTGGTAAATAGGGAAACTTGGGGCTAGCTATAAAGTAAGAGTTGGTAAGAATCTAGGGCCCTGACATCAGTATAAGGCTGACCAACACAGGTTGTGGTCAGGAGTATTTCCTGTTAAATCCCCACTCCCTGATAAAGGGAATTTCTCTCCTGACAAAACAGCGTTACGTACAGCCAGCCTCCCCACTTGGCATCCTTATCCTAGCAGCCCACCCGTTTCCCCCATTCTCTTAATTTGAGAGAGTCCCCTCCCTTGTTAATTAAAGATACCATGCTTCCCATGTCCTTGTCCTTCCAAGAACATGTTTCTCTCTAAGGACAATCTTTGGGATTCAAGAATAGAATCCTAAGTCCAAATCCCGTTGTCCTCATTTTGAAGATAGGCAAAGCGATCCCAGTGAGGACATCCGCCATCCTGCAGGTGATGTTAGACCCACCTGTGCAATTTTATCTCCCTCCTGTATCCATATAGCATTGTTCTTCGTTTAGCATGAACAGATTGGGTGGGAGGTGAGAGTGGCATCAGGGTTGTTTATCCCTTTTTGGAGGATTTTGGGTGGAAGTGTGTAAAGGCCAGTCATTTGATTTTAAAACCAAAGTGACAGCTCTACTTCCATTTGGCCTTGTATCTCTGCTTTACCCTTCTATAGTCTTGCTGCCACTGGGATCCAACCATCCACCAAATACAAGAGCTGGCCTCTCCTCAGCCTGGCTGTGCCCTCAGATATGGGGTCTGTGCCTTCAGATAAGTTGGCAACTGCTCCCGTGAATCACCACTCAGGTGCTACTCTGGGAGCTCTGCACTGTGACTCAGTGGGGCAGGCCTACGCGCCATCCTACACAGAGGTCAGGGGATGGGCCCAGGCACGTCTTAGGAGCCTCCCTTCACAGTGGGAAGTGTGGTCTGGCAGAGGCCACCCTATAACCTGGGGACGGGCAGGTGTGCAGAAGTTGGTGTTTATTCTATGGAAGGAAGGGCAAGTGAAAGCCTAGAGAGCAGGCCCTGGTTGATATTATGAGCTCAAGCTAGATGTGAAGATTTCAGAGTCTACAATATGTGTAAGTATATGAGATGAATCACTCCATCCTTTGGCCCATGATCATACGTGTAGAAAGAAAAGGATCATACCATCAGAATGCGAAGGCATAGGCTCATAGACTAGAGGAGGCAGAAACCTGGAAGATGGACAGAATCTAAGGAGGAATACACAGCAAATGATTCCAAGTCTTTTCCCCGTGTGAGTAACTGGAGTATATAGATCTGGGCGCAGTTCAGCCTCTATCACTTACCAATCAGGGAACCCTGGAACTGTCTGAACCTCAGAGTTCTCATCTGTAACATGGGGACAGTACCATCCTTTCAAGATTGTATGGAGGAATAAGTAGTATAAACTATGTAAAGCTCAGTGCTTGACACACCAGGGATACTCCATAAATGATAGTATTGTCTTCCGAGCCTTATTCCTTCCCTCTCCAGGGGAGCAAATGTAGAAAGGGTTGGAAGCTAAGAGGTCACACGACCCAGCTTTGACAGTAAATGAGAGAGATCTTGCTGGGAGTAAAAGTCCAAAGTAACAACTTGGCTTTGGCACACCCTCCAGGTGACTCAACTTCAGCCAAACCATGATTCCTAGAATTTGAAAAGAAAGGAATTGGCATGGACATGGTGTCTGTGTCTCAGTGAAGGCTAAACAAGCTGTCTCTAACTTTATCCCCAAACCTGGCTTTCCCTTTATCATCAATGTCTTGCTCCCCATGACTACACAGTTAGCTTCTTTTTTGCTTCCTTTCACTTTCTTTTGCTGTGTGGTTCAAAGAACTATATGCTTTGCAATAGTCATTTTTTAAATGGAGGAAAATAATAAACTTACATCATAGGAGGGAACTCTGGCTAAAATCAGGAAGAGCTGAGGCTAGAAACGGTTTCAAGATTTCTGGGGCAGTTTTAAAAAATAAGGTAGGCATCTTTTAGGAATCAATCAGGCATTAGTTAGCAGGAGGCGGGAAGGTAAATTGGATGACCTCTCCAAATCTCTTCTGATAAAAGAGCCCTGTGATTCACCGGAGTCATTACCATCATTGCCATCACCACCATCACCACCACCATCATCGTTGGCTTATCATGCAAGTGAGGTGAGAGCAGGCAATGTTCTCATTCCAGGCCGTCGTTCCCTCTTGCTCATGGCCTGTCTGGATGGTTGTTCTTATTCACCACTTGCCATGTATCCAGAGTTCAAAACAATCTGAAGCCGGGTGGAATCCTGGCAAAACTCTGGACCTTCCGTGAGTCACTTCATCCCACTCAGGAAATGAGGGACTTGGACGGGCCTGTATCCTAGATCCATGCCAGCCCTGAAATGTATATTTCAATAAGACCAAACCATTTAATTAGGAAGACCACCCTGCCAAAAAGAATCACGATATAGTCTAAAGTAAAAGACACCTCATAGAACCTCAGAACTGGAATGAAACTTTTAGGTTATCTAATTCAACCTCCCACCTAAAGAGGAATGATAACTATAAGTGGATATAGATATAGTAAGAAGGGTGAATGGATGAGTGGGGGATGGGTAAAAGGACGGATGGATGGGAGATGGGAGATGGGAAGGAGAGGAGATTAAGAACATACAGTGGCCAAGAACGCAGGCTTAAGAGTCAGGCTGCCAGGCTCCCTGCACCTCAGTTTCCTTTTCAGTTGATTTCTTTTTGATTCCTTTAACTTCCTTTAATGTGTGCTGCCCTACAGTTATTTAGTTTAAAAATTGAGTTAAGGGCCGGCCGAGTGGCGCATTGGTTAAGAGCTGGCTTGGGATGCCAGAGGGCCCGGTTCGGATCCCACATATGAGGGCCAGTGGCACTGCCCTCCACAGCTAAGATGCTGAACAACAGCTCGACCTGGAGCTGGGCTGCCGTGAGTCG
>NW_017732176.1:415386-418544 GCF_001890085.2 Hipposideros armiger | reverse complement strand
CGGCATTAGGAAGGTTGAGAACCGCTGGTCTAAAAGATATCCAGACAAGAGTGCTGCCCCTTTAAGACCAAAGAAACAACAAAAACAAAACCCAACCATGCAAATTAGAGATCAGAGTTCAGGAAGTATTTGCTTTCCCATGCAGCAGAGTTCTCACCTCTGTCCTCTCTTCTTTGCCTGTTTTCCTGGACCCTCACAGGACATCCAGAGGGGAAGACTCTTCAGCAAGGCCTAGTACCACGGAGAACAACCCAGTCCAGCTCACCCCGTCTGCCTGAACCTCAAGGCTTGGGCCTCAGATCAGGCTCCTACAGCCTCCCCAGAAATATCCATATCGGCAGGAACCAGAACCTCAGGAAAAGCACCCCCCAGGCTAATAGCCACCTTCCAGGGGAACCTGAGGGGCTCATTCCAGATCCTAAGACAGAGCGAGTCAGTCAGAGAAGTGAGCCCGGCCAGCCTCCTGCCGAGCCCTGGGAGGCTGCCCTTGACTTGGAAGCACTCATCCCCCCGCCAGAGGCTTTCCGGGACACCCAGCCTGAACAGTGTGGGGAAGACAGCCTGCCCGAAAGGCCAGAGGAGCAGAGCCCCACACCCCAGCTCCACACGTCACTCAGCCCCCAGAAGAAAGCGGAGACTTCTTCAGAGGCCATGTCCCAAAAAGCCAATGAGAAAGGCTCGATCGGGGCACCACGACAACCCCGGCCTGCTCCTGCCATACCGTCTCAGAATTCAAGAGCTGCAGATGCCCCCAACCCATCAGGGGAGAATCCAGATGTCCACCTGGCTCCCCTCACAGCACCTAAGCCCCGGAAGCTGCCACCTAATATTGTTCTGAAGAGCAGCCGAAGCAGTTTCCACAGTGTGCCCCAAAACTGGCTGTCGCGTCATCCTGAGGCTGCTCCTAGAGATTCCAGTGTGGCCTCCTCTTTACTGCAGGAGCAGAGGAAAGCACGCAAAGAAGCACTAGAGAAGCTGGGGCTACCCCAGGACCAAGATGAGCCCAGACCCCACTTAAGTAAGCCCACCAGTTCCATCAGACTCAAGGAGACTCGTGCTCAGGGGCCCTTCCCAGCCCCAGCTCAGCCTGCAGTTCTAACTCAGGTCTCAACCGCGGGGCCTGCGGCAGGCAAGGCTTCAGCTCCTGCTCCAACCCGGGGACCTTTTCCAGTGAATATTCCGACTTTCGCTTCAACGCCAGCTCTAGTTCAGGGGTCTTCTTCTCCAGGCAAGGTTTTGATTCCTACCCAGGAACCCACTCCAGGGAAGGTTCCAGCTGCCAAATCCATGCCGATTCCCATCCCTAAGGCCCATGGGGGAAGTAGTCCCCTGACTCAGCCAAAGCCAAACTCAAGGCTGACTCTCCAGGAGAAAAACACCCCTGGCCTAAGACAGATGAACTTTAAGTCCAATACTCTGGAGCGTTCAGGTGTGGGTCTGAGCAGCTACTTCTCAGCTGAGAAAGATCCCAGACCCCAAAACAGCACCTCTCTGGGAAAAGACTTCTTCTTGGACAACATCTCACCCAGTGTTTTGCGTAATTCCCGGCCCCGCACTGCCTCCTTGGGCACAGGGAAGGACTTTGCAGGTATCCAGGTGGGCAAATTGGCTGACCTGGAGCAGGCGCAGAGCTCCAAACGTTTGTCCTTCCAAGGACAGAGCCGCGACAAGCTGCCGCGACCCGCCTGTGTCAGTGTCAAGATCTCCCCAAAAGGCATCCCTGATGAGCACAGAAGGGAGGCTCTGAAGAAGCTGGGACTGTTGAAGGAGTAGAGTCATCACTGGCCATCAGCGCTGCCCTCACAACCCCTGCCCGCCTTACAAGAAGAGACTCAGGGCTCCACAAAGGAGCCCTTCCCACCTCACAACCCAGGGGCTGGACATGGGTGGCTTCTCTCCGATGCTGTCTTCTCTCTGAGGTGAAGGGGAGGGCGGGATTAGAGTCCAAGTGTATGCTCCTGTTCAGGGTGGTTGTTCCCATGAGATCCTGCACGAATCGTCCAGAAGATGATTTCCACAAGACTGTGTGTGCGCGTGTGTGTGCGCGTGTGTGTGCGCGTGTGTGTGCGCGTGTGTGTGCGCGTGTGTGTGTGTGTATTATAGGTTGTATATTATCACTGAAGCTATTTATACTATACAAGGAGTCCTTGCTCATGCTGGAGATTTTCACGCATCGGGTAGAGTTCAGCCTAGCCAGACCTGAGTGGAGAGGGATGGCTAAGCCTGAGGAAAAAAACGTCAAATGAGACAATGGATGTGTCAGTGTGACCTTAGGCAAGTGCAGCATCACAGGAAATGTGGGGCTCCCAGAATCCTGGCCATCGGTGGATACTGGTGCACGCCTCGCTGGATTCCTCTTGCCATTCTGGCCTTCTGGACAGGGGCCTGAGGCCAAGAGGAGTTGGTTTCCTATCTCTTCACCTGCTGCCTTCTCACTGTCCCCCATCCCAACAATAGGACACATTCCTGTAACTAAAAACTCTTGGTTGACTGAGAGGAGCAGGGCTTGTTGGTCTGAGAAGGCAAGATAGGTGACCACATAGCACACCTCCACTAGGATTTATCAAGTCCTTGTCCATGGGCTTGATACATTCAATAGCAAATGGTGCAGTGGTCCCTGATTCCCTGATTCCTATCCTTCCTGTTCCTTGTCTCAGTCTGCACATGACTGACCCCAGGGCTGAGCCTACCCTGAGATGGGAGCCTGAGCCTAGAGGCTTTGTAAGTATTGAAGAACTGTTTCAGGCCTTGTTCACACTATTGCAAGTAGTTTTTAACTTCCTCAGTGCCTATGGAAAATGAACCCAATACATTCTCTGCTAGTTATTTATAGAATATCGGAGCTGTGAGGGGCCTTAGAGATGCTCTAATATTACCAAACATGTTGGGGAAGGGAAGTGACTTCTACAGGGTCCCTGCTACTTAGTAACAGAGCTGGGACCAGAGCTGGGCTTCTGATCCGCATTCCAGGCTGCATGCTGCCTCCCTTCAGGCAGCACTGTACATCCACACCGTATCCCAAGGATCAGTAGTCACTCTCCAGGGCTCAACCCTCAGGCCCTCCAATATCCTAAAGTATGTCTGAAACATCAGAGATTAAATGTTGTTCATGTCATATTTTGTGTTGTGGCTTTTTATTTTATCTTTGGAAAGAAGCA
>NW_017732176.1:386860-408461 GCF_001890085.2 Hipposideros armiger | reverse complement strand
GGATGGAAATAGGGTCGAAGGGGGAGGGTGGCATTTCTCTGAACATACCTTTTTGTATAGTTCAGATTTTAGAGCCATGGTAATGTTTCGTGCGTGTGTGTGTGTGTGTGTGTGTGTGTGTGTGTGTGTGTGTGTGTAGGAGGAAGGTAGAAGGATCCAAAATGGGAAAAAAGAAACCTAATTGTATTATATTAAAACATTAATGCCATAACTACACTGAGGAGAGTGGGGAAGAAAAAAACTAATCTAAGTAAGTTTGAAAAAAGTGTATTTTTGTTATATGCTGTCAAAGGCTAAAGACAGATTCTCGTTGTTGAATGTGTTTTTCACATTTGTGTGTCAGCATTCTGAATTTATGTGTATTACTGGATTGAACGAATAAGTAACTATGTTATGAATAAAAGAGCCGAGTTTCTCACTGTTGGAGAAGGGAAATAAAATACGTTGAGACTCTGCAAATGTCCTATTTCTTACCATGCTTTCTTTCACTAATTTTAGCATTCATTAATGATTCTTGGCTGAAACGGTTATTACCGTGGTGTTTGCCAAATTGTGATTTTCCTATTTCCATCATTTCTTCTACATTTATTGTTTGGAATTCTGCTGTCATAGAGAACTGTTTCTTAACCTCCATCTAATTACTTATTCAATTTTATTTATTTATATCAGTATGGAATCATATATGTTAATTTCATTCGGGTTATAGCCCATAGTTATCATTTATTTTGTTGCTCGCCTTAGTCCTTACCTGACTCTTGAGAGGACCTGTACATTGGCTCTTTTGTCCTTTTGACATGCGTCCAACATTTTTTGAGTACTTCCTGACTTTTTGCCACCACAAGATGTTTTCGGCCCATCTTGTTCTCTCTCTGTCTTCACCCTGGAATTTTCCAAGGACCTCTGGATCCTCATTTTGGAAAATGATACGTGTATTTAGAAACCAAGATCTGGGTGCTAGATGTGCTCATTGCAACTGGGGTGTCATTGCTTCTAGGACCTCTCAGCAGATAGAGCTGGGAAATATATGTATGTACAAATAAGCACACACATCTGTATCTTTGTCTATATTCATGTACCTGATACATATACTAAAAATTATGAGTTTACACTGACACCTCCAATTCCAATCCAATGTCACAGGTTCATGCTAGTCTTCCTCATACTCTTATTTATTTTTAATAAATGTCAAAAAGACATCCCTCGAGCCTCCCTTGGACCATCTCTGAGCTTCAGTTACTCCTCCAGTTCTTGGAATTAGTCATTCTCTTCCCCAAAGAGCATTTGCTCATACCTATTCCATTAATGTCTGCCCCTCCATTAGATTAAGCTCCACAAGATCAAAGACAACATCTCTTTTTGGTCATCGTTGTATGCCCTGCACAGTACACAGTTCCCAGCATTCAGTAAACACTCAATGAATATTTGTTAATTGAATGAAGGAATGAAAGATGGAATGGGAAGCAGGATGTCACAAAGGGCCATCATTTCTACCACTCACACAAAAAAGTGAGACAATTCTGATTCACCAAGTCTCAGGTGTACCATTTTAATTTTTCCAAATATGCTACATTGATATTGGGACCTGCCAGGTGTTAGATAATCAGGTGGCCCTAGTGGTGCTCTGGTAGTTAAACTAGACAAGCAAACATGTGAACGTTGTCTTTCCCTAGAGGCTCGGATTATACTGGGGAACCTTCTGAACAGAGAAGGAGAACCTCACACCAACTCCCCAGCACCATGCTCATGTGCCTTGAGAGTCAGCAGGGAACAAGTTAAGTGGGAAGACTCTGAGGTCAGGTCCTGGGGCTCATCTTGAGAATTGTAATGATAGGTAATGTTCATTGCAATTCGTCTACGTAAGACACAGAGGTAGGCCTTTTGCCCACATTAACCTGTTTGTTTCTCACAACAGTTCTAGCGTTATTGTCATTTTGTAGAAGAGGAAACTGAGGCATAAAGAGGATAAAAGACTTGTCCCAAGTTGCATCGACGGCAAGTGGTGTCAGGCCTTGAAATCTGGCTGTTCTACAAACTTTCTAAAATTGTTCTTTCTCCATCCTTCTCTCAAGGAGGTGAAAAGTGTCTGGCTTTGGTTGATGTTCTGGTGGTCAGCGACCACCCATGTGTGTCTTCAGGAAAGTGTAAATGTGCAAAGAAATTATGGTGGTGTCAGGTCGATTCAGGTTTGAGAGAATATAGGGTTATCTCTATCTCCTGAGAAGCAAGGGGAAAAGAATTCTTTAATAGGCTTGGGTTTAGAAGAGAGAAAGGAAAAGCTGTAAGAACCCCTGGTGCTGAAGGAAGGTAACGATGTGTCTACTCGTCCAACTGAACCCATCATCCCTGGACAGGAGGCCCTGAGCCGACTCCCCACATCAGCCTGTCCCAGGTTTCCTCTCGTCCAGAGCTGGGCCACTATCTTCCTCCTGCACCATTACATTCATTACTATAAAGTGAAACCAGAGGCTCTGGGCACCCTCCCACCACTGGAAGGGTCTAGGCAGGAAAGTAACAATGAGCCAATGTTTAACTCAGAAGACAAAAGGCTCTTTGATAGGACCTTGACCTTGGCAGCCTCTTTCCTTTGCAAACAGCTTGGATTCTGTCCAGGGAAAACAGGAGCAGCGAGCAGCATTAGTGAGGAACCCCTTGTCCTTCAGACGAGTGTGGCTGAAGCGTGGGGTGACTTTGGACCCTGGCCTTCATATCAAGCTTCTGTAGATCCCCTCTGATAAAGCTTTCTTCACACCGAGGAATGTTGTACCTGCCCTGAAAGAGATAAGGTCTGGCCAGGTACCCATGTGGAGAGAGAACAAGGACTTGCCTCCACGCCAGGTATTCCAAAGCAGTACTCGAGGATCAAGACCTGCGTTAGAATCCCTGCGGGGCATTGCTAGAGGCCCATCTTCTGTGAAGTACCAGTTTCTCAGTGAATCTGTTATTTCAGCTGATCACCTTTCCAAGGCAGAACGTAAAAAAAAAAAAAAAGAAAAAAAAACTCAGCAGATGCTTGCAGCTCTGCAGGGAAGTGGAGGGTGCTGAACTGGGCAGCTGCCTTGAAAGGAGGACACATCGTGCTGTAGGGAGGTGAGGGACTACCCACCCAGGGGCTGCTGGGGGAGGCAACAGGGTGAGGAGGGAAGCTAGGGTCTGGGTGGTGCCGACCAGGCCCACCTACACTTAGAGAATCGCCCTCCCTGCCACACTCTTTCAAATCCCCTCATGAGCTGCAGAACGATTTCCCTTCCTCTCTGCCCCCAGGAAATGTCTCTTGGAGTAAATAGGAGCCCTTTCCCGGATTGGACCGTTATATCACAAGGAAGCGCATTGTGGAGAAACATCCTCCAAAGCACCGTGAGCCTCTATTCCCTCCTAACGTGGGGAAGTTGACTAGAATGCCCACAGGACTTTAGAGGAGGGGTCAGCTGAAGCTCAGCTAGTTTCAGGAATAGTTGATCAAGAATGACTCTTGGAAGAAGAAGAAGGAACTGTGCTCACAGGTTAGCAACCATTGTTTGGGCCATTTGGATTTTATCAAGAAGGGTGAGGAGGAATGCCCAGAGTCTTATGATATTGTGATTTATAATAAGAAACAGATGTATTTAGTCTTCAATCTACTCCCAGCACAGAGCTCCTAAAACCCTTAAAATTTACTAGTGATAGAGACTGATAAATGTGTCCTTATTATGTTAATGATGTGACTTTAAAAATGCCCCCTAGGTCACCTAAGGATGGGGGCTACATGCCAGGTGACACTACCAAGTGATTAGAAGGTTGGAGCTTTCGGTCCCACCCGGCTGATCTTCAGGGAGGGGAGAGGGGCTGGAGGTTAAATCAATCGCCAATGACCAATGAATTAGTAATCAATCATGTCTATGTAATGAAGTGCCATTAAAAAACCCAAAAGGATGTGTTCAGAGAGATTTCAGGTTGGTAAACACCGTGGAGTTGTTGGGAGAGTGGCACGCCAGGAGAGCGCATGGAAGCTTTTGCCCCTTCCCACATACCTGCCCTATGCGTCTCCATCTGGCTATTCCTGAGTTATAGCCTTTATAATAAACTGGTTATCTGGTAAGTAACATGTTTCTCTGAGTTCTGTGAGCCACTCTAGCAAATTCATCAGACCTAAGGAGGAGGTCGTGGGACCCTCCAGCCTCTAGCTGGGTATTCAGAGCCTAAGTAACAGCCTGTGCTTGCGATTGGCTTCGGAAGCGGGAGTGAGGGGAACAACCTTATAGAACGGAGCCCTGAACCGATGGAATCTGATGCTATCTTCGGGCAGTTAGTGTCAGAATTGAGTTGAATTGCAGAACACCCAGCTGGTGTCTGAGAATTGCTTGCTGGTGCGGGACCCACACACACACACACATTGGAGTTGGGGGCAGAAAAAACAGGGCTAAAGTCATGTGTGTGCAAGAGGGCTTCGAAAGGAATAGCTGCTGGGGACAAGGACATGAGAGGGCCAGCTGTGGAGAACTCTCAATCCACTAAAAGTGAAGCTATATATAAACAAATCAACGTGCTTCCCTCTCTGTCCCTTTAGCATATGTGCCGGCCCATTTCCTTTGCTCCAGCCCTGCCCTGTGCTCTTCCTCCCTGGGTACAGAGGAACCGGGACTCAGCCAGACCTGGCACATTAGGCTGGGCGATGGAAGAGGGGCCGTGAGACCGGGGCTCTGGGGAGGGGAGAAGAAAGCGGAAGAACTGGCTGAACTAGGAGGAAGGAGTCTTGTCATTCTGTCCTAGGCCAAAGAAGAAAGGGAGTGGGAGAGCAAGTGAGGTAAGTTGTGGGGGTGGAGAGGTGGGGTTAGGAGGGGCCTTAAAAGGTTCGGTGCTCACCTATCAAGAGGCAGAAGTGGGTGCTGCTTTGTCTTCCATGCATCCAGCAGGATTTGAAGAAGGCAGGCTGCTGGCTAGTCCCGTCTTGTAGGGTCATCTGTGAGGAGGGGGAGTGATAAGCTGCCTGAAGGCAGATGCAATTTGATGGGGAGAAGAGAAGCAGTTTAGCAGACAGACTGAGCGGGGTGCCGTGCATTGCCACACAGACCCCAGATGCAAGATGCAGAGCCTGGTGCTGCCTGTGGAGGAGGTGGCCTCACTGAAGGCCAAGGCGGCCTGAGGGTCCTTGACCACCACTCAGCCTTCTCTTGTGTCCAGTTACAACCCTCTGGGCTGCTCTCAGCCATTGGATGAAACATCTTCCAGACGCTCCTAAGTACAAAACCCAGGAGGTGTGGAGAAAGGCAGGTCCCACCAGAGTCAGCAGCCCCAGCTCCTCACTTGACCTTGTACTGGGCTGATGGAGTGGTCATCACCCCCCTGCGTCCTGTCCTCTACTCCTCCTGTCCTCCAGGGGTCCTAGGCCAGTTGTAAGCTATCTCCACTTCCTCCTTGGTTTAGCTGAGCCAAGGCTAGGACTATTTGCAAAGGATTTTATAGAAAAGTATAAGAACGGGAAAACCCCTAAATAAGAAAATGCGTGAGACGTGAAATCGAAGAGTCTTCAGAGCTCAGGTTCTTCACTCAAGTCCAGGCACTGGTTGACTTGGCTGGCTGGAGTCCTAGTTCTGTGGCTTTATCATGAGAAGCTGGGGGAACTGGGTTCTGTTCTTCTCTGTGCCCCCAGCTCCTAGCATGCGACCTGGCATCTTACAGGGGTGGAGTAAATGTGTTGTGTTGGATGAATAAATGCATGAACTCCCAGTGCACAAGAGCAAGGAGTGGTTTACTCGAGGGCCAGTTGTCCAAACACCTGGTTGTCCCCACTCCCCCCCTCCCCGCCACAGAGAACCCAGCTTTTCTCTATCCTCTCCTCAACCCCTGTCCCCAGAGAGCAGAGAATATCCCAAATAAAGTGATCGTACAAAACTGGGTGAACGTCATGAAAAAGAGTCAAGGACTTAGAATGCTCCCCTAAGATAGGTTCTGTTCTCAGTGAAGCAAAAACTCCTCTCTGGGTCCAGGGCGATGTCCCTTTTGACCCTCCTTTGGGCCTGTCTTTCTCTGAGTGCTGCTCCTCTCCCATCTCTCCATGGGTCCTTGGTGTTTCAACCTCTTTGCTTTCTCCATATTGTGGGCTGATTCAATAACTAGGATCCCCTCCCCTCCCCAACCCCCCCCCACACACACACACACAGACTGGCCTCTCTGACCCTGATCTCCAGAGGGACGCACAGCATCTCGCAGAGTGTCCCGGCCTGAGCAGATGTGCACAGACAACAGACAGCAAGCAAGGATGTAGGTACATATGTCCGCAGAGTCACCTGTGAGCACTGTTTCCTGAGGCTACTGGAATGGATCTGCAGACATTGTACGGTACTCTTGTTCTGTAAGAATGCTATGCACTTGAGCAACACTGGCATTTTATTATTCTCAGGAGACTTTGGCACAAATAAATGAAAATACCTGTCTCCACGGATGCATTTTCTGTGAAAAGTAAATTTGTGAGGCATTGCCTTGGCTGACCCCTAGGCCCCCTCAACCACACATATGAAATGGGTCACATTTTCAAGTTAACCAGCAATGAAAACTGGAAAGCATCCTGCCCCCCCCCCCTTTTATCTTTCTATACCTGTGACGTATAACACAAGTGTGCGACAGACGGTGAATTCAGTGGAGGAGAAAGGACAGGCAGAGGAAGAATATGAAAAGGTGTTATAATATGTCTCAATACTTGGCTACAGCTGATTCACTTTTTACCAAAAGCACAGTGGATTTATCCAACTACCTCATGATATATAGCAAAGAGGAAAAGTAAAAGAGGGGTGAAAAGAAGACTGGAAAAAGATGTGCCCAGCACAGTGATCTAAAGAGAGTGGGTGCCTAATAAATAGGCACTGAACAGATTAGAGGTGATAAAGTCGGCTCAGCGAGAGTGTCCCCCGCACCCCAGATAAGGAAATGCCCACCCTGGGGTCCTGGGTTAGCCTGCTCATCACCTCCTGATCTGCGATGACAACCATCTCTTCCACCGGCTCAGCGTTTCCCAGGAATCAGAACACGTCCACAGATACAATCTCATTTGGACTTCAAAACACAGATGGGGAAGTTGAGATTTTTAATTGTATTTTACAAACAAGGAAGCTGAGGCTCAAAGCGATAAAGTGACTGACCCGAAGTCCCAAAGTGATGCTTCTAGGACTAGAACCCAGTTATCCCGACTCTCAGGCCAGGATGACTCCCAGCTCTGGCTATATCTCCTGAAACTTTGTTTTGAATTCAACTCTCCATGTGGCCCCACACTGGACGTTGTCCTAGGGCTGACCTGGCATGGCTCCTGACATCACTGCTGGACTTGTTAGAGCACGCATGTCATGAGGCTTGTAGAGCTGCGTCCAGAAATAGGCACATTCATTTTAGCTCAGGAGAGCCTCTTTGTATACCAAAAGCCACCACCCTATGACCTCCCTTCTGGAATGACCTCCCAACCGGAGTCTGTCAAATGCACCTTGTGATACAGTGGGGAAGTTACTGGACTTGGAGGCAAAACACCCAAACATGAGCTCTGGTTCTTTTCTAGCTAAGTAACTCTTGGCAAGTTATTTCACCTCCTTAAACTCCAGTTTCTTTATCTGCAAAACACAGGTAAGAGTACACACCATTCAGTGTTGTTGGCAGGATTAAATGAGATCTCTTTTATAAGGACCTACTTACTAGGTGCTCAACAAATGCTGCCTCTCGCTCTAATCCATCCATTCCTCTTCCCTGCCTTTTCTTCTTTCCTCTTTGATACAGTTTATCATGCGCTGCCCTCCCAGAATTATCTTTCTGGAACTCCATTTGCATCGGGTTGCTGCCTTGATCACAAATCTCAAATGACTTCTCATCACCAGGTCCAGTTGCCTCTCCATGTGCCGTGCAGGACCCCCAGCTACTGGCCCCACCTTCCTCTCCATGTTTCATCTCCTACTGCTTGGAAACACGCACGTTCTGGTTGTGGGTTGCCACTCATGCTTACATGTTCCTCTCTGTTTTGCTTCTGTTGTCTCACCCTCCTGGAATGCCCTTTCTGGCTTTCCATCCCTGGAGGTGTCCCTCACAACTTTCTCGTCTCTGATTTCCAATTTCACTATGTCTTCAGGTCATTTCCTGTGTCTGTATCTGTTTCTTATCAATGTCACTGTCTGTTCCTCTAGGACAGACCAAGGCCCTTCACTTCTTTGAGTTCCCACTGGGCCAGCAGCGAGAGTGGGGACCCAGGATGAGTTCTGGACTCATGCCTCCAGGCCTGGGTCCAAATCCTAGGCCTCGCCCTTCGTAGCTATTGTGATTTAGGGGATCTTATTTTTCTCAGCTGTACAATGTATAATTTAACTTTTTCACCAGAAGTTGCTTTTTTTTAAAAAAATGTACTTTTCCACTGAAGTAATATTTATTGAGCACCTAATATGTGCCAGGCCTATGCTTTTTGACACATATGAGCTCATCTAATACTCATAATCTCAGTGTGGTAACCTCAGCTCTGGAAGCACATATCCTAGCATGAAGGTCATGGAGATTAAATAAATTAATTAAGATTGCACATGAGGTTGCATCATTCTTGACAAATAGGAGATGCTCAGCAAGTCTTTGCTGAATCTGAGTATTAGGTTCTCAATAAACTGAATGTAATTGACTGGCTCATAGACAGTACTGAAGATATAGCAGTGAGAAGAGCAGAAGTTTCCCTTTTCTCATGGAGCATTCGGTCCAGCAAAAGGATAAGTTTGACATTAAATGAATAATGAAAATTGTCATGTGGAGTTTTATAAGGGGACCTAATGCGGGGTACAGTCCTGGGGTTGACTTCTCTGAGGAAAATACTGAGCTCATAGGTGAAAGATCTGAGGACGATGGGCATTTCATGCAGCCAAAACAATAGGTGCAAAGGTCCTGAGGCAGGAAAACACAGAGCCGTTTTCAAGAATGTGAGCTAAGCTTGGTGAGCAGTGAGGAAAGTGGGGCAAGGTGAGGCTGACGTAGGGTGTTCTAGGACATGCGGAGCCTGGCAGGTCAGGCTGAGGAATTTGGACTTGCTGCACAGCGAGGGACCACTGGGAGTCTTAGTTAGGCCAGGGGAGTGACATGACCAGGGTTGTGTTTTTCAAAACTCATTCTGGCTGCTGTGTGAAGACTGGATAAAAGGACAAGGGTGGATTCAGGAGAGGAAAATAGAGTTAAAGAAACCCTGATGCCTCAGGCACTCCCAACATGAACCCCAAAGCGTCTATGAGCATGAGAGCTGACTTCAGGGGCTGGTGCTCAGAAGAGCAGAAGCAGCCTCCTGTCCTGAGCGCCCTCTCCTTCTTGTCCACACTCCCTTCTCAGTGAGAAAGTCTGCTTTAGGGTGGTGTTGGAAAAAAGAACCACAGCCACCACCCCATTCTGAAGTGCGGGCTAAGCCACAAACTGGTTTGAGCCTGTCAGTTCGGAGCTGGCTGCAAAGCAAAGACCCACCTGGCCTGGCTCGGAGTGGCCGCTCCACATTCTTGTACCCACACCCACCCTGAGGAGGCCAGTGTAGAGGCAGGGCCCTCCTCCACCCCTCCCTACCCAGACAGCTGGCAGTGGTCCAGCCTCCACTTATATAATCCAAGCCCAGGGCATGGCTCCATTCTCTTGTTTGGGGCTGAGTGGCTTCTGGAGGTGACATCTGGAATGGAGATGTGGAAATAACCAGTTTCTAGGCCTGGTAGTTCTGATGGTCTAAACATTGGGCATATCCACAGTTCAAACACCCCAGGCTCAGGTGGATCTCCCAACACTCCTTGCTCAGTGTATAACTTACAGGGGAAAAAGAAGACCAAAGTGAAGGTACTTAGAAAAGTTAAAATCACAATACCAATGTAAAAAGTATTAACAACAATATGAATAGGAACAAGAACAGTCATGAGAACCTTATGTCCATGGGGTCTCAGCTATGGCTGACAGAGCACTGAGAATCCTTTAACTAGAACTCCAAAAGTAGTGCTCCAACAACAGGGTTGATGGTTCCACCCCCGATCTGCCCTCCTGGCCCTAACCCACTGTAGTGGAGGCTGGGGCAGGGGCTCGGCCCCTCTCACAGTGATGCTGCACTAGATTAGGGCAGCTTCCACATGGTACTGAGCATGAGGGCTAGACCACTTCTCTCTCAACTGAGAAACATTCATCCTGAAACTCCAGCTGCCTAAAGTAGGTGCAAAAGTCCTTAGGGCAAAGGGGCAGAAATAGTTATCAGCTCAGAAATGGCAGTTGCAACTGTCCTAGGCAGAGGCCAGAAATTGAGACAATTCAGTGCCCAGAGGTCAGATAAAAGTTCAGAACTACAGCCAACCAGAGAACAAAATACAATGTAGCCACCTGAGCCTTCTAAGTCCTAACCTTGCTCCTCCACCAGGACGCCCTTCTCCCAAGCTTTTCTTTGTGTGACCACCTTTCACTCCTCCACCCCCTACCCCGCCACCCGGGGCTCTGGCGCTGTAGGAAAACTCATGACTTTAAGCGTAAGGAATTAATCTCTAAGAACATGTACCTCCCACCAGGCACAAACTTGTCATCTGACAAAATTACATTGGTTGCCTCAATGCAGTGAGGGAGGGCATTCCAAAGAAATCACAGGGAAGAGGGAAAAGCATCTTTTGCAAGGTTTGGGTCCCTGTTGAAAATTTTTGAGAGGAGTCTCAGGGAAGTGGGATTCAGTTTTGAACTGACTGCTGTGCCTGACGCAGGATTAGGGCATGTGGAAATTAACTACGGATTGGAAACTATCATGAGTCGATGGCCATTAAGCAATTGGGTCTCTCCGATAATAGATGGGTAGAGCAAAGCAGCCTGGGAGCATCTTTGGTAAGAAAGACGTGGTGATTCAAAGAGGAAGGGGGGGTCTTTATTCTTTATGACATTTTACATCTGCAGCATGACTTCTGAGAGAAATATTGTTTTCTATTGATTTTAAAGCTGGTTTTATCTGTTTCTGTCCTCCCGACTTGATTAAGGGCAGAGCTAGCTGCTCTTTTACTTTTTTTTTTTCCTTAGTTAAAGTTTATTGGGGTGACATGCTTTTTTACTTTTCATTCTGAGCTGACTTTTACTTTTTTGGTTTGGGATCAAAGTTTTAGTCTTTCACCTCCACCATTAATGATAGGGTCTTCAGGTTTGATGTCTATCTATCTCTCAATCATCTATCCGTATATGTCACATGATGTTTAGAGGCATAGCTCCTGGAGTCAGACTGCCTGGCTCTGCCACTTGCTTGCCTCTGAGGACTTTGACAAGTTATTTATCATCTATGTCTCTCAGTTTCCTCATCTGTAAAGTAGGAAAAAATAAGAGTGCTTGCCTCATTGGATTGTTGTGGAAATTAACAAAATAATACATGCCAAGTTCTTAGAGCCCTTAGTTAGTGTTCAATAAACACTAGTTCTTCTTCTTCTTCTTCTTCTTCTTCTTCTTCTTCTTCTTATTATTATTATTATTATTATTACTATTATTATTATTTTTAATGTAACCTAACTTCTGATTAAAGATGACAGGTTTACTGCATGTATTTTCTCCTCTCTCTTCAAAGACCACTCTAAATAACAATAATTAAAACGTATAAACTGAGCAATGAAGAGACCAGTAGAGAGGTTATCAGCAGATGGGTGAAGTCAATAAAATACGGGTAAGAAATGAGCAGATGGAGTAGTGACAGCTGCTGAGACTGAGAACAGGAACCCAGAGCCTGGAAGAGAGAGTACCTGGGCAGAGATAGAACAGAGGAGGGGCTGCCATGCTCTGCCGAACCCCGTGGACTTGGGCCTAGGAAACGCCCCGTGGAATGAAGCCAGGAGTTAGACATGAGCTTGGAAGGGGGATTTGCTGAAATCCTGCACACAGAGCAGTGCATGCTACCCAAAGCCCTTGCTCAAAACACACAGCAGCCACGTACCAACCTCCCCAGGACAACAAGACAACAATCCCAAACCAGAAACAAACAAAAACCCCCAAACAAAAATACAATAAAGGGCTTTTTCCCTTGAGAAACGAAATGGTCCCAGAGAAAAGATACTCCCAAAATTGCATTTAGATGTCCCTCAGCACAACTGCTGGCTCCCCACACAACCCCAGCCTTAAGCAAAGCAAGTACATGCACATGATGCTCCCAAGCTGTTTTAAAATACGAATAGGCAGCCAAGGATAACCAGGTATCTTAGAAGAGGCACAGGAGAGAGAGAGAGAGAGAGTTGTAAACAGATGGGTAATTTAGAGAAAAGAGAATTACTCAAACTAATATCCTCAGAGATATTTACTACATCCACCATAAAAAAACAAACAAACAAAAAAACAGGCCACAAACTAAACATCAAGTGTAAGGATAGGAAAGGGGACTTAATTTTTAGAAATTATGAAATTTACACATAAATGAGTATGTATACATCTACATAGATATAAATGATGTAATATATATATATATATATATGCACACACACACACACACACACACACACACACACATATAGCAGAGAGAATTGAAACTCACTTTAAAAGATACATCTCTTTATGGTATACTTTGATAAATACCATGTCTGCCAATTACGTTCACGAACTCATCCTAGAAAAAGTGCTACATACCTCATTGCTGAATATCACTATGGTCACCTTCAAAGTACTCCCCTTGGAAGCTATACATCAACACCAGTGCCTAGTCCACCCTTCAAAGCAGTTTTGGAACTCTTTTTCTGGAATGGCTATCAGAGCTGTCGTCGTATTACCCTTGATGCCCTGACTGTCATCAAAATGTCTTCCTTTCAATATTTCCTTTATCTTCGGGTAATGAAAAAAGTCATTGGGGGCCAGGTCAGGCGAGTCAGGAGGGTGTTCCAATACAGTTATTTGTTGACTGGCTAAAAACTCCCTCACAGACAGTGCCATGTGAGCTGGTGCATTGTCATGATGTAAGAACCATGAATTGTTGGCGAAAAGTTCAGGTAGTTTCATCTTTTTCATGCAGCCTTTTCAGCACTTCCAAATTGTAAAGCTGGTCAGACCACAGTAGTTTCAAAGTATTCAATGTATTCAAATATACACAATGTATTAATGTATTCAAATGCATCCATCTTTTCCTTTAGTTTGATATTAGTGTCTTGTTACAAAAACACAAATCTCCTTGAAGTCATGAAATTCCTCTCATATATTTCTTGTAAATGTTTAATATTTTTATATTTAAGTTCTTAATCCATCTGGAATTTACTTTTGTGTATGGTGTAATTAGGGTCTTGATTTTTTTCCCCACATGGGTAAATAAAGAGCAATGTCACCCCTCTCATATATCAAGTTTTCATCTATGAGTGGAATTCTCATATTTTGTTCCATCAATCTGTCTATCCTCTCCTAATATGACACTGTTTTAATTACTCTAGTTTTATAATAAATTGTGATATCGGAGAAAACATGCTGTCCCATTCCCATCGAGAAAGTTGTGCTTCTTCAGGAGGATTTTGGATATTCTTGGCTGTTTGTGCTTCAAATAGAGTAAGCTTATCACATTCCATTGAAAACCATGTTAAGCTTTTAATTGGCATTTCTTTAATGCTATAGATCAAAATGAAGAAAATGTACATATTTACAAAATTATCTTCCTTTCCCAAAAATACATGGTGTCTCTCTATTTATTTAGGTCTTCTCTAATAGCTTTCAAAAAAGTCATTATAATTTTCTATGTGAAGGACTTGCATATTTTAGAGTCATTCCAAGATACAGGTTTTTTTCCCCTGCTTTTATAACTGGAAATTTGCAATTATATCTTTCTGTTTATTACTGACATAAAAAATAAAATTAACTTTTGTGTACTGATTTTATACTTGGCAACTTTGCTAAACTCTCTTAATAATTCTAATAATGAATCTATAGATTATTAGGAGTTTCCCATCTGGGTTTTCATATCATTGGCAAATAATGAGAGTTTTATTTTATCCTTTTTCATTCTTATATCTTTACTCTTCTTTTTCTTGTCTTGTTGAGTTGGCTAAAATCTTTATTGCAAACTTTATTTTGTTTCTGTGTTTAAAAGCAATACTTTTAATGTTTTGCCAATGATTAATGATGCTAATGCTGTACTTTTTAATTGATTTCCTTGATCAGGAAAATAAATACCTACTATTTCTAGTTTACTAAGAGGTTGGTTTTACTTTTCTAAAATACTGCATAAATATTGAATGTCATCTAATATTTTCTAGACCTTTTGAGATGAATATCTCTTTAAATCTCTAGTAAGCTAAGTGATATTAAGATATTTTCCAATACAACTTCTTAGAATAGAATCTTACTATTTAAAAAAAAAAAAACTTGGGTTTTTGTTTTCATCTGTATTCATGAATGAGACCGGCCTGTAAATTTTCTTTTCCACATTGTCCTTGTGCAGTTTCAGGATCCAGGCTTCTTCATCTCGTAAAATGAATCCTGGAGTGTTGCCTCTTCTACCAGCGTCTGTAAGAGTCTGAGTGAGTCTAGATTATCTGTTTCTAGCTATTGAATACATGATAGAATTCACCTGTATATTTGTTTGGGGCCAGTGTTTTCTTTCTGCTTCAATTTCATTAACGGTTATAAAACCATTCCCATTTTCTACTTTATGTAGAGGCCATTACTACCAGTTATATTTTTCTAAGAATTTGTCCATTTCACCTAAGAATACAAGTTTATTGGCATAAAGGTACTTACAACATTCCCCTCTTATCTTTTATCTTGTAGCTACCCCTTCTCATTCCTGATATTGTTGTACTGCCTTTGCTTTCCTGACCTGAAGCACGTTTGCAGAGCTCTGTTAATTACTTTGACTGTTGGCTCTATTTTCTTTTCTTTTCTATTTCATAAGTGTTGCCCTTGTCTTACAATTTCACTCATCACCTTAGTTTTTTCCTGGGGTTCTTTTTCTAACATCTTTAGTTGGCTACTTAATCCAATTTAATTATTTAATGTTCAGCCTTTCTCCTCTTCTAATACAAGCAATTTAAGGTTATAAATTTCCCTTAAATTTCTACTTTAGTTTTGAAATTTAGCATTTTTTACTGTTTTGATTTTAAAATATTTCTAATTCACATTATTATTTATATTTCAATCCTTTAGATATTTACAGAGCTGTTTTAAAATTTACAAATATATGGTTTTTAAAAAGTAGGTGTGGTTTTGTTATTGAGTTTTAGCATAATTGTTTTGTGATCAGATAATAAGCTCTGTTTGACACTAACTCATTGAAATTTGTTGAAAGTTGATTTATGATTTACAATGGTAGTCAATTCTTGATTTTTTTTGGTATATAAATATAAAAGAGTGGTTCTTTTTTTTAATTATTAAGTATAATATTTAAAATATGTCCATTAGGGCCGGCCGAGTGGTGTGTTGGTTAAGAACTGGCTTGGGATGCCAAAGGACCCTGGTTTGGATCCCACATATGAGGGCCAGTGACACTGCCCTCTACAGCTAAGATGCTGAACAACAGCTCGACCTGGAGTTGGGCTGCGGTGAGTCACCGGCGACGGCGTAGGCTACAGCCCCTGTGGCAGTGGGTTGCCATGGGCTACCGTGTGTAGCCAGCAGCCAGCGTGAGTGGCCAGCAGCCGCAGTGAGCAGCTGTCCAGAAGCCAGCGACTGATCTGCCTCACCCGGGAAGAGCGCAATGATGGTGCCAACTTGGGCCAGTGAAGCAACGTCCTCCACAACTAGACTGAAGAACAAAAGGACAGCAACTTGTCTGTTCCCCTTCCCCCGATTCCCCAGCGCTGTTCCCATCCCCCAATTCCCCAATAAAAAATCTTTAAAAAAATATATGTCCATTAGGTCAACCTTGTTAATTATTTTATTCATAATGATATTTTTAGAAAGGCACAGATTTGAGAAATTTACCTATCAAACTTCCTTAATTAGTAAATGATTAACAATGTGCTTCAGCAAACATGGGAATCAGCTAAGACAGAGGAAAGCCTAAGACCCTGGAAACAATGGCTCTCACTCAGGAAAGCAGTGACTCCCAGAGGCCATTTGTACAGCAGGTCTCATGAGCAGACAACACTCACGGTGGAGTCAGACATCGAGGGCTCCATGATGAAGACTTTCAGTAAAAAGCACAAGAGGCCCGATACCATCCTCAGGACTGGGGAAATTTGACCCAGAACAAACTCCTGTGTACCAAATATGCCAAAGCCAGAGTCCATTGGAGTTGAGGACTTGGAGTTTATCAGGTATCCAGAGCACATGGCCAAGGCTGCATGGGTTTGCCTCTGTGGAGTGGAGCCGGTGGAGAACGTGTAGACTGTGCGGAAGCTGACCACAGAGTCATTGGCCTGTGACTGGAGCAGAGGTCACACAGATAAATGCTGGCATCTCTAACCTCATCAAGGGTGGCCTCTAAGTCTCTAAAGCAAATGTACCTGGAGTGCACAGAAAGCTCCATGGGGTGATGGGAGAAACTCTGCAAACTTCTATTTATCTCATTCTTTTTATTTCTTGTGTGTGTGTGTGTGTGTGTGTGTGTGTGTGTGTGTATTCTAATGAACATAATAAATTAGTAAAGTAAGAAATGTATATGGGGGCGGCCAGATGGCTCAGTTGGTAAGAGTGTGAGTTCTGAAAAACAGGGCTGCCAGTTCAATTCCCACATGGGCCCATAAACGGTGCCAGTAAGCTGCGCCCTCTACAGCTAAGATTGTGAACAACGGCTGAAATGTATATGAATGTACACGTGTATGTATGTAAAAATACACAAACACACATAGAGTGCATGCATACTCAGGTATTTCTAGCATATAATTATAAATACTTGGAAACACAAGCCTGAGAAACAACAGGTATGTAGGGGAAAGGTAGTTCGACACCCTCCCAAAGTCAGGCAGAATAATGATAGCAGTTTGTTGCACAGGGATTGTGTGCCCCATGCTTTTAATTGATTCTTTCAGGTAATCCTCAAAACAACCTCAAAATGAGTTGTATTTTTCCTCTTATACAGATAAGAAAACAGGCTCAGAAAAGTTAAACAACCTGCCTCAAGTTACATAAGAAGTCACAAGTCCAGAATTCAGCTCAAGTAATTAGGCCACAGAGTACACGCTCTTTTCCACTAGCTTCAGCAGCCTCCCTTAGCTGAAGGTTCGCTTTACAAATTCCATCATTGCTACTTGTTATGGGTTGAATGGTGTCCCCTCAAAATTCATATGTTGGAGTCCTGATCCCTCATACCTCAGAATGTGAACTTATGTGGAAACAGGACCATTGCAGATGAAATCATTAGTTAAGATGAGGCCATACTGGATCGAGTAGGTCCCTAAGCGCAGGTGACAACCTGGACTTCTGCTTGGCATCGGATGGGGGTAGAGCAGCCTTGTGGGACTGAGTCCTTACTTGTGGGATCTGATGCTATTTCCAGGTAAATACGTAGGATCAGAATTGAGTTAAATTGTAGGATACCCAGCTGGTGTCTCAGAACTGTTTGGTGTGGGGAAATACCCCATGCATTTAGTGACTAGAAGTATCAGTGAAGTAGAGGAGACCCATAGAAGGACTGTAGGTCTTCCTAACACAAAAGGGAATTTAACTTCTCATCAGTGTGTGTTTACATGAAAGTGGCTTATTAGACAATGACTCTGTAGTCTTCTTTCAAAATACCCCATGTATATTATTCATTCTTCTGAAAGACTTAGAAAACAAAGCCTGGCTTTTCTGAGATGAAATAAATGATGTGACTTGAATTATTCTATTGACTAAATTATGAAACCACCTAAAACTACAAAATGTGGCAGTCAGGAACCATTTCTCCAGAATCTGATAATCTGGGGCCATGCCTCCTCTGTTTTGGGACATGTCACCCACACTCCTGGAGCCAAGCAGGAAACCCTTCAGTTAACACTGGCGCCGGCCTTGAGGACGCACAAGGGGTCTTGAGTACTGGTCAGAGCACAGCAGGATAATAACCCAATGTACTTATCTAGAGAATCCCACATTCTGCTTAAACATAGTGGAGTATATACAATATCATACCACCACTTTGTCCCCAAACCCCATTAAAATGACAGTCAAAAAATAAAAAAATATAAAAATCCACAAAGACAAAGGAAACCAAAGAGGAGACGACAGTGAATGATGAAAAGCAAGCAGAAGAGGGTAAATGACCCAGCAGAGGAAAGAGAATGGAAACCCAGGCCTGTGGACAGGGGAAGCCGGGAGTCTCAAAAATTAGAAAGATGTGACACTCAGAAGGTGGGGGTATGGGAAGGCGAGGAATCGGGCTAAAAATAGGAGAATTTTTTATTTTAATGTTATTGGGAAACAGTGTGTTTTTTCCAGGACCCATCAGCTCCAAGTGAAGTCATTGTTCTCAACCTAGTTGTGGAGGGCGCAGCTCGGCTGTAAGTCCAGTCACCGTTTTACTCTAGTTGCAGGGGGACAGCCCACCATGAATTGAGCCAGCAACCTTGTTGTTAAGAGCACACACTCTAACCAACTGAGCCATCCAGCCGCCCACCAGCAGCTCAGCGGCAGCTCAGCTCAAGTCGATGTCTTCAATCTAGTTGCAGAGGGCGCAGCTCATTGGCCCCGTGGGAATCGAACCGGCAACCTTGTTCAGAGCATGAGCTCTAACCAACTGAGCCGCACTGCTGCTCCAAGAGAATTTTTACCAGAATAACTCAGGAACATCAGGCACAGCTAGAACTGGAGGATTAATTGGTCATCTATTACGTTGAATAGTGAAACCTCCAGCCTTTCTCCATTTGGTTTCAAAAATGCAAGCAGGAGCCCTAAGGAAGGACCAGCAGCCTCGCCACAAGACTATCTCAGCAGCGCTTGATGGACTCCATGTCCTGCTTGGCCAGAAGGTTCACCCCAGGTGCCTGAAGACCCCCGTGGAGACCCTGTCAATCACTAACTGCCTGCTTTCAGAAACAGGCTTAACAACACCTGTCCCAGTGCCTGAATGCCAATCAGCTGAAGGACTGGAGTTTCACTGGGGTCAATCTGCGCCCCCCCCCGCAAGTTCTGATAGAGCCTCCGCCACCTCCAGGACCTGGACTTGGACAAATGTAGGATCATGGGCCCCAAGTTCAGTGCCATCTTGACCGCCCTGGGCCACTGCTCCCCTCAAGACCTACAGTTTCTGTGGAAACCTCATTTCCATGGCCGTCCTGGAAAACCTGCTGAGCCACGTGCTCTATCCCACCCCCCTGGGGAGTTAGAAGGATGCCCGCGGCACCCTCCACTTGGGCAGACTTGCACAGCTGCACACTAAGCTGAGGCAGATGCTGCAGCAGTGGGAGTGGCCTGGCATGGTGGTGCAGTGCCAGCCTCTGTCCTCACTGTGGTGACAGAGCATTCTATGACCCGGATCCCACTCTGCGTCCCTGTTATGTGTTTGTCTAGCTGGGTGCACATATCATAGGCTCTATTCTGGGCACTTGGACACTACATCCCAAACATAATTGCATCTTAAAGGAACATAGCAGCCACAGTTTCAGAAAACTGTTCCGTGTGAGCAGGAAAAGGAGAGGTGATTCAGGGGGTGGAGGGAAATGTTGACTTGAGGAGTTAATGGTTTCCTTAGGGAGATGCACTCTATAGAGTTAGGAACGTGAATCTGAATATCTAGAGGGGGATTCGGGCATGGCCCATAGACATGGGAGTTCCCCCTGCCTGAAGGGTTGTAAAGCAATGGTCAGAAACAACGGGAACCTCAGTGTTAAAAAATAGAGAGAAATGCAAGCAGAAGCTTATCCCCCTCCCCCACCCCAGGCAGGGAATTGGGAGATTCTCTGGGGCATACCAGTCAGCCCAAGAGAAAATAACCATTGCTACTAAACTTGGGGTTTTCCGCTAATGAAATGGCTGGGTCCCTGGCTGAAAACAAAACAAAACAAAAACCTACAGCAAAGCCTGTAGGTTTTCACTGCACTATAGGTTTGAATCCACTGTCACGTGGATTGAAAAACTCTGAAAAAATGTGCAGTCCAATCAATATTCAGGTGCCTCTGGCTTAAGTCCATGGGGGCCACTAGACATGTGAGGAAAGCCCCTAAAATCAGAGCCAGAGGCCAAAAGAAACAGAGAAAAGGAACTTGGGGGAAATAGACACAATGCAGAGGGAAACAAAATTATAAAAATAATTCTTAAAAAATGATAATTAATATGCCTGGAAACATAAGGAAATTTGGCAACCATGAATCAAGAAAATGATGTTACATATTTAAAAAGAAGGATTTTAAAAACAAGAGCAAGTTCTTGTAAAATACAATACAATTACAGATATATATATATATATATATATATATATAATGTAAATAAATATATGAAAAGTCTTCTTTGGCTCTGTCCCTGTCCCTCCTGCTTCCCTCTTTCATCTTATAAAAACCCTTGTGGTTACATGGAGACCACAAGATAATCCAGGATAATTTCCCCAAGTCAAGATCCTTAATTTAATCACTTCAGCAAAGTCCCTTTTGCCAGGTAAGGTAACATATCCTCAGGTTCTGAGGAGCAGGATGTGGACATCTTTGGGGGGACCATTATTCTGCCTGCTACAAGGGTTCCCAATGGCTACAGTCTATTTCTCCTCTCAGAACAGGCCACCTCTGCCTCTGGTTCACAGGAAACTCACATTCATTGCCTGATAGAATCTGAGCAACTCTCCTTGGCTTGCTCCACTTCCAAAGCAGTTGGCTAACTGGCCTTACCTCTCCCCTGGACTCCATAGGTAGAGTCAGTCTTCGCCCTAACTTCAAGGAATACGCACATTCTAGCTGGTCAACCAACAACCGTGTCATTGTCTGAGGCACAGACAAGCACCACCATGCTCCCTCACTGGGAAAGGGGGTCTGTCTCAGCACAGCCCTCTACTAAGAAATCTGTTTCACTATCTCCCAGTCTCCACCCCAAGGCCTCTCACATCCTCAATATAGGATTCGCTTCATTGGTTCTCTTCATGGAATGTTCTGCAGGTCTGCCTCTCACCTCACTCTGGGATTATTTATCTCTTGTACTGTGGCGATTCAGTTAAAATATCTAACTTAATCTGCTGTTATGAAAATAGTAAGGAGGAAACTAAGCAGAGGACACAAAAGAAACAACTCACAGAAGAATAAATACAAATGATTAAACTCGTTTAAAATTCATTCTCCAAGTGATGAAATATATTCAAATTAAAATAAGATGCCGTCTCCACCAATGAGCTGAGCAAGGTCCTAAAGTCTGGTGACACCCTGAGAAGGGTTGCACAGGCCTTTCATTCACTGTTGAGGGGGATGTAAATAGTTTGGATGGCAATTTTTCAACATGCATCTGTCTTTCAAATGTATGTTTGGTGAACTCATTGGACGGTGTACAAAGATAAATGAATAAGGATATTTACTGAATCATTATTTATATTAACAAAAGTGATTGATTATTAACCAATAAAGGACTGGTTTAATAACTTACAGTCTCTGTATATGATGTAATATATGACGTAACCATCTGAATTGATGTTATAGAAGATTGAATGGCATCAGTAAACAGTCTGGATATATTGGCAAATGATGAAACATGACTTGAAGAAAAGTTTTTACAGAATAGTTTAATGTTGTGGGAAAATATATATGAGAGATAAACATTCAGATGTTAAAATTGGGTATCTTTATGTGGT
>NW_017732176.1:381346-386013 GCF_001890085.2 Hipposideros armiger | reverse complement strand
GAAGGAAGGAAGGAAGGAAGGAAGGAAGGAAGGAAGGAAGGAAGGAAGGAAGGGGAAGGGAGGAAGAGAGGAAGAGGGGAGGGGAGGGAAGTGGGAGACATTTACGGTGGGAGGTATGGCTAAGCCAGTGGTTCTCAAAGTGTGGTCCTTAGACCAGCAAATCCACATCACCTGGGAACTTGTTAGAAATGCTCATTCTCAGGCCTCACCCCGGACCTGCTGAATCAGAAACTCTGGGGGTGGAGCCCAGCAATCTGTTTTAACAAGCCTTCCAGGTGATTTTGATGTAGCTAGTTTGAGAACCGCAGGGCTAAGCAAAAGCGTGGAAGCTGGCCTGAGCAGGTTGTGAGTAAGGAGACTGGCATTGCTGGAGTGAAGAAGCCATATCTGGGATTGATGGGAGACCGGGTGGAAAACATAGGAACTAGGAAGGATCTGTATTATTAGAGGTAAAATAAGTTACTTTTTTCCCACAAACAACATGACTGGTATTTACATATAACTAATGTAAAGGAAATGTGTTGTTTTTTTAAATCACCCATATTATCTCCTCACCAACCCATCAACTAGCTTAATATTTCCTCTGTTTCCTTATAGTTTTGTATACGTAAACACAGAAAATGTTTGCACAGTTATAATGAAGTCATGCATGCAATTTGGGGGTTTCGTTTGCTTATTTGAGCATTTTGCAGTGGGTGTTTTGATACCTTGTAATCAATGAGTTAAAATTTTTATGTTTTGTGCTGTTGTATTTCATAACTTAGCTTTTCCTAGGCTATGTCTGGAGAGTAGTTACAGCAGAACCAAATAATAAAATTATCAAATAATGGATCTAAAATTTCAAAAGTTGATTTCAGGGTCAAAGACAAAAGCACTTGAAAGTAAGCAAACAGTCAGGACCAGTTTTTCTCACCACAGACTTGATCAAGTATGCTGGGCTGGGGCAGGGCTGCAGAGAATTAGAAGGAAAATGTGTGTGACGGCCCTTGTCCCATCCACCCACTCCCCCCAAGGCCTGTGAGTGAGGCACCAGCTACCTTCCTGAAAAGACCCTGGGGAAGTGACACATGTGGCAGAGGTCCTTCCACTTAGCACCATGTAGGAGCAGCAACAGCTCTATGACCAGCTAAGACGTGAGGACCCAACCAACTTCTCACAGGCTGGAGTTATTTGATGATACAGTTGACCCATGAACAATGCAGGGGTTAGGGGCCCCGACCCCATGTAGTCAAAAATCTTCGTATATGTTTTGACTCCCCAAATCTTCAGTCTTCCTCAGTATCTGCTCAGGATCAGTTCCAGGACCTGGTGGAGGGCCCCGGGGAAAGGCGGGGGTGGGGGTGGAGAAGGGAGGGTACCAAAATCCATGGATGCTCAAGTCCCTTCTATAAAGTGGTGCAGAACAGTGCATACAGTCGGCCCTCCACATCCAGGGACTCCCAACCGCAAATTGAAAATAGTTTTTTATCTGAGGTTGGTTGTATTCACAGATGCGAAACCTATAGGTATAGAGGGCTGACCGTATATTTATTGAAAAAAATCCATGGATAAGTGGACCCACACACTTCAAACCTGTGATGTTCAAGTGCCAGACCAGATGTGGCTAAACCAGAGGCTGCCCTGAGAAACTTCTGCGTTAGGGAAAAGAGGTCAGCCCTGTTTCTTCATGGATCAATGACCAAAGAAGAGAGAAATCAATGGACATCCCGGTGGATGCCAACAAGAACAGGTAATGACAAAGTACCAGGCACAATGCCAGAGGAAAGCAAGCAATTGGGGGAGGGGTGACAACAGGTCTACATTGCCTGAGATGCCCCTGAATCAGCCTAATGGAGCATAACCAGGGCATTACCTCTGTAACGGGGGCTTGGAAAACAAAATCTTACTATAGACTATTAAACAAGGTTACATTTTTGGCACAACTGTGTAGTCTAAGATTCATACTTGCTATAATAATATAAGAATTTTTTTCATGTCTTGCAAAACTAGTTATTTTAATTGACTATATTCATGAAGTGATTGTACTGTATTTAATCATTCCCCTATTGTTAAAAATTAAGATAGTTTCAATTTCTTAATGTAATAAAAATTAACAAAAATAATTATTCCACAACATTTATTTTCTGCCTATCTGCCTACAGTGTGCCAGACTCTGGACTAAGCACCCGAAATTCAGAGGTGAAAAGTACACCGTACCCCATTGTCTAGTTTAATGTGAGATGATCATCACAGGGCAATCTGAACGGGGTTATATATATAAAAAGAAACACATATAACTTGTCTTCTTTTAAATTATTTCCTTAGGATAAACTCCAAATAGTGAGATTCCTTGGTCATACTGACAAATGGCTTCATAAAAGACATCAAATACTACAATGAAGCAATGATGATTTCTGTTATATAACACATGTAACATCCCTTGATTCTTATATGTGCTGGAAACATTTTCTAAATCTTTTGTTTTCCTTTTTATATATTTATATTTGGGGGTGGGGGGGCAGATGTTAAAAAGTATTTTAATTTCTCTTTCCCTATTTTATTTCTTCCATAACTTTAAAGCTTTAAAGTGACTGTTTTAGAAATATGATAAGTACTCATTTTTATTTTCTGCTAATTTTTTAAAAACGTTTTGATTTGTCTTCAGTTATTTCATTAATCCATCTTGAATTTATTTTAGCAATTAATTTGGAGCAGTTTATTCTTTAAATTGCTAGCTAAGACTATTCTTCCTTTACCCGTTATTTGATGACACCTGTCAAATGTAAAATTCTCACTGTTTTAGGATTATATTTTTTTGAGATATTATACCTGCTGACACCGAGACTCTGGCTAGCCTGTGGCTCCTACACATTGAGTTAGTGGCATCTACAGCTTCATGAGGAGGGAAAAACCGTCAAGAATGGGGGAGCAGCTATGTGGGTTTCCAGGCTATGTTGAGAAAATGAAAAAAAAAAAAAAGAGCTGAAGAGGCTTTAGATAGCCAGAGCTTAGAGAACTAATTCTAGAACAGGTCACTGATCAGAGAGGAACATGGAATAAAATCATTGTGAAATTCCCACAAGGATTAGAAGAGAGGAGAAAGGATCACATGAAATGTTCTGACTGCCTTCCTGTCCCGGGGCTGGTGTCCTGCACAAGCCGGTAGAGTTTGGGGCGACGACAGGCCTCACAGAGAAACCCTTCGCTGGTGGGATGCCAGGTCTGACCCGATCCCAGAGAGGGGATGGCAGTGACTGAGACAGGTGAGGACAGCTTCTGAGGGGCCACGCACTACAGCACAGGGCCAAGGTATAGGTGGCAGATGCCACTATGATGCCCATGAACCAGCTTGGGCTACCTGTACTTTCATGGTCAGGCAGGACGATATCTCAGCAGAGGGCACGGATGTTACTGCACCCAGACCCCATCCTGCATAGACGTAGGAGGGACCCCTTCAAGCTGTCAGGAGTCTGAGCTTTGAATTCACTGCTTTACCTAAAAGAAGTCTGAAAACGAAAGAGGTTGTTACCATCAATTATCAGGTTGAATATCTTGCCTATGCCACCTCGTCCCTGCTATCAACAGAAGTTAGCATCCAGAAGAAAAGGCAATTATCAAACAAAAATTTCACTTTTATATTTCTGAGTAATATATAAATTTTGAAATTACCACCATCAAACACACACACACACACACACACACACACACACACACGAGGCCCTTTCTGGGCTTTTTGTTCCTTTATTGATTTAAAATGTATCTTTAAAGTCAGAGCAAAACTTTAAATGTGTTTGGGGCATGTTGTGTCCATAGGTAATATAGAAAGAGATCTCTTCTCCCCCTCCCCCCTTTTAATAGGTAGAGTTGGGATTTCTTTTCACTTTGTGTCAGGGGAACTCAAAATTCTTTCATGTGATATTGTTAGCCTTGTGTGAGGTAGTGATGCCCGGGGGGCTAGTATAGGAAGCTTCATGCTGGGAGTAGATGTAGGGGAGTGGGACCGTTTGGGAGAGGCCCTCACATTGCATATGTCCCAGTTTGCCTGGGATAGTCTCAATTTACACCTGCTGTCCCAGCTCAATGATTAAAAGTTTCCCCTTTCATTCTCAAGAGTCCTAGTCTGAGTAATGTTACATGGCATCATTCTGCCACGAGGTGGGAGCATCTGCCCACAGTTGAAAAAGTACTGCAGCTTGCAGACAGTTCCAGAATCTGTGCGAGAGAAAATGGCCCCTTCACTAACCCAGGACAGGGCTGGAAATACAGCAGCAGACTATCGAAATGAGGGTACCTTAGAATGTAAGGACTTGTGAGGAGGTCAGCTTGTCCATCCCCTGCCATGGGGTAAGCCGTACAGCCATACCTGGCAGCTGTGAGAATAGCTGTCCTCAGGGTGGGGCATCTCTCCACACGTGAAACTAGACTTGGTTTGAGCATTTCCTGTGTAACACCCAGGGAAGGGTCCTGTCCACCAGCAGTTTCTGAGATCCTCACCTATATTAGTCCTTGCACTGAAGATACTGACTGCTTAGATATGTCCAACTGGCCAAAGAAAAAGGCGTTTGTTTTCCAGAATGGCCATTTATTGAAAACAGGGTCATTAAAGATGCAATTAGTTAAGGGCCGGCTGAGTGACGTGTTGGTTAAGAGCTGGCTTGGGATGCCAGGTTTGAGCAGCAGGGCCCCGG